>NW_027187460.1:36281378-36314711 GCF_028583685.1 Petaurus breviceps papuanus
GAATCTTCCTGACTTCAGGCACAACACTTTATCTCCTTCTCCTCCTCTTCCTCCTCCTTCTTCTTCCTCTCCTCCCCCTTTTCTTCCTCATTATTGTTGTTATATCCTCTGCCTTCTCCTACTCCTCTTCCTTTACTTTTTCTTCTTTCTCCGCTTCCTCTTCCTTCTCCCTCATCTAACTACATCTTTCCATTTCTTCTATGCCTAATCCCAGCCCTGATCCCTTTACTGATTATTATGGCACTTTTTAGTTAGTATATTTTCAATGTGGACTGGTTCTCCCTTTCTTAGATAGCCTAGTGGCTCTCTCTCCTAGGTGCTTACAATATTGGTGCCATACAATACAGATACCCATAACTCACCATCCTCAGTATCCCTGGTAATAGGGATTACAGACATATGCTACCAGGCCTGCCTGTGTCCTTCTTGCCAATACTTTATGCTGCTGGATGTTAATAATCCCGACTATCTCCAGACATGCTCACAATTTCAATCTTTAGTAAAGTTCTATCCTCTGACCTGAGGCATGGCTAGAGTGTGGGTACAGAATGAAGGCTCACTTTGGGGAAATCACTGTCATTGGCCCTTGCCCTGTTTTCCAAGGTTCATGGTCTGATGTAAACAGGCCTCTGGTTCTGGATAGGAGACAGTACAAGGATACTGATGCAGGCTTCTGAGGGACAGCTATTTCCCTCAAATAAATTGCCTCCCCAAAGCCCAGAGTATAGTCTCAAAGGCTTTTGAATTTTATAATTGACTATTATTTCAACACTTCCTTTTACTTTAAGAAAAAATACAATGACTTCAGCCCTCTTCTGTGGAGAGGTAGATGATAGTAGAAGGAAAGAAAGTTTCAGGTTCTGATTCCCCTGGTACACATAACATTAGCTCATCAATCAACTAACATTTATTAAATGGCTACTATGTGCCAGACACTGTGCTATGTCAGAATCCAGAGCTAGAAGAGACCTTAGGATAGACATCCAGTCCAGCACTCTCTACCAGCATTCCGTTTTACAGATTAAGTCCCAGAAAGCTTAAGTGACCCACATAAGGTAGTAAGTAGCTGAGGTCAGATTTGAAGCTGGGTCATCTGCACTGTGATCATGCAGAGGACTTGCAAAAAGCGGCATATATTCTCCATGTCCTTCCAAGCCCATGGACTATATTTTCAGATGCCAATATTTACAGGGGAGTTCTTTCTAAAGTCACACATACCTTATTTCTAATTAGCTCAGGGAGTGAAAATGGACCTTCTATTCCCATCCAAAGTAAGAATCATTGACTGTCTCCAACACAAGAACTAAAATCAACTCACTAAATCTTCATAGGGAGAAATACGCTTCCTAAACTTTGCTGTTTGCTCATTTCCCTGCAGTGTTGCCTGGAGTGTCAGGGAAAAGAACTGTTCCTACAATCATGAATCCCTGCTGTCCACGATCCCCAATGCTTACCCCTCTTCTTTTTCAGTTAAGCACAGGGTTCTGATGGGGCCACAAGGTAAGGGGGGAACCGGATAGAATAAAACAGTGATGAAATGTTCTCTTTTCTCTCTCCTCAATCCTCTCCTCCCTTCACACTTTTGTCTTCCAAAAAAATAGAGAGACTATAGAGAACACAGAAAATTTCTTATTTTTACCAGAGAAATAAAGTAAATGGACCATGCCAGGGGTATGCAATAGCTAGCTCATACAGGCTTCTGAGAGCCCATTGTTAAATTTTTTAGAGTGAGCATTTACATCTCAGAAATCAGCCAATGCTGCAAATCCAGGATTGGTTTATTGTTTTTTTGATTGTCTAGATCGAAGAAAGTGGAGAGAATGTTAATATTAAAGATTAAATTTAGAAGTATGTCAAAAGCAACATACTAAATTTATATAATATTTGTACATGTAAAAGATATTTAGGCTACTTATCAAATACCTATAGAATTATAATGTTGAAAATTGGAGGTAGGAAATAGGATACCATTATTGATGCTTAGACAAGTAGGCAAAAATATTTAGTAATGCAGTTAGAGTATGGATTAGAAATGCTCCAAAGCAATTTAAATGTTGTAGAAGTAAATGTCTTTTACATACACATAACACAAAAGCATGCCTTTTCAGAGAGATGATTGTTAAACATGTATCAATACGTTCTAGCCCAAGACCACAATATGACAGGAACAGAATCTGGTGTTAAGGATGCATTTATCACAAAAATAAGTCTCATTGAAGCAATTTGAAAGCAGTTTTTGAAAGCTATTTTTTTGGGTAAAATTATAAGAATCCACATGTTCTGACAGGAAAAGCAGACAAGGCTAGGCACAGGGAGATCTGAGTTTTATTTACTGGTCTGCCAATGATTTAGTCAACCTACAGTCAACAAGCATTTATCAATTGCTTTCTACAGTTTAGGGATTGTGTTAATCACTGGGGAAACAAAAAAAAGCAAAAAGAGTCCTTATCCTTAAGAAGCTCATATTGTAATGGGGGTGGAGGGTAGGAGTGGGGCAAAGAGATTAGGAGCAAAAAAAGTACAAACATTTAAGCATTCTAAGTCTCATTTTCTCCATCAAATGGATATACATGTCCCATTTATTTTGTGAGCTTAAAATACCATAGTGGGTATGTATGTACCAAGAGAGAAGAAAACAAGATGTTATTTACCAGGTATTTTTACTTTGCAAGACAGCAGGTAAAGGGAATTGAAGACTAGTCTTAAAAGTAGGTAATTTTGACTATTTTAAATACACAAAAATAAAGGACATATGAAGAAAGATGGTGTCTGCATGCAGAGAAGGATCTAATAAATAAAAGTATGTATAGAATAATTTTACATATGCATATAGACATGTATGTATACATATATGCATACATATTTGTGTGAATGTATATTGTGTATATACATATGCATGCATATATACATACATACATATATCACACACTTATTTGTAATAAATTTGTACTAATGTATGTATATGCAGAAATACACACATCACACACACACTTATTTGTAGCTCTGGGGAGGGAGAAAAAAAGGGGAAAAATTACATGAGAACTTTATTAGGTATTTAAAAGAAATAGCAAGTTGTATAAACAGACTTGTAGTTTCATGTACAATCATCTTTTAAAATTATACTATGTTATGAAAATGTTTGTTTTATTCCATAAATTAAAAAAAAAAAGAAACAAGAAAAATGGGTCCAAATCCTGCATCTGGAAAATCTGGACTGTGTTACTATAATCAAAGTCACTTAGCATGTTTCCCCAGGCAACTGTATTTTAAATTTTAAATGACTAAAGAGGAATAAGTCACATATCATTGTTGAAGGGCGTTTCCTAAATGTTTGAAAGAAATCACAGGTTTGTCTGCCTCTTTCTTCCCCCACAAAATTAAAAAAATATAAAATAAAAACTTTCAGTCAGTCTGAAGTCGTTTGTTTTTCCCTCTTCTTCCCATTTTAAAGGCCCTCTCCCACCATCAGTTTTTCTGTGCAAAGAGATCCCATTTATTTGCCAATGCTCCCTCTAAGCTGACTCAGGCTCATGTGAAAACCTGGGGGAAATACCCTCTGAACCTTCATCTGCAATATAGTTTGGTAGTTTCCACAGGCATCGCAGCAAGAGTTTCATATGAATCTTTTATTTCTAGTCCAAACTTTCTTTTGTGAACATTTACCCTCCGATTATTCATTTATTCACCAAACAAACTCCTCTGCAGCTTGGAGGTCTCATTGTGTCTCCATGCATTTATTCTATGGTATCAAAGGTTAAAACTTGGATTGCAATCTGAGGAGGAAATTAATTCACTGATTAAAAAAAAAACCTGCAGTTTAAGCAACACACATTTAAATATCTGACAAGCATGAGGAGATGTATTTCTGATAAAAAAAATTCCTTTTTCCCCATTTAAAATTTAAAACAGCTGCAATTTCTTCCACCCTATAGAGCCAAGGGAAACAGCAAGAATTCTTAAGCAGGGAGCTGGGCTCTGCACTGCAGTGACCACTTCTAGAACAAAAGAATAAGAGCCTGCACTGGGAAAATACCCTCTTGTCAACTGGTTGCTCAAGGCACAGCTGTACCTAGTTTCTACTGGAAACTGGGGTGGGGGTGAGAGAGTTTGCTCTGTCTTTGATTTTAGGTACTTACTCCCCTAAATGGTCTTCAAAAGAGAGAATTAGACATACTCCTTCCCATAGAACCTTCCAGCCAAGAAACAAAAATAAACAAAAAACAATCACTACAACAACAAACACCCACCCAATCTACAAATTAATTAGTGCCCAAAAGCTCTTGTGCCCTACTTCAATGACCTATGGAACATTTGAAAGATTTAATTTTCAGTTTAATAGACTTTCACATAATCCCTTTGTTCAGCTTTAGATGGATGGGAGGGGAGCAGGCCCTGGAGAGGAGATACCCCATCTTCCCTCCTCTGCATTCCCCACCCCAGAACCCACAGAAAGGATTTCCAGCCTACTAGAAAGGAGAGATGGAGATGGGAGAGGAGGCAATCAGAAGGAAAATGGCATCTTTGTCCTTACTAAGGAAGTTCAACTTTCTTCCTGCCTTGGCCACATGGAGGAGGTATATGGCCTACCTAGCACTAAATGATCTGCATAAAGAAAGTAACTGGAACTATGTTTTTTCCAAGCAGAAGGGGACTAAGGGTTTGAGGGAAAACAGGAAAGAAAGGCATTAAATGAATTTGGGGCAGAATGGGGAAGGGACTCAGGTATCTTTCTGGATTTGCTGATATTTTTTTCTTTTTCTCTCCTCACCTTTTGGTCCAGGTAACACCGTGTGTGTGGAGCAGACATCAGGAGGAGGGCGGCTGTCAACGTTGAGACAGAGGATCTGAATTTGGAAAAGAGACAGCAAGAAGAGGGTGAGTGTATGCCTTCCCAGTCGGGCTCCCAAGCCATTCATCTCTGTGGTCCCTCAAGAAGCAGTGCTCAGATGTTCCAAACAAACAGCTTTATTTTAAAAATAAAACCTTCTGCTTTCGGGAAGAAAATGAAGTATTTGGAGCTTGCACTCCCAAGGGACTCAAAGAAACAAGAAACTGGAATACCCTGGATTGTTTACTTTCTCAGTTTTCCACAGAGATCATACATTGTCCAGACTGTTTGTTTTAAAGTGACAAGTGTTTATTGTAATCTATCTCAAAACTGTAAGATAATAGCCCTGGTCAAAAGAAATGTTTCAGGGAATGTAGGCCCTGGTTTTGCTTTCTCTTAGGTCCTGAGATCTCAGATGCCGACATGGCAGTGTGAGGGGTTATTCTAGGAGTTATACATATCTTGTTTATGTTTAAGCAAATGAACTTGTGTCCTTTAAAATAGTTTGTGGATGTGTCATTGCTGACTCTTCATGATAGAACACATAATTTGTTTACTCTAGCCACTGGTCATGATGTATTTGCCTACTGATGTTGCTATTGCTTATTGTTAATTTAATTCCATGTGACATCTTAGCACTGGGCTAGGAGACTTGGAATCCTGGGTTCTAGTCTCAGGTTTGTTCCTCACCAGCTATGTGACCTTAGGCATTTAAAAAATGAAGACTCTGGACAAAAATAATAGAGTTAAAAGCAAACTTATATACCATCTAGATGTACCCCCCCTATGAATGAGGAAACTGAGGCCCAGAGAATTGAAACACATCATACAGGGAGTAAATGGTAACCCTGGGATTTGAACCTAGTTCGTCTGACTCAAATTCAGAGCTTTTTCCACTTGCCACTCACATGGATGATGTCTTCTGCTAAGTGCAAATGGAAGTCCTTATGAATGGTGAAATCCTACTCATGATCTTTGTCCTAATTACTAAAAGGAAGTTCAACTTTTGACATTTTTGCAGATGGCATTGTATTAATTGCATCTAGTCAAATACCTCTAAATACCTTTCAATTAGAAGATGAAATGGTTTTAAGACCATGCCCCCCTCATCTATGCACAATCCATTCACTCTCATGTTGTAGGTAACATAGTATTGTTGGCAAAGATCACTGGCCTGAAGACCAGAGCTATTAACTAGGGCCGGCCAACTTGGAGTTTGTTCCAGGGCGCCAAAATATAGAAGATGTTGACAGCATTTAATAGCCACTAGCACAGGTCTGACTGATCTTAGTTCCTAATTAATAAGAATAATTAATTAAAATATAAATCTACTGACTTCCTCCCTACCAACAGTTGCACCCCAGCTTAGCTCCTCTTAAGGCCTTCAATGCCCTGTCCTTCATCTATCCCCATCAACTATTTTCCCCAGTAGAAGACTTTGAACTACTCTTATACTCTACCCTCCCCTCCAAAAAATGTGCTGATAACATATTCTATGACCTTTGTCCCTAGCCCCTTTGCTTCTTCCTACAGTATTTACAAAAATTGTTTGTTATGCCTCTGGTCAAACGATCTGGGTCCTTGTCCCAGGTTCTCCATTAAGTAACTCTGTGACTTTTGGCAGCTACAATCATTTAACTCAGTGGTGCTAAACTCAAATAGAAAGAAGGGCCATTAACCCATACATAAGGATCCCTATGGGCTGCATATTGACTTACTTTTATCTGTGTTTTACCTCTATTTTTATTTATTTTGTTAAATATTTCCATATTACATTTTAATTTGGTTCCTCCTGTTTTGGGGAGTGTTATGAGCTGCATGTAGCCCAGTCTGCATATTTGATGCCTCTGATTTAATCTTTCTGAGTCTCAGCTATAAAATGAGAGTTGTCCCTGGAAGTGATGCATCTCTCAAAGCAATCTCAAACTGCATTAGCTTTTCTGTCTGTTGCCTCTCCCTGCTAACTTGTATGAAGCCTGCGGTCCACTAAAACCCCCAGCTCTTTTTCTTTTTTGTAAACAGTATTTATTTTTTTTTAATTACATGTAAAGATAGTTCTCAATATTCGTTTTTATAAGATCTTGAGTTCCAGATTGTTCTCCCTCCCTCCATCCCCAAGATGGAAAGCAATCTGACAGAGGTTATGCATGTGCAATCATGTTAAACATATTTCAACGTGAGTCATATTGTGAAAGAAGAAACAGGCCAAAAGGGAAAAACCATGAAAACAAAAAACCCTGTGAAAATAGTATGTTTTGAGCTACATTCAGACTCCATACACCTTTCTCTGGGTGTGGATAGTATTTTCCATCATGAATATTTTGGAATTTTTTTGGATCATTGTATTTCGACAGAGCTAAGTCTATCATAATTGATCATTGTACAATGTTGCCACAGCTTTTTTTCAGAAAAATTGCTGTGTAGTCACACAAACCCCATATTATGATTGTGAAGTTGATTTTTGTTTTAAATTAAGGGTAAGAGGTGGATTGCATTTAGAGTGTTAACCCTATTGTTTTATAAAACAAAAGTTATAAGAGTACATGGACAAAAATTACATAAGAAAAACAGGTCTAGATAGCTTATGTTCTGCCTGTATCACTGTGAGAGAATCCCCATGTAAATGGTATCAGACATATTTCAGTATTTGAGTAAGACTTTAAACTTAATCTTATTGAATTTGATCATATTATATTAGGCCCTGTGACCCAGGCTGTGAAGATCTATGTGGACCTTGACTCCCCCACCCTGTGTGTTAACTATTCCTACAGGCCTTTGCATCACTGGCAAATTTGATGAGGACGACATCAATCTTTCATCCTTATAAAAATAGTTGGAGTTGATGCCCAAGAAATTACCCTTTATGAATTCAATTCCCCTGATCCAGAAGAATCACAGTCTTTGGTACTGGCAGATTCAATTGCAAAGACATTGTCAGTGATATTTGAAAGAATGGATAAAAGGGGAGAGGTAGGACAAGACCTGAGAAGAGCAAGGGTTGTCCTGAAAAAGCAATTAGACTAGTGTGTGCAAACAATAGGCCAGCGACCTTGTCTTGGGTTCCTGATATATTCCTTAGAATATATCATTAAAGATTTGGTTAGTGAGCCTCTAGTAAAGGAACTCATGATGACCAAGAGCCAATATGACTTAAATAAAGATAGATCATTTTAGACTAGCATTTCCTTTTTTTTTTCTTGCTTTTTGGAGGGCAATTGGGGTTAAGTGACTTGCCCAAGGTTACACAGCTATTTTTTGTGTTGTGTCTGAGACTGGATCCAAACCCAGGTCCTCCTGACTCCAGGGCCAGTGTTCTATTCATTGCGCCACCTAGCTGCCCCGTAGCAGTTCCTTTTTTTTTTGTTTGTTTTCTTGATAGGGTAATTAAAATGATAATCAGTAGATTTCTGCAAATATAATATGGATGGATCCTAGCAAAATATTTACTAAGAT
The DNA here is from genome assembly GCF_028583685.1 of Petaurus breviceps papuanus. Classification (NCBI taxonomy): domain Eukaryota; kingdom Metazoa; phylum Chordata; class Mammalia; order Diprotodontia; family Petauridae; genus Petaurus; species Petaurus breviceps. Next base: position 36,289,660 of record NW_027187460.1, read on the forward strand.
TGCTACATGGAAATATGTAAAGGTGACAGGAGTAATATTAGGTAGCTTTAGAACAGGTTGAATGTCCAGATTCAAAGATGAACCAATAATGACTCAGTGTCAACTTGGAAGGAAGTTTCTAATGGAATGTTCCCCAATCTGTGACTGGCCTTGTGATGTTTAATATTTTCGTCAACGACTTCGATAAAGGCTCAAAACATACTATTTTCACGGGTTTTTTTTTGTTTTCATGGTTTTTCCCTTTTGGCCTGTTTCTTCTTTCACAATATGACTCACATTGAAATATGTTTAACATGATTGCACATGCATAACCTCTGTCAGATTGCTTTCCATCTTGGGGATGGAGGGAGGGAGAACAATTTGGAACTCAAGATCTTATGAAAATGAATGTTGAGAACTATCTTTACATGTAATAAAAAAAATAAATACTGTTTACAAAAAAGAAAAAGAGCTGGGGGTTTTAGTGGACCACAGGCTTGATACAAGTTAGCAGGGTGAGGCGACAGACAGAAAAGCTAATGCAGTTTGAGATTGCTTTGAGAGATGCATCACTTCCAGGGAAAAGGAGATATTGGAGTCATTTTATTTTATCAATAGTCCAATGGCTATCTGCATCTGATTCTGTTTGAAAATCCTTGTTCTATTTGCAATGCTTGCTGGGGCATAGCATTACCAGGTGATAAAAGTAGAGAGTTTGAGTTATTGAAGTATATCTAGGGGCTCCTCTATGCTGAATTAAAGGCACTTGAAGGGTGATCCCATTAAATACTCCAAGACACTTAAAATTATAGCAAGAGTCTGTTGCCAAATAGCCAGACATTGAGTGGAATCTAGCTCTTTTCACTAGATCTTATGATTTTTGAGGGCAGGAAACCTCATTAGGTGCTGGGAATACAAATACAGAAACAGCCCACATGCAAATGGCAACCTACCATATCTTTTTATCCTGTAGCATTCTTGCCCATATCTTTTTATAAATGTTCTGTAGAGGATAATAGATTTAGAGCTGGAAGGGACTTTGGGACAATCTAGCATGTCCTTCCTCTTTTTACAGATGAGGAAACTGAGACTTTGAGAGGTGATATAACTTCTATTGCTAGTCATTTCCAAAGGCAAATTTTAAACCCAGATGTTCCTGACTCCAAGAATAACATTTCAACCAACACACCAGGCTGTCTCATATGTGTCGTACCCAATACCATGGAGGTCTTCCCTTCAGCTCTTTTATTATCTCTGTACTAATATCAATGTTGGGTTGGCTCTCCATCTGTGGCTTCTCATTCTCACTTCTGTTTCCTGGGATACTTAGGATCACAGAGCTCCCCTAGCCCAACTGCCTCAGTTTACAGATGAGGAAACAGGGAAGGCTCACTTTAGCCCTGGAATTCACAAACTAGAAATTCCCTCTGCCTCTCTAGCCTCTCCTCCTAATGAGAAAGCTCCTCCCAGAACCTTCAGGCAGCCCAGGTCAGACCTATCTTACTCCTTTCCAGGTTGCATTCAAGACTTTCTCTACCACTCTGAAACCTCACCATGCCCCAGCTCTTCATCCTAAAGCTTCATTCCAGGCTTACAATTCACATACTGGAAGTACCCTCTGCTCCTGCAGCTTCTCCTTCTGATGGGATGTCTAGGGGAAGCTGAGGTTAGGAGTTTCAGGAGAACTAGAACCTCTGGTGTGAGGGCTGCTTTCTACCTCTGGTGTCCACCTGATTCATCCAACTTTCACCTGTGGTCCCAAGAAACTGTTGCATGTGCAGCAACAATACCCTGGTAAACTGTTTCAGCAGGTGGACAAAACAGGAATGAGGGATCTCATGCCGATGAATTAGAGGAGTGTCTACCCTTAAGCATGTGAAGATTTACCCCCAGAAGAATGGCTGGATGAGAATGATTTGTTCTACTCAGATGGTCATGAAGGCAGCTGAATGAGGCTCTTGTGGGGAATTTAGAGATTGGTTAGACATTGAAGGCACCAAGGCCATCCCCTGCATTCTAGGCCACCTACAGTTGCCTTGAATTTTGTATTGGCGCTGGACTTCTATGACCCTGGAAGAGAAAGTGAGGCTGGTGACTTTATGTAACTCTGTCTCACTTAAATACAATTTATGTGCAAGTTAAAAGACATCACCCATACCATTTTATCATTTGCAATAGCTCAAAGGAAATGTAAGATAGGCAAATGTAGAGACATCTCCATTCCAAACGTTCCTATGGACTATTTTTGCCTGACCTTTGGTAGAGACTTCTAAGATCATATTTGTCTGATCAACCACAGCTGAACACACTGTATGTACCTTGACCCCAACATAGTGATGTCATTCTGGTCTTCTTCGAGAACTGAAGGACAATAGCCAATAAACCAGAGGAAACTAGGTGGTACAGTGGATAGAACACTAGGCCTAGAACATTAGGAAGACGGGTTCAAATCTGGTCCCTGACACTAGCTATGTGCCTTGGGCAAATCACCTAATCTGACCTCTGCCTCAAACTATAAATAGGAGTAATAATAGCAACTACTTCCTAGGGTTCTCATGAGTATTAAATATGAAGATATTTGTAAAGCACTTAGTATAGGGCATGGCACACAGTAGGAACTTAATAAATTCTTGTTTCAGGGGTGGCCAGGTGGTGCAGTGAGTAAGAGCATCAGCCCTGGCGTCTGGAGACCTGGGATTGGTTCCAGCCTCAGATACTCAGCACCCACACAAAAGTAATTTTTTGTAACCTTGAGCAAGACTTCTTCTATCATGCTCCTGCAGGTTATGTCTCCATTTTTTTCAACTTCCTTTTATGTATTTTCTTCCATTAGAATGTAAGCTGGGAGCAGGGGGGGGAAGGATTTCTGTCTTTCTACTTGTATTTGTGTTGCCCAAGCTTAATACAGTGCATGCCATATAGTAGGAGCTTAATAAATGCTAATTGACTGACTAGTTGAAATAAAAATTATTTGCCCAGGTCATAGAGCTAGCAAATGGCAAAGTTGGGAGGTCTCATATTATTAAAATCCAGTGTTGTTCATATCACATAATTCTGCCTTTATGATACTCTATACCACTTCTCGTGTATAATTGTAACTGGTAATATGAGATAACTCACTTATATTCCCCACCCATCTTTTTGCTGCCCTTTGAATCACGGGCAATTTTGCGTCTACTGAGATCATAGTGTCTGATGCTTCCAAGTTATATAGCATTACTAGGAAAATATTAATGTTAAAGATATGGGCTTTTGCAGCAGAAAGCAGCCATGAAACACACTCATATTATGTTTTTATTGATTACAGAATAAAAGCTACAGGCTAACAGATGTTAAAAAAAAAAGAAAGGAGGTCATATACAGTGCTAGACCATTCATTAATCATAAGAATAATGATGACATTTCAATATTTCAAGGATCCATGATGGTTTTTTTTGGGGGGGGTATGGTACTCCTCTTCTGATGACAATAAATATTAATATCTTGAATAAAATGATAAATAACATGCTTATCAAATTTTCAATGATACAAAGATAGAAGAGATAGTTAACATACCAAATGAAAAAGTCCACATCCAAAAAAAATAAATCTCAATGGGTAGGAATAATAGGCCAGATTTAATAAGATGAAACTCAGTAGGGATAAACATAAAGTTTTATACTTGGGCTAAAAATATCACTCTATAGGGTTGGAATGACTAGACAATCGTCAGTCGACCAGTCGATAAGCATCTACTAAGTCAAATACAAGTAGAAAGAAAAACAGTCTTTTCCCTAAAGAAGGTTATGCTCTAACAGGAGAAGATAGCACACAAATGTAAACTGAAAAGATTGGTGGTGGGATGGGGATAGAAAGGTACCAACTGTGGGAAAGAGTTGAAGAATGATACAAGACTGACCTGGCCACCCTCCTTAAATGGAGGTTCCCAGAGGAGTCATTCAATGAGAAGGAAAGGCCAGCAAGGCAGAGGGTTACTTCCAATTTGTGAAATCCAGGGGTAGAATGAGGATTCAGGATGAAAAGCTAGGGCATGGAGGAAATTCTAAGTGTAGCCTACAATAGAAACATTTCCTGCCGTGTGTGTGTGTGTGTGTGTGTGTGTGTGTGTGTGTGTTTGGTGTATGACATGCCACTGTTTGGCAGCAACCAATGTTGTGCCAGAATGTACCAATAATTTCAAAAGGTGAAGTTTGCCCCTAGGATTGCATTTATTTATTTAATTCCATCCTCCTCCCCCACTTCCTACCCCCAAATCTCTTACTCCTTACCGTTCTAAAATTTCTTAGAAGTATGACCTAATTTCTTGGGATTGAGGCTAAGTACAGATGATTTGAATTGATTTTTTTTCTACTTATCCTATTCATAATAAGTTTTCTCCCCAAATATAATATAATGTGATGTATATAAATATACACATACATACACACATATAGCAGTTACTACTGGGGTCAATACTTAGCACAATAAAATTGCCCAGAATCCAGTTCAAGCTTGGAAGTCAATGAAGACACTTTAAAGAATTGACAATATCAGATCCTAAGTAATTAAATCTCATATTTGCCTGTGGTTGTGAAAAAAACACCTGGCTTTAATACATTTTACCAACCATATCCTAAAAGTCCACAAGATGGTGATGTTTTCTGATAAAGAAAAAACTGGTGAAATGAGCCACTTTGAAGAAATTAGGAGCTATAAAATGGTGCATCCCTGCAAGAAACTGAGAAAAAGACTGTAAAATAACAACTGACAATGATATAGGGTTTTAAACTTTGTAAAGTGTTTGACAGACATTAACCCCTATGAGCCTTACAATAACCCTGGGAGGTCAGAACTGCTGGTATTACTATAGAATTACTAGGAAATAGTCTCAGAGAGGTTAAGTAATTTGCCCATGGTGTCACAAAGTGTTAAGGGTCTGAGGCCAAATTTGAACCAAGGTCTTCCTGACTCTTTGTTAAGCACTCTATCTTCGATCAATTGATCCATCCAGTTTTCCATATTATTCTTCAAAATGTCTAGTTATGCTGAGCAATGCCTTTGATTCAAGCAGACTTGGGTGCTAAAAACAGTGAAAAATTCTCTCTTTAACACACTGACTATATGACCAGAGTAAATCACTTAGCCTCTCAGGTCCCCTAGAAACTATTTACAAAGCTGTTGCTAATCTATATTGGTGGAGGGGATTTTATACAAGAACTTTTGTATATTAACAAAAATCTAAACCAAAACAATAGCAACAATTGCAAATGCAATGGTTGACCATCATGTGATCTCTATCTATATATCTGTCTATCTATCCATCTAATCTATTTATCTATCATCTAGCTAGCTATCCATCTGTCTGTCTGTCTGCCTGTCTGTCTGTCTGTCTATCTCTTTTTGGCCACAGCAGCTCATAAAATCACCTACAGAGATATGGAGGTGTTGCAATCCTGTGTCAATGATAGGAATATCTCACTCTCATGCAATCATGAATGTTTTGAAGTTGAATTTTTAAAAATCAGTTAGGTGGAAACTTGTTTAGCCTGAGTTCAATAATTAATTTACAGGCATTATCCTACAACCACCTTTGTACACCACTGACCCATCCCCATGACATTAACTGGAGCAGTTATAAAGATATTGTTAAGTTGGTATCACCAGAATCTATTTCAGAAACTTCAAGTGACCCAGTGGATAGAAGACTATATACCTGGAATTACAAAGTCCTCTGTTCAAATCCAGTCTCAGACACTTACTACTTGTATGTACAAGGTTGTCATGTTCAAATGAAAAAAAAAGTGTATGTAAAGTGCTTTATAAAGATTAAAGTGCTATGAAAGTGCTGGTTGTTGCTGTTATTGTTATTACATCATCATTATCATCATCATTTTTAAGGGAACTATAAAAAAAAACAAATCAAACATTTTTGAAGATGAATCTATGCCATAGATAAAGGATCAATGACCAACATTTTCATCACTGAGCCGGTAAATATAATACATTTTAGAAATATTTCCATTTAAAAAAATAGACTGAAAAAGAAAGCCTAGTGTTTTAAGAATGAACCTTTGGTAATATAGATAATGAAGTTACCAAAATCTCTAAAGTGTTATTATACTTTTTAAAATTTTTAGTAATTCTAAAAAAAGAGATTGATTTAATTAAATTCACAGATGTTTCCAAATAGGTTGGTGGTGACCATTAGCTCTTGAAATAGGAATAGAAATCTAATTACTTGAACAGGTTGACATAATAATGTTTCAAAAAGCTGCTGAGACCATGGACTTGAGGTAAATCAAAGAGGAGATCAAGGAAGCTTACTTATTACACTCCATATTTTCTTGAATAAAATCAGCTCTCATTTCTCAGTGCACTAAAACTGTTTGTTTTTATACTTGCACAAAATAGTCAACAAAATGAATAATGATGAGATGGTTTCACCTACCCCTGCCACCCCGTACTAATTCCCCATGTTTATTATTCTTTTTCCTCCATTTTTACCCACAATTAATGGGGGGAATGATATGTCCAAACATTTGCTGAGTGGCTGAAAGCAACTTCATAACATCTGCTCTTCTGCATTTTAATTTTCATAAAACTGGCCTCCAAGTGATATCCTGAGGCAAAATACAACCCAAACTCTCCCACGACTAAACACAATATATAATACTTTAGCAGACATGTCTTAATAGAATGACAGGAAAGTTAAAAAGAAAAAAAAACTATATAGAGTACTTCTGAACATGCAAATAGAATATGTCAACATAATAGCTTTTACTCTTACAGGTGAGAATGCAGAGGATGGGAAGGCATATTAAGTAGGGCTAGTCTTTACATCATGCCTTCCCACATGGATGGCCATTGTTGTCAGAAACATTTTTTTCCTACTGAGTTACTAATTTTTCAAGATGCTACACATATTTGTGTATTTTATCAGCAATATTAAATAATGGGCAACCCAATAAATTTAATATATGCATGTGTGCATGCACATACACACGTACACACACCCTCAATTCAATATTAAGTTTAATTTTTCTTCTTGTTATTTTAGTTGTGACCCCATTTGAGGTTTTCTTGGCAAAGATACTAGAGTGGTTTGCCATTTTCTTCTCCAGCTCATTTAACAGATGAGGAAACCGAGGGGAAAAAAAGGGTAAATGTGTTGACCTTGTTCACACAGCTAGTAAGTGTGTAAGGTTGGACTTGAACTCAGGTCCTCCTGACTCCAGCACCAATGCTTTCCACTGTGCTACCTAGCTACCTCTAACAGTTTAATTTATCAATAAGGAAATCCAGGTATGTTCACATATCAACCTGGGTGTTTCATAATGTTTTGATCTCTATTGAACATCAGCCAGTGCATTATCTAATCTCAGAATTAGCAAATTTTGGAACACTAGTGGTAATATTCACAAAAATACCTGAAAAAGAATCCTCATTGCAACACATTTGATAAGTGATCATCCTTGCTGTGCTTGAAGACATGAGGCCAGAGGGAACCCACCCCCACGTTTTACTTTCAGACAGCCTCAAAGTGGGGAAGTACTTCCTTATATCAAGTTCAAACTGTTTTCTTTCAGCTTCACCCCACTTTTTCCCCATCCTAGCTTCTCAGACTAAGCAGAGCAAATCATGCCTCTTTCATATGACACACCTCCAAATGCTTAAACTAATTTTGGGTTGTTGTTTTTTTTTAAGACAGACTTCCCAAATTACAGAGGTTCTTACTTAGTAGTAGCCCATTCCCACTACTGATTAGTAGGGAATTAATAAAGACATCTGATCTGCAAAGTCTACTCTACACAGAACTCTTGAGCTTATGAAACCCTCCAGGCTCAGGCTCCTGGGTAGCTGGGATCATAAGTATTTGCCACTAGGCCTGGCCCTCCAAGCACTTGAAGACACGTTCTCTCTAAGTTATTCTCTTCTCCAGACTAAAATTCCCCTGTGCTTCCAACCGATCCTCATGTAGAAAAAACTCAAGACCCTTCACTCTGCTGATTGCCTTGCACTGGGTATTCCTACTTATCAATGTCCTTCCTAAAAATGTGGCACCCAGAGCTGAATACAGTACTATAGATGGGGTCTGGCCACAAAAAAACGTGTGTGGCAGGACAGTCATGATCTTGTTCCTTGAAGCTATGCTTGTTTTAACTTGCAAAGCAATTTCATTGCTTTCTCAGCTTCCCCATCACAGTCTTGGCTTACTGACCACTAACCAGAAGTTTTTCAGAAGAACTTCTGTGTTTCTCCAGTCTTGTACTTGTGAAGTTGATTTCTTAAACTCAAGTGTAAAATTCAACACATCCTTATTTAATTCCATCTTGTTTAGTTTAGTACAATGCTCTAATCTGTTAAGACTGTCAGTGTTATGAAACTCAAGCAAAAACAGGGAAAGGGAAAGGGAGCGCCTCTAAACTGGATCCCTGATGGACAAATACAGAGTTGGAAAACCATGCATTAACATTATCTATTTTCTATTGTGTTTTTTATTTTGTTAAATATTTCCCAACTGGGGCAACTAAGTGGCACAGTGAATAGAGTACCTGCCCTGGAGTAAGGAGGACCTGAGTTCAAATCTGACCTCAAACACTTAACATTTACTAGCCATGTGAACTTGGGTAAGTCATTTAACCCCAATTGCCCCTCCCAAAAAAAATTTCTCATGTTCAATGTTTGTTTTAGCCATAATTGTCATTTTGAGTTTCATACCTATCCTCACCAATGTCAGACTCGCTGAAAATTTGACAAGCGTGCTGTCTCTGCCCCTGTCTGTTATTGTTGTTCAGTTGTTTTCAGTCATGTCTGACTCTTTGTGATCCCTTTTTGGGGGTTTTCTCAGCAGAGATATGTAGCAGCAAGCACCCCAAGTGTCCCCAGGGTGTCTGTCAACACAGGTTCTTGGATCTGCTTTGATAAAGGAAAGCAACTCAAAATGGGTTAACAAGCTTACTTTAATCAGTCAAACATATATCGTTTACCTAGTTCAGGGGGAAAAAGGTCAGCACCCCGAACTTCAGAGTATACAGACAGAATTATCAAGACAGAGAAACAGATCAAGCAGACAGGTTTCCAAACCGTCCAACCATTACATCCATACCAAATCAACATCTGGGTTTTTCAAAGCCGGGGGGCTCTCAACAATGGCTTCCCAGAGTCTCATCTGATCAAATCACAGAACACTTCTCAAAGTGAGCCCCAAAACAAAGCCTCAAATCAGGGTTTATATAGCCTTCTCCTGGTTCAGAGAATGTAACAACCTTCTAGACCCACTGGCCAATCAAAAAGTATCTACTGAAAAACAAGCCTCCCACCCCAGGCTCCAGGTGCACTTTAGCCTAGGGGAAGGGAAGATCTTAAAAATTTACATTCCCATTACAAGCTACTGGAGTGCTTTTCCATTTCTTTCTCTCACTCATTTTACAGATGAGGAAACTGAGGCAAACAGGGTCACACAGCTAGTAAGTGTCTGAGGCCAGATTTGAATTCAGGAGAATGAGTTTTCCTGACTCCAGGCCCAGTGTTCCATCCACTCTAACCACCTATCTGTCCTTGTCTGATTCACCAATAAAAAATGTTAAATACCCAAATACACCAAACCTCTTTGCTGGGGACTGCCCCTCAAGGTGACAGGGAACCCTTAATGACCAATCTATGGGTTTGACAATTAAATCATCTTTAATTCCACCTAATACTGTTATCTAATTCAAATCTGTCTTTTTTCCCCCCATCAGAACTGCAGAGTGAGTTTATCAAATGCTTTGCTGGATTCTAGGCAATTCTACCGATTGCATTATTATATCAGTTTAGTAACCATTTAAAAAAACAAAGAAAAAGAAGTCAAGTGAGTCTTGCCTAATAAGGCTTGACCACATCAGTGTATATCTGGTATATATTGTGTTAAGATATAATAATATTAATGATCATAATAATGACCAAGATTGATAGAGTTTTTACTATGTGTTAGGTGCTGTGTGAAATGCTTTACAAATATTATTTCATTTTATCCCCACAACAACCCTAGGAGGAAGGCGCTGCTATTATCCTCATTTTACATGTGAGGAACCTGAGACAGAAGAGATTATGACTTGTCCAGAGTCACATAGTTAGTAATTCTGAGGCTGGGTTTGAACTTAGATCTTCTTCACTCCAGGACTGGCACTCTACCCACTATGTCACTCAGTTGCACCAAACAAGAATGTTATAAATGAGAAAGATCTTAGAGATGATTTAGTCAATCATCTCATTTTACATATAAACTAAGTACAGCCAAGAATGTTCCTTGAAGAAGATTATATATAATTAGCCCACTCAAATCCTAACCAAAGATATATGACAGCTCCCCTATTACTTCCTATCTTGTGGTCAATCTATGTCTGGTCCTTAAAATCAAATTGTCAAGCACCCAGGTGTTGTGTGTTCCAAATATGGAGAACTTGGGCCTTAAGTGAAATGTATGAGTCTTTTCTGTCCCAGAAAGAATAAATATCCCAGAAATTATGTGCTATTCCAGCGCTAATCAAAACATTGATGGATCCCCACCTCAATATGAACAAGTAGAGATCCAGGAGCACCTTTGTGAGTGCAACAAAGGAATTTTCATGAGGTATTCAGCCCAAATATTACCCACTATCTTCTTCCTAGAACTTCTGAGAACCAATTAATTTGCAGTATATATGTCAGCCATTGAGTGGGATTAAGGAAAGGTCACCATCTGTTCCCATTACTATTAGACTCATTACATGGAAAAATTTATGGGAAATCCAGACACAGACCATGACAGGCCCCAAGCAAGAGTTTTCTCACTAGTATCAATATTATCTGGATAGATTTAGGGGATTTAAGGCAGAAAAAAATTGGTCCTGCAAAGGTCTTTTGATTTTGCAAGCAATCTAGTTCTAGGAGTTCCAGATCCAGTTGGTCAAATATACTTGTTGGTCAAATCATAGACCGGTGTGACCCTATAGGAATTCTTAGAAAAGAGTGCCTCCCCCACAAAAGTAGTTCATCTAGGTTTCCACTCAGCCAGTTGAGAAAATTATTGGTCATTAATGCCCATATAGATAGATAGATAGATATAGATATAGGTATATTCTTTTTTAAGAATATATGCCCCTGGAAGCTAGATGCCATACATTGGAAAATAAAAGTGGGGAATTATGAGTCTCATGATAGCAGAATCCTGAGTGTCATTATTATATCAAGATCCATTATCTAATATCCTTGATATACAACCTGATGGAGTAGATGACAGCTCCATTGCTCGGTGATCTTCATATAGGTGGATTTCTAGGCAGCTCACTACCCGGTTTCAAGTCATTAATGTGATATGGCAATAAAAAATAAACAAAAAAAATAAAACAAAACAAACAAAACCCCCCAAAATAATGTGATCTTGGGCTGCATCAAAAGGCAAAGATTCCAGGAACAAAGAGGCAATGGTCTTTTTATTCTCTGTCTTTATGAGACCTGTCTGGAGTATTGTGTTCAGTCTGGAGCACCACAGTTTAAGAAGACATTTCTTGCTTGATTTCACTCCTCTAAACTTCTCCACCGTGCCTCAAGGAATGGGCATTCCCCTCCAAGACTTTATCTTCTTTCTGCAAAATCTGGAACTTTAATTGTATCAGTATGCGCTGTCCTTGGGGTCCCTCCATCCCTCTTATTGGAGGGTGGAGAGCAGAGACTACCTACCAGAACATCCTTCTAATGAGGGGCCAATAATAGCTAGCAATATATAGTGCCTACTATAGATAGAGTGCTGGGCCTGGAGTCGGGAAGACCTGAGTGCAAATCCAACCTTGGCAAAGCCATGCACGAGCAGATTTCCCTAGGGACTGATGCTCTGAATGGCTTTCAAGGTTCTGATTACACAATATAGTGAGCTCTCTATTTATTTTATTATTATTATATATTATGTTATTATATATAATTATATTTATAATATTATATATTACTTATATATTATCTCTATTTAAAATTACAAATTATAGCAAAACATTCATAGAAAATCAAAATACAGCATTCACCATGTCACAACTCAACAACTTATCACTAAAATGGCTACATAGTTTTCACCAAAGTGATCACATAGTTTTAAATAAAGTACATTCATTTAGTCAGTCACAAAATCCTTAATTAAATCACAAAGTACAAATGTCAAAGTTCTCCACCCCTAGGTCACAGTAAATCACAATCTTCTCAGTCAGTACACAGTATCCAAGTAAAGTCTTCTTTTATTTTGACTCAAGGCTGGCTCTCAGCTTTCATGGTTCCTCTTCCCTAGTCCCAGCTCCAACTGTCACCTGTGTTCAAAGGCAGGCAGCTCCCAGTTCCTTGTCCAGCCCCTTGTCCAGTTTTTCATCCAGTTTCTGTTCCATATTGAAGCTCACAGTGTCCAATCCACCTCAAGTCCTTCACAGTTCCTGTTTCTGGGAAGACAAAGCTTGACAGAGCCACAATAATATTTATTACACATTTCTGACACCATTATCAATTCACTATCTGCCTGTGAAATCAACTCAGACCCACCAACAAGGTCCAGACAAGAGGTCAGCACAAATCATCAGTAAAGTTCCAGGACCTCCAAATGTTCCTCCAGGACTTCCGTAAACATACAACCAGAAAATCCTTTTACCTTTCTTAGAATCTCCAGTGCTTATCACAGTGCCTGGAATTATAGTAGAGACTTAATTAAACCAATTGATTGGTTTATGGATAAGCTGTAGAGTGTTCAGAAGTAGACAACCAAGATGGCAGATGACCTTGGACCTGTGTCATAGGAGGATTAATAGAAGGATTGGCAGATGTTACACCCAGAGAAGAGAAGTGCTAGGAGAGACTCAATGGTTAATCCGCCCCCCAATAGAAGGGAGATTAGACTCATTTTGTTTGGACCCAGAGGACAAAACTAGAATAAGGTAAATGTTGTAAAAAGGCAAATTTATTCTTGATGATATAAAAAAGCTTCCAAACAAATGGAGCTGGCCATTGGTGGAATGGGGTGCCTCAAGATGTAGTGTTTTTTTTTTCCACAATCGATTTCTTCAAAGAAAAGCTGATTAAACACTTGTCATCTAGATCTTAATGTGGATTTCTTTCAGGTATTGGTTGCTGAGGTCCCTTTCAGCTCTCAAATATCGTATGCCAGACACTGTGTTAAGTACTGGTGATATAAAAAGAGGCAAAAAAGTCATTCTTTGCACTCAATGATCTTACAATAGTTACCAGTTGTGTGACACTGGGCAAGTCACTTGACCTCTGTTTGCCTCAGTTTCATTAACTATAAAATAGGGATAATAAATGTACCTACCTTAAAGAGTTTTGGTGAGGTAAAAAATATTTGAAAAAAAACAAAAGGACTTAATACAATGTCTGGCATATAGTAAATGGTATCTAAATATTTATTCCCTTTCCTCCTTGACTATATACAGGAGATTTGGAAGAGAGCCTAAGAGTTGGTTAGAACCATGATGGACTTTATGAATACTGGGCTTTGTGTAATATCTACACAGTCTTTTTTTTTTTGAAGGGCAATTGGGGTAAAGTGACTTGCCCAAGGTCACAGGCTAGTTTTTGTGTTAAGTGTCTGAGGCTGGATTTGAACTCATGTCCTCCTGACTCCAGGGCCAGTGCTCTATTCATAAATTAGATATTTTTTTGGGGGGGGGGGCAATTGGGCTTAAGTGACTTGCCCAAAGTCACATGGCAAGATTTGTGTGTGTGTGTGTGTGTGTGTGTGTGTGTTAAGTGTCTGAGGTCAGATTTGAACTCAGGTCCTCCTGACTACAGGGCTGGTGCTCTATTCACTGCACCACCTAGCTGCCCCCACATAGTCTTTCAAGAGTGCATAAATCCCATGTTTCCAATCCTACTAGAACAAAAAAAGATGGTTTATCTCATGCACTTATCCTAGACACAGCAGTTCCTATAGGCAAAGATTGTGATGGACTTGTACATCAGGCTGATTTGTAGCTATGAGCAGCTGAACAGGCATAAGGGGGGCTTAATACTTAGAGGCAGTTAAGTAGTTTAGTGAATAGAGCCCTAGACCCAGAGTTAGGAAGATTTGAATTCAAATTCAGTTTCAGAACCTCACTATCTGCATGACCCTGGGCAGGTCACTTAACCTCTGTTTTCCTGTTTTCCTCAACTATAAAATGGGAATGTAGTAACACCTCTCCTCCAAGGCTGTTGTAAGGATAAAATGAGTTAATATTTGTAAATAATGCCGTACAGCAATTTTCACAGAGCAGGCACTTAAAATACTTGGTTTTTTCCTTACTTCTTTGACAATCATCAAAACCCTGGGCAGCCCTTGACCTTAGAAGACACCATTACATAGCATCCACATAGATTTTCCCTCTAACCTTTCTCATTACAAACCTGTTCAACTCTCACCTTAACCTTCCAATCTTTTCCCACTGCCTTTAATTGTTGGGGCAAAACAGCATTTTCATTGTGTTCTCAATTCATTAAACCTCAGGAACCAACCATAGCTTCCCTGTGGACTTGCAGATGCATAGCCTCAAAGAGAAAACATGGAAGCCAGCATATAGGACAAGGCAGATATTTCCTTCCACCAAAGCAGTCAGTCTTACCAAACTAGAAGTATGATGTCTGTGGATGAATTCTGAGAGGGGCGATAGTTTCCAAGCCACACTGACAGGATTGAACCAGGAAAGGTCATATTGGACTCAGAAAAATCAATGCTGAATGCCTAATAAACAGGCCAGGCCCAGAGAAAGTGTGCATCTCTATAGAAAGTCAGAACTTAAAAAAACTGGCTGAGTCAGAAAAATAGTCAAACCCCTAACACTTCCTAGGAACCGTTTAGTGATCTGTTGCTAACCTATCTAACCTGAATGTCTACCCTTTCAACTGGTACTTGCTATCTATGCCATAAAGGATGGATTAAAGGAACTAAGTGTTTTGCCTGGAGTAGAGAAGCCTTATATAGGAAAAAATAGCGGTTTTAAATATTTGAAGAATGATGATCCTACACACGCCTTTTCTTCTCCAGGCTAAAAATGCCCAGTTCCTTCAAAGAAATCTTTTATGGAATAATATACCATCCTAGTTGCTGTCCTCAGGCCATGCTTCTGTTTATCAAAGAGTCTTTTCATAATATAGTCCTTAGAGCTAAACACAATACCCCAGCTATGGATTATGTTTTTAGTCATATTTCAATAC
The DNA here is from genome assembly GCF_028583685.1 of Petaurus breviceps papuanus. Lineage (NCBI taxonomy): Eukaryota > Metazoa > Chordata > Mammalia > Diprotodontia > Petauridae > Petaurus > Petaurus breviceps. The sequence goes on from NW_027187460.1 coordinate 36,304,816, forward strand.
TTTCATAGCACCATGATCTTGTTAGTCTAGGCATGCCTGCTATCAATCAATCAATATGCCAGGCACTGCCTTATGGACTAGAGATATAAAGACCAAAATGAAATAGGCCTCACCCTCAAGGAGCTTATACTTATCCCTCTACCAAAGTAGATTTTTTAATTCCCCCATATCTTCTCATCTGGGGTTATTATTGTCAAGGTGCTTCCACAAATCCTTCAAAAAGATAAATCCATTGCCCTGGAGGTCTTCTGGCTCCTCTACTATTCTTTGCATTTCAACTATCCATCACTTTTTACTTGACTACATGACTGACTCACTTCTCGAACTCACTATATATGTACTCGATGGTGTCGTTTACACCATTTTTTGAGTAACTGACATAGTTGGCAAGGTACTGCAGGCGACTTGCTCCTACCATATCTTCTTTCCACATCTTTCAAGCTTGTATAAGTAGACTTGAAACTTCAACTCATCATGGATTATGTAGTCTCTTTCTCCACTCTCTTGAAATACACAAGGCAAGGAATCAAAGAATCAATCAGCAAGCATTTTAAAGCCAACATGTGGCAGGCACTATGTGTCAGATATTCAAGACAAAAACAAAAAAGCTCCTGCCCTCAAGGAGCTTACATTCTGGAAGGGGCACAGGGTATGTAACATGAACACAAGTAAATATAAATAAATAAAATGATTTTGGGAAACAAAACACTGGCACCTGGGGACATCAGGGAATACCTCATAGAAGAGGTGGTACCTAAAATGAATTTTGAAGATAATTGACGTGTCTAAGGAAAATATTGAAAGTTTTTAAAAAACCCACAACTCTCTGGCTTTTACTAACCTAATGCAACAATGAATATGGTCCAGTCCTGGGAAAATATTTCCTGCTTTATGGAGATAAATATTTATGTCATTATTTCTGGGAAGCATGTCTTCCCTAAATGAGATGTTCCTTTTTCTAACTGGATGTTTATATTCAGCAAACTTCCAACTATAATCTACTGTCTCTTGCAAAATGCATGACTTGATTTTTAAAGTATTTTTATAGAATACTTTGGACATTATGTAATCCTTCAGAAGTGTTATAGTTTGGGAAACAATCTCACATTCTAATTTAACACAAATAACCCTAGAACCGTCACACTAGGGATTGTAAATGCCCCCATCATAATACCATCCTCACATAGATTTTCCTTCTAAAACCTGAAAATCCCTGCCAGTGAAGGATTGAGCTCCTCTGTAGAGAAACCTTGATAAAGGAGAATGTATTCCTTAAGTGAAAGAAGAAAAGAAAGGAACTTTCTTACTCATTTTTATGTTCTCAGCAGAAAAGATAGATTAATGATCAGTCAAGTCAAGAGAAAAAAAATGAATTCTGAAGTCAATATCCATCACAAGAATCATACCAGCCCAACATTCTTAAGTTTTAAGCTATAAAACGTCCTTAGGATGGTGGTGCTTGATCTCAGTTCAGTTCAGTAAAGTTATTAAGCTCCTCCTCTGCACAAATCTGCATGCTAAGGAATGAGTAACATATCTATTGGTTCAGATCTGTGTATTAATTGGTATGGAGGAATTCTTAATATGGAAAATTCTCTCCACTGATACCAATCTACAACTCATCTGTACCTTAAAGTCGTAAAGAATTGACCAGGGGAACTAAGAGGCTAATCACTTGCCTAGGCTTACCAAACTAGTAGATGTAGGCTACCCTGACTAGAGGTAGGCCTCTCTTAACCTAGAATTCTGTGAATTAAAAAAAATATTCTGTTAACTGTATTTTGGTCTAATTGATTATTTTTTGTAATTCTATTTATTTTGTTTTATCCATTTAAAAACATTATTCTGAGACTGTCAAAGGGATCCAGGAAACAAAAATAAAGGTTAACCAACCTACTCAAAGACAGTCTAATACCCACTATGCCATGAAATATCACAAAAGAGATATAATTCAATTTAATGAATGTAAGTATTCACAAACTGAAGTAAGACACAACCTTCATTATTAAAAATCATTCAACAGGGGTGGCTAGGTGGTACAGTGAATAGAGCAATGACTCTGGAGGCAGGAGGACCTGAGTTCAAATCCAGCCTCAGACACTTAACACTTACTAGCCGTGTGATGGTGGGCAAATTACAACCCCAATTGCCCTGTCTTCCCCCCTCCAAAAAGCAAAAAAAAATGTATATAATAAAGGTATCATAGGATTTAGAGCTGGAAGAAACCTTAGAAATTAGCTAATCTGACCCCTTCATTTTAAAGATGAAGAAACTGAAGCCCAGGTCACAGGTTTGTAAGTAGTTCAGCCTAACTATTACAGTATGTGGGTGATGGATAGTCAAACACAGATAAATGAAAAAAAATTCTAACATTTAAGAGCTATCCATAAGTGAAATGGGCAGCCTCTGGGGTGGGCAGGGAATTGGCTTTCCCTCCCTGGATATTTTAAAGTGGACATTTGTCAGTAATTTTGTAAAAAGAGTTCTTTTCCAGGTGTGGGTTAGATAAGATGACTTCTGACAGTCCTTTCCCTTACTAAAGCTGATAATTCTGTAAGACCACTGCAGATGAAAGAAGATGTGGGCTTGCCATAAGAGCCTCCAAATATATCTCCTTGCCTGCAGCCTCTTCCTCTCCAATCCTAACATGAGTGTCAAAGCAATTTTTGTAAGGTATTTGTCTGATCATGCCATTCACCAGATCAAAAACCTTGTTTGACTATCTATTATCTGTATGATAAAATAAAAATTCCTTAGTGCAATTAAGGACATTTCAAAGTCTGGCTCTAACCTGCTTTGCCTTCCTTATTTCAAATTACCTCCCTTGCTGGATTCTGTTACATACAAACCACTGTTCCCTGCAGCCAACATGCCATCTCTGACCTCTGTACACTCATGCAGGGCATGCCACCATACCTGGAATGTATTCCCTCCTTATCTCTGCCTTTCAGATTTCTTTTCTTCCTTCAAGACTCTGTTCAAGTCTCATTTTATCTGTGATAATCCTTGATGTTAATACTTCCTCTCTCCTCAAATAATCCTGGAATATTTTGTCTGAGATTCCTTTGTCCCATTTACTCCTCTGTGTATTATACTTAAATGTGCCCTCATTGGGTCACCCAAGTAGAATGCAAAGTCTTCAAGGGCAGGAACTGTTTCATATTTGTCATTGTGCCCCTAATGCTTATCACAGTGCTTTGTACAGAGAAGGTATTGCACTGTATAAATAAATTTAGAACATTATGATTGTTCAGTCGTTTCAGTCATGTCTGACTCTTCATGACCCCATCTGAGGTTTTCTTGGCAAAGATACTGGAGTGCTTTGCCATTTACTTCTCCAGCTCATTTTACAGATGATGAATCTGAGGCAAACAATGTTAAGTGATTTGTCCAGGGTCACACAACTAGTAAGTGTCTGAGGCCAAATTTGAACTCAGGAAGAGTTCAGGCCCAGAAGTCCATTTGCTTTACCACTTAGCTGCCCCAAGCATTATGATTACAAAATGCTTTATATTATATACATAAATATACACATACATACATATATATGTGTATGCACACATATATACCTATATAAGTTGAGTTTCAAAATGAAAGTAAGGAATCCTTACTTCCCCTTATGGCTCCCACCTTTGGAATGTGGGCATTGTCAGCAGGGTTCAAACATTTCTTCTTTCTTTCCACAAAATAATTCCTACTCTCTAGTTACCATGCTGAGCTCTAGTCTCCACAGAGATTTCCCTATGTATAGGAGAGGGGGGTAATGAAAATGAAAGTATTTCTTTCTCATAGTCTCTCCAAATCCAGCCTCCAATGTACAGAAATGGCAATTGACTTACTTTGCCTATGGCAAAAGCCCTGGATCCAACATGTTTATACCTGCTTTGGCATATTTATAAAAATGATTTTTCTCATCATTATTCAGTCTCGATTCAGTATGCAAATTTACTTTCAATTCACTTTAACCTAGTATACCGATTCCAATCACCATTTCCCTCTTTTGTAATTACCTATTATTAATAAGAAAAGATGTTTACAAAGGAAATTTTTTAAAAATTATAATTTTATATCTATAGTAAATCAGCTTTAAAATACTAGTTAAATCAGAAATTATGAACAAACTTAAAGAACAGAAAATATGGGGGTAAATGTCCATCTCCTCAGGCAAAGGGAAAAAGGTCAAGGGAATTAAAGCACCTTGCCATCTTTTCTCTTAGGTCCCATCGGGAAGTTGTTTAAACCTAAACCCTTTGGCTAGGTCTCTGTATTTTGTTTTTTCTATTCCTCTGGTCTCTGTAGACTCTAAGCAACAACAGCATTTTCTCAAAATAATCACCTACTCATCCATTAGACCCCACCATTCAGCCTCCTCTCCATCCCTTCACTCTCACCCATGGTCTCCCTTGACTCTTTCCCATCTATAAGGCAAGAGTGAAAATGAAAACACTACCCATGTTATCAGAACTCAGTTCATTTAGATTTCAGTTCAGACTCATCTATGCCAAGCCTCTTCATTTCTCATTTAAATTTGTGGTGTAGAGGAAGTCTGCCCAGCCCCCTCTCCACCCCTACCCAAGTCTTCACCCATGCTGGCATCCCAAAGATCATCCTAGTGATAGCAATCCAAAAGTTTCCATTCTGCCAACAGAACTCTATTCCCTATCATGCATTTCTCCATGTTTGGGAGGTACCATGGGTTACAAAAGTAATATAGTCTCCATTTTTGAGCTAAAAAAACTAAGGTGTCTAAAGCTGAAATAGCTTATTTAAAATCATATTGCTAGACAGTGGCCTAATAAAAAAACTTCAACCCATGATTTCTAGCTCCAAATCCTCTTTCCACTACATTGCATTAAGATAATAACATTGGAAAGATGGCAGAGTAGATCAGAAAATTCCAAGCTCTCAAGATTTTCCCCCACAAAAGAGTTAAAATAGCATCTTAGGGGAGACAAAGTGTGGGCAGAGATAAATAAGAACAGAGGCATAACCAGGGTCCTCCTGGGACAATTTGAGAAGATCAGAATAAAAATCCCTGGATGAAGTTGGGTCCCTGTGAAGAAAAAACACCTCCTGGCTAGGTTTAGTTTTAATAGTAAGTGGGCAAGCCTCTTAAACAGCAAGCAGCAAGTCCTGGGGTTAGTTGGTTTGAGAGGCTGCCTCGGCTCCAGTCACTGGAACTTTAACCCCTAAATAGTGAAGAGAGTTGGGCATTTGAGCCTGGGAAGATCAAGGGAACCTCTGCTGATCAGGAATGCCAGATCTAGCTGTGTTGCAAAAAGTGGGGGGGGGGAAGGAACTAGCACACACCCAGTGAGTGCAGAAGCACTGGGACAGAAAGTCCCTGGCTGCAGATACTTACAGGAGGTTGGAGGTTTGGCTTTGGTTCCAGGCTAGAGGGGAGAACTGAAGATCTGGGGCAAGAGGCACCATTTCCCATACCCCAGGACTAGAGGTGACTACCAATAAGTAAGCTATCACCATAAAAAATGCACAAGCAAAGCAGAAAGAATCCAACCATAAAAAGCTATTATGGGAATAGAGATGACTAGGGTTCGTCTTCAGAGAAGGATATTGAAGTAAAGAAATCCCCAAAGAGTAATGTCAAATGGCCATCTGTCCAAAAAGAATTTATAGAAGACCTTAAAAAAGAATTTAAAAATCAAATGACAGATATGGAGGAAAAACTAAAAAAGAAAATAAGGAAAATCCAAGAAAAAACATGAAAGGTATGAAAGGAAAGTCAACCAACTAGCAGAGGATATACAGATTCTTAAGGAAAAAAATGACACCTTGAAAATTAGAATTGGGCAAAGTCAGTGGAATTATAAGAGATGAAGAAATGATTAAACAAAATGTGAATAATGAAAAATAGAAGAGAAAGTGAAACATCTTATAAGAGAAACAACAGATTTGGAGAATAGATAAAGAAGAGAAAATATTAAAATAATTGAACTAACTGAAAGTAATGATAAAAAAAAAGAATTTTAATACAATAAAACAAGAAATAATTAAAGGAAATTGTGCTGAAGCATTAAAACAAGGGGAAAAAGTAGAGATAGAAAAAAAAACCCATCAATCACCACTTAAAAGAGATACTATAAGGAAAACTCATAGGAATATCATAGCCAAATTCTGAAATCCTCAGCTCAAGGAAAAACATATTAAAAGCATCAAGACAATTTAAATATGATAGTGCCCCAATTAGAATCACACAAAACCTAGCAACAGAGACATTAAAGGACCATAGGTCTTGGAATACAGCATATCGAAGAACAAAAGAACTGGGGCTCTGGTCAAAAATATCATACCCTGAAAAGTTAACTATTATCTTGAATGAAAAAAAGGATATTTGATAAATTCTAAGGCTTTCAAGACTTTGTTTTTAAAAATCCTGAACTTAATATTTCATTTTTCAATTCAACATACAAGAACCAATATAAATATAAGGTACATAAGAAAGACTGATTATAAGGGACCAGTAAGGACAAACTGCTTTTATATATGCAAATGTATGTCTAAGATTCTTATTAATAATTGGGTAGTTCATAATAAAGATTGGGGAAAAATGAGTATGATATGAATTTAAAAAGTAAAACCATTTAGGAACAGATAAAAAGAGAAACTATTTTATACAAATGAGGTGCAAGAGGAAGAATTGATACACAGGAATTAGATGAGGGAAGAGGACTGGTAGTTATGGTAACCTACTTTCATCGGGAATGGGCATAAGAGGGAATAATACATATATATAATATATATATGTATATATTTAAAAGAGTATAGAAGTCTTCTAAATTCAGAAGAAATAAAAGTAGGGGCATAAGGAGATGGGAGAGGACAAGGGAGGGATCTTTAGAGGCGAGGGTGAGGGAATATGTCAACAGGGATATAGAAGGGTGCTTAGATTTATGGGAATGCAAGGATAGGGGAGGGATCCTTGGAGGGGGGTAAGCAAGTCATAGGAGGGCAAGGTAGTGGGTAAAAGTAAAGGCAGGAGGGTTAGGAAACAAGAGATATGTATATACATAAAAACAAAGATTAGGAATAAAGTATATGTCTATATATGTGTATGTATATGGAGAATAGCTGTGGAGAAACATAGCTAAACTTTATTGTAACCTTCGGGGGTGGGGAAGGATGGGGGAGGGTAGGGGAGCATATGTCTGTATTTATAGCTATAGAAAAACATATCTAAACTTTATTGTGGCATTATGGGGAGTTTTGGGGGAGGGAAAAAGAACAAAGTGAAAAAGTGCACAGCAGAGAACAAAAGAAAACTCACAAGGAAGCAAAGAAAAAGATGGACCATTCTCAACACGAGTATTATTTATCATATAGGCTTTCTTGAAATGGAAATTTATTGTTACATATTTTGAATCCTCTCTTATGTTCTGCTATGCACACAACATGTTTTTCCCCCTTTCTAACTTTGTGTTAAGTTCCAACATTTAAGTTTATGATATATTTTTGTTTCTTTTCTCTATTTATGTTCTGGCATTTGAGTCTAAAATAAAATTTTAGAAAAAAAAGATAATAGCATCTATGTAGTACCTTCAAGCCAGTTCTTTGAGGAAGGTGCAGAAAGAGGTGGGGGCTTAAAAGTTAGCAAATGAAATGCCATGCTATTTTTTGGATTCCTAGTCTATCTCTCAGTCCCACCTAACAACCTTGGGTTCATCTCTGATAACTGGTATTCTAAATACAAAATACCTCACCATTTGGCCTGGGAGGCAATTGCATTTTGGAAGCATTCCATCTCTGCCTCCTAATGGATTTTGAGGGAGGAAGACCTGAACTGAATTCAACCACTGATGCTAAATTTGTGGCTATAAAAAAGGCAGTTAACCTCAATGAGCCTTGGTTTCTTCATATGTAAAATGTGGTTTTATTTGTAATATCTACCTCATCTGGTTGCTGTGAGACTCAAATGAGATAAGGTGTATAAATGTTTTGTAAATCTTGAAGTGACACATAAATATGGATTATTATTATTTATTGTTGCTATTATTATTTATCCCATTGTATTTTATGCAGTCAGAGACTTAAAATAGCCAACAGCATCCAAATACTTGACTTCTGCACTGAAATTTCACAGCATAGACATAATTTCCTAACTTAACCTAATTCATGTTTTGGATAGAGTGGAATGTAACCAACTGTAAGGGTGATAATCCAGTTTCAACAGGAAATACAACATATTTACATCCTAGAGAACAAAGGCTAACACCAGCACTTGTCCCTGGACATGTCTGTCTGTTTACAATGACAGCTTTCTAACTCTCCTGACCCAGCACCTCACATCATCTGTGGCCATAGCAAACAGATATAAATTTGGTGGTAGAGCTTGAGGAAAGGCTGATTAGTTCCAGATGACTGAGTCATCACCTTTTCTAAGACTTTCCTAAGGATGTTCCTGAACTCACAACACACACAGAGCTGATTCCTTGATGTCATGTAGAGTGAGGTTTATTTCATACTGGACCAGTAAGTGAGTGCATGAATTCTCTTGTGCATCCTGTGGAGATATCAGCTGCAGAATCAGAGGCTTTGAACTGCAAAGAGGACAACCTGAGAGCTAAGGAGTAGATTTACCTGAAAAGCAAGGTGATCTTTGTAATAGAAAGGGGCAAAACAGGGGAAATCAGTGATAATAGAGGGTGGTATTAAAGGGTTAACAGAAAAATTAAATAAGGGAGTGGTAAAATAAAGGTTTTATTTTATTTTTATATATTTACCAAAATGTTCTAAATTGCATTTCTGTGCAAATCAGTGATACTTTTTGCCTTTTGAAGACTGAGGATTGAGAAAAATGTCTCTCCATGATTTGGAGCTTGAATTTGGGCTGCAAAATGTCCAAACTTCATTTTCTTTTACAAGGTAGCATTGAGTAACAGCAACAATAACAACAATATTTACATAGTGCTTTCAGGTTTACAAAGCATTTTGCTTATATTGTACAACAGTGCTGGGTGGTTGGTGCTTTTATTAGCTCCATTATATCAATAGGGAAACTGAAGCTGAGAAAGGGGTAAGTAAATTTCCAGTGTCATAAAGCTTAAAAGTGTTTGAGGTGGGATACAAGCCCAGTCCTTCCTGAGTCCAAGCTCAGTGCTCTATCCTCTTCACCACAATGCCAGACTATGGACAGTGTGATGGACAATGCAATATTATAAATATACATTGAACAACAGAGCTGGCTAAAACATCAAATCAGAATTCATACAAATGATCAATTCAGATGTTCCAGAATCCAATTTACTGTACAACCCTGCAGTGACGGCATCCATCATTAATCATGGGATACTCTGTTAAAATCTACATGTTGGCACCTATAATGGAAAATAAGGGCAGGTTTTTATGACAAAGTGACAAAAGTGAGAATTCCAAACATAGATGAGTGACCCACACTTAGCAGCTGGCAGTTTAGACAGGCTAAATCCACAAATAGACTTAGGACTAGACATCAGACATTATTTAAAATGACAAACTTCATGCTCACTGAGAGAAGGACATCAACAGATATAGACAGACAAGGCTTATACTACGGCATGATTCACTTCCAGAAGAAATCAATGTTGAGATGGCTTTTTTTTTCCTGCTTCAGAAGCAATAATGCAGCTGCCTATAATTAGGTAAACTTTCTCTACTCTATCAAAATAAACACCTAAGCCATAGTGAGACCACGGACACAGCTCTGTCTCTAGGCAAAGCTATAGTATTTTAAACTAAGTGCAATGCAAAGTTACATGAGTCAATCTACCGTAAATTTTCAGCAAATAGTGTGTGTCATAGGAAATAACTTCTGCTTTTCTGAGGACCATAGATTTATTCAGTAGGATTTTTAGAAACAAGTGACAATAATTTTAGCTAAAGCAATTCCCTGTGTTCACTAA
>NW_027187460.1:36315111-36342147 GCF_028583685.1 Petaurus breviceps papuanus
AGAATGTTGTTATCCATTTGATAACAAATGGATAACTTTTGTTAACAAATAAAAAATGTTATAACAACAAACATATAACATATAAATGACATAAATAACGTAACAAATGTTATCCATCTGATAATTGGAGTAATTTTGGTCAAAGTCTGAGGTAAGAGATTTAAAGACTTTTGCTGCTGTTCAGTCATTTCAGTCAAGTCCAGCACTTCCTGATCCCATCTGAGGTTTCTTTGCAAAGATATTAGAGTAATTTGTCATTTCCTTCTCCAGCTCATTTTGCAGATGAAGAAACTGAGGCAAACAGGGTAAAGTGACTTGCTAGTAAGTGTCTAAAATAAGATTTGAACTCAGAAAGATGAGTCTTCCTGACTACAGACCCAGTGCTCTATTCACCGTGCCACCTGGCTACCCTCATTTAAAGACAAGAGTAATGGAAAAGAATGTTCTCTAAAGGGTCCCTCCAAAGTCGCTTTCTGGTTACAGATAAAGATGCCTATTGCTGTCCAGGGAAGCTAGGTGGTACAGTAGACAGAGTGTCAGGCCTGGAGTCAGGAAGACTCATCTTTGTAAGTTCAAATTTGATCTCAGATACTCACCAACTGTATGACCCTTGCAAGTCATTTAACTCTTTGCCTCAGTGTCTTCATCTATAAAATAAGCTGGAAAAGAAAATGGCAAACCAATCCAGAATATTTACCAAGAAAACCCCCAATGGAGTCACAAAGAATCAGACACAATTGAACAACAATAACAGAATTGCTGTGTCAGTCAGCAAGCATTTATCAAGGGCCTGTTATAAGCTAAGCCCTGGGGTTATAAAGAAATGCAAAAACAAAAACAAACAAACAAAAAACCCGGATCCTTGCTCTCAAGGAGTGCACAGTCTAATGGAACAGACAACACGTAAGCAACTATGTACAAAAAGCTATGCACAGGATAAATTGGAGATAATCAATAGAGGGAAGGTACTAGCATTAAAGAGGATTCAGGAAAACTTCTTACAGAAAGTGAGAAGCCAGGGAGGTGAGAAGACATAAGTGAGAAGAGAGAATATTCCAGGCATGGGAGAGAGCCAGAAACAAACATTCACAGGTGAGAGAGGGAGTGTCTTGTTAAAAAACAGAGAGGAAGTTAATATCACTGGGTCATAGTAGAGTATGTGGAGGGGAGTGAACTATAAGAAGATTGAAAAGGCAGGAAGGAGTCAGTTTATGAAAGATTCTGAATACCAAATGGAGAATTTTCTATTTGATCTGGGAGGTGATAGGGAGCCATTGGAGGTCATTGAATGGGGAGGGGTGTCAAGATTATGTTTTAGGAAGATCACTTTGACAGTTAAGCAGAGAATGGATTACAGGGTGAAACAAAATTTTTGAGCATGTGGGAGACAAGGCCATCTTTGTTGGGAGCAGGGAAGGAGCCAGTAGACAGGGAGATATTGATGATAACTTACTGAGGAGAAATTATAAAGGGGTAATCTGATGGAGGAGATACAACTGAGTGAGATCACTTGTTTATGTAGAGGAGTTTTCCTTTCCTTGACAAGAGATACCTTGACCTAAGAGAGTGGTGAAGGAGGGAGAAAATGGGAGACTACATCTATATGATATGACATGAGGAGGAGAGAATTAGAGGAAACTTGGTGAATGGCCTCCATTTTTTTTTTCAGTAAAATAGGGGGAAAAATTCTCACCTGAAAGAGTGGAAGGAGAAAGAGCTATGGATGATTTGAGGAGGGTTGAAGAGAATTGGAAAAACCACTGTGTTGCATTGGATACTGAGTTAAAGAGAAAGGTATAAAAGAATCACCTTTCAGCTATAATATGAATGGATGCTATTAAAATTCATATTTGGCAATATTTTTAAATGTAAATTGATTATATCTGGTGGAACATGTACTATGTTTACTGATTATATCATGATAATTTACAAATAAAGTTCTTCAAAACCTCCACAAAAAATAAAAAAATTGCCTTGTAGCAGAGAGGGTCCTATTGAGATTATGTAATACAAATTTATAGTGAATCCAGTCAGCACAATTTTGCATTTTTCTCCAGCTTTGCTCAGCAGCATTGTGAATAAGGCAGCAGTTGGAGGCAGTAATCCAAGTTTGAGGTTTGGAAGAGCAAGATTAGTGATAGAATTAGGTGCAAGGGACACAAGAGAAAAAGCCAGCATAGAACGGAATTGGTCTAACAAAAGATCATGATGGGGAAGGAAGAACAGTATAATCATTGTAGGGTTGATGGTCTGAGAAAGAACTGAGGGGTCAAGGGATTGGAAGTCACAGTAAGAATGAAGAACAGAGTTTGGGGTTGCAAGACAGAGGGAGGAGTGAAGTGGCAACAGATTGTTATCAGATAAGGTAACATAGCATAATTCATAAAATGCTGGTCTTGGAGTTAAGAAAATTTGAATTCAAAACCTACCTTCAATATCTTTATACAACCCTGGGCAAGTAACTTAATCTCTATGACCTTCAAGTTCCTCCTCTGTAAAATAATTATAATTATACTAGAAATACTTGACAGGATTGTTATGAGGAGAAAATGAAATGATGTATATAAATGATGCTGCAAACTTTAAAGTAGTGTATAGATATAAGATGCTGCCTCTTTCAGAGATAAGCAATTCTATTTGTAGAAAGGGGGACATAAACAGTTCTGTAAGGACCTGAGGGAAAAGAGTCTTTAGAGAAAAGTAGTTATTGAAAGCAAATACAATTAAAATGTCTTTTCCCCCAAACTTTATGTGACTTTATATGAAGATTTTCCAATTGATAGCTGAGAAATCTTGATAACTAAAATTTTTGGGTCACTATGAAAAAATGCATGTTGGCTGTTATGGTGGTTTCTCACCCTAAGATAGAAGTGAGTCTCTTCACATAGGGATATCCTAATTTGAGGTAAGAGAGAAACAGAAGAAGCAGAGAAAGAGGACTGAAGCAAGATGGTCAGTAACCCAAACATTATGGTGAGATACAGATATCTGTATCTCTAAAGACACTGTCTATAGAAGATATTCAATAAAACATATATAGGTGTGTAGCAGTACCAATGCTGGATCTTCCCAGGTTTCATTTCAACATGTCAATATTTCACTTAGTGTATGAATCAGTCAGGGATGTCTTTCTACCAAGCACAGAACTCTTTCAATTTATTAATGTTTAATCTTAGAGTCACCTAATAATCTCAAAGTTTAGGTGACTTGCCCATATATATAGTTCCTGTCAAAATCAGCAATTGTTTTTTTTTTACTCAATTTCCTTCACTATGATCATCTAATAAACTGCCAAAATAATTTATTGGTGCACAGGGCTGCAAAGGTCCAGAACATTGTGTTCTATTTTTTTTCTGAAAATATAACTTTTTGATAATATAATCATCTCTCCAGAAATATATATGTATATATATATACATATATATTTTTTCTTTTTGGAGGGGGGAAGGTAGGGCAATTGGGGCTAAGTGACTTCTCCAAGGTCACATGAATAGTTTTGTGTTAATTGTCTGAGGACAGATTTGAACTCAGGTCCTCCTGACTCCAGGGCCAGTGCTCTATTCACTGCTCCACTTACCTGCCCCTCTCTAGAAATATTTTTTAAAGACTCTAATTATGCTTCTTCCTCTTATTTGATGTATCTTGTAATTTACAGCAGTCAGTAGACAGGACCTTTTCATTTGACCTAAATGTGAATGAACAGAGTTCCTAACCTGCCCCCTCCAGTGCCTCTGGCTAAAGATAATATATAGTGGTGTTTCTAATATACAAGCAATAATCAAAGAAGTTGAAGATATTTGGATTGGATAAGTGAAGACATGAGAGGAATAAACACTGGAAGGTTGTCATGTGTAATGCCAAGCAAAGGCAACTTCCCAAGGTTCAAAATACCAGCATAGGTGCTCTCCATTTTATTCAGTGACAAATTAAGAACAGAGAGAATCAACATATAGCATAATTCAAAATATAGCATTTACCAAGTATGATTAAATAATCTCCAAGTACTACCCCACCCTTGGACACTATATTCATATAATCAATCACAAAGTCCCTCTTCTAAATACTTCTCCACCCTTAGGCTGTACATTCATTTAGTCCATCACAAAGCCCCTGTTCTCAAATGGAGATTCGTTTCCAATCATAAGTAAAGTACATTAATTTGTTTAATCACAGAGCACAAAAAAGTCAAAAGTTCCCCACCCTTGGATTACAATTGAATCTACCCCAGAGTTACAACAAGATTAAGCACAGCATTTAATACCCAAATAGAGGTTTATTCTTCATCTTGACAAGAGACAAGTTCTCAGCAATCTTTGTTCCTGGGGAGACAAAGCTTAGCAAGGTCACAAGATACATTGCCAGTGTCTTCATTAATTCATTCTCTGTCTGCAGAACAGTCCTAGGACCCCTGAAAACATTAGCAAAACCCCCTTCCAGGATTTCTGTAAACATACAACAAGAAAATCCTTCTTCAGGGCTTCTGAACCAACAGCAAGGTTCCAAGAACTCTGCAACAACAGCACTGTCCTTCACCAGTGGACAGAATTCACTCTCTGTCTGCAGAACAGTCTCAGGAGCTCTGAACCAACAGCAAGGTTCCCAGACCTCTGCAAAAACAGGACTGTCCTTCACCAGTGGAAAAATCTGGCAAAACAACATCAAAACAGACAAAGTACCAGCATAACAGCCATGTCTCCTCAGTCCTTGGCAGCTCTGGGTGGCAGCTCTCAAAGTCCTGGGCAATTCAAAGTGGCCCTCAGCAATCCTCTCAGTCTCTCTCTGCCTCCAAGGTGCTGCTTCCAAAAAGTACTTCTGCCTCTCTCTTTTCTTGTGTCTCTCTAAATTTTTACATCACCAGCTCCTCCCAGTTCAACCCTCTCTTTTCATGTCAACAAGTCTACACCACAAGTGGGATTCACAAGCTCTGGGTTTTAACACAATCAAATCAAAAACCAAGCCAATACAGGGGATCTTTAAATTACATTACTATTACATCATGCAAGGGAAAAAAATAGACATATTCTATGTCTAGCACCAGAGAGGAAAATTAGCACCAAATGGTATTACAAGGGAGAATTTGGGAATGAGAGAAAGAACTTTTTTTCATCCCCTCCTCTTATCACCATCCCCACTATTTTCCCATAGGGCAAGATAGCCAATTGAATGTGTCTATTATTCCCTCCTTAAGCCAAATCCAATGAGAGTAAGGTTGGCTCATTTCCTTTCACCTCTTCTCCTCCATTATAATAGCTTTCTCTTGCCTATTTTATGTGAGATAATTTGCCCTATTCTATCTCTCCCTTTCTCCTTAAGAAGAACTTCTTAATAAGTAGATCTGTTTGAAAATGGAAAAAGGATGGGTCAGGAGGTAGGGACCTCTCTCTGACTCATAGAACTTACAGTTGGTAGGGACCTCAAAGACAATCTGATGCAACTTCTCATTTTAGAGATACGGAAACAGAAACTCTTAGAGCTGATCAATTTCACATTGATAGCAGGTACAGAATTTAGACTATATGATTCTAGCTCAACAGCTGTAAGGGACCTTAAAGGCTATGATGTAAACCCCTCATCTTATGTAAGAGGAACCCGAGGACCAGATTTGTTGAATTTTCCATAATCATACAGGTCATCACCATCAGAGATGGGACTGCTACCAGACTCCACAATTCAATGAATCCACAACCAGCACACTTTCCACTGTATCCTGCTGCACCCAAATATCTAGCGCTTTTATAACTGTGAGTCTGTAAACAGATCCAGATAAGCATTCGGATCAATATCAATGGGATTCATGTTTCAGGTAAGATGATTGCATAATATCATTGTTTCCTTTAGAATCTTGGTTTTGAAAATTTTATAAAATGACTGAAGATAAAAAGCAGAAATATAGAATCATAAAATATGAAATTTGTAAGTAATCTTACAGACTCTATAGTTTCTAGAATAAATTCCTATTCAAGTATAAAATAAACTGTTAGTAATATTAGTACAATAAATGCAATCCAAACACTAATTTAAAAAAAAAAGATAACAGCTTGGTTCTTTAGTGCATAAGATAAATTACACCTAATCTTGCTGCATTATTTCACAATGTTGCCATAGAAGCCTGACTATTCATCCATTATTGGCAATATTATAAGTAATCAGGAAGGTAGCAGGGGCATGAAATCAAGATAGTAGAGTTGTAGGAAGCAGGACAGCTAAGTTCCCTTCCATAAAATTCCTCCAAATAGGTCTAAAAAAGTACATGATTGAATTCTGATAAGGAAATCCAGAAAAAAATCCAAACGAATCCTTTGTCCAGCCTTCCTCAGCACAGGTCAACAGAAAGATCTATAGATGCTAGGTGGTCCAGGGTTCAGGGAGAGGCTGTGTACCCAGGCAAAAGGAGGTTTCAGGCCTATACCATAGTACCACAAGACTAATACCAAGATACCTGAATGGGGATAAGTGTGAATTGACAAATTTGTTGCCTACTATATAGTTTTGGATAGTAGATACAGAGGAGACCAAGAAGAAGAGCTGTACACAGAGGTAATTCCCAGGTAGGGAGGTCTTGAGTGCCATACTGAAAGAGGAGGAAGGTCAAAAGCAGGTAGAAGCAATAGTGTTATGTTTCAGATCTCAGGAGCACAGCAGAACTGCAGTTCTAGCATCTAGTTGAGCCTGCAGAGGAATAACTAGGGAAAAAATCCCATATCAAAGGGGAACCTGTAATTTTATCACTCTGAACCAGCAGAACTTCTAGCTAGCTGATAAGCGACTGAGCTCAGCAGCAGTCTATTGTTGCTTGGATCCAAACCCAAGGCAGGAACTTACAGTAGTCAGACAAGAGGGAAGCAATCAGCCCCTCAATCAGACTACTTTGGAAGCACTGAAAGATTGAATTCTCTAGTCTGTCCCTGGAATAAAAAAATACTCAATAACCCAAGAGAACAGCAATAGGTCCAGGTCAGACCTTCCTTGCAGAAGTGCCTGCAGAGACTACCCATAACATCAAATCTGAAATCTGGAAGTAAGCTAAAAAATGAGCAAACAAACAAAAAAGTATTCAACCATAAAGAACTATTATGGTGGCATGGAAGCTAAAGACATAGACCTAGAAAAACAGAATGATTCCAAAACATTTACAAGCAAAACCTCAGGGAAAAACACAGCTTGGACACAAAAGGAATTAGAATTCCTGGAAGAGATGAAGCAAGAGGTTTTTTTTTTAATTAAAAATATTTTCATAAATAAAATAAGACTTGAAGGAAAAAATGAAAAAGAAGTGAGAACTATGGGGAAAAACTGGAAAGATAATTAACAGTTTGACAGAAGGGGTAAAAGCCTTTTCCAAGCAACAAATTCCTTCAAAATTTGAATGGACCAAATATAATTTGGTGACTCCATGGTGCACTAAGAAAGATTAAAACAAAGAGAAAAGATTGAAAATATAGAAAAAAGGTGTGGTATTTCATAGCAAAAAATCAACTGACCTAGAAAACTGAAGAGAAAAAATTTAAGAATCACTGAACTAGTTGAATTCCATGGTCATTCTATTTCAAGAAATCATAAAAGAAAGCTGTCTAGGTCTCTTAGAAGTAGAGAAGAAAGTAGAAATAACAAGACTCCACCAGTTACCTCCTGAAAGATATCTCTAAATGAAAATTCCCAGAAGCATCATAACAAAAATCTCGAGCTTCCATGTCAAAGAAAAAATATGGCATATAGCCAGAAAGAAAGAATTCAGGGAGCAAGCAGTCACAGTCTGGCTCACACATGATTTAGCATCCACAGCTGGTGACTTCAGAGTCACTTTAATAAATAGACCGAACTTGGAATACAGTATTTCAGAAGACAATGTCTGTGGGTTTATAATCTAAAATAACTCAGTGTTTAATGTAAGAGGATCATACTTTTCCTGGATTATATATGTAAATATCCAGATACATATATCTGCACATATATACATGTAGATATATATGCACATGTGTATTATTATGTAGCTATATCTATGTGTATGTTTAAATGTGAATATATACAGGTGTATATGTGCATGTATACATATATGTATATATGTATGTGTGTGTGGGAAGCAGCTAGGTGACTCAGGGTATAAAGCACCAGGCCTGAGGTCAGGAAAACTCTGAGTTCAAATTTAGCTTCAGACACTAGCTGTGTCAGTTTCTTTAAGTCCCTTAGCCTCTGTTTGCCTTAATCCACTGGAGAAGGAAATGGCAAAGTATGTTGGCTAAGAAACCTCTCTAATGAAAGAGCTGGACACAACTGAACAACCAAAAGATATATGTATATATGTAGATACATAGATATACATGTGTATGTATGTCTATGTATTGTGAATGTATGTATACTACACATACATATGTATGCAGATGCCACAGCTACTAGGTGGCCCAAGGGATAAAGTGCCAGGCCTAGAGTCAGGAAGACTCATCTTCCTGAGTTCAAATCTGACCTCAGACACTTACAAGCTACATGACCCTGGACAAGTCATTAATCTTGTTTGCCTCAATTTCCTCATCTGTAAAATGAGCTGGAAAAGGAAATGGCAAACCATTCTAGCATCTCTGCCAAGAAAACCCCAAATAGGTCATGAGGAGTTGGACATGACTGAAATGACTAAACAAGGAAAAGTTATGTGTGTATACATAGATATGCATGTGTACATATATATATGAATTGTGTATGTATGTGTATACGTACATTTTATGTTATGTGTATAACCACATACTACTTGCAGGCTACAGTAGTAGCCCAGAAGGAATTCTGCTGTACTTTCATTACCTCTTTGAATTTTACCACGAGCACAGATTAATTCAGAGGGAGCTAGAGAGATCAGATTCTGAAACCCACTTCCAGAAATGAGATTGCTTCTACCATCTCTGTAATAGAGAAGATACTGCAAGTGGAATTGTCCCATAGTCACACGCACTCTGTGTAATGGGAAGGAGATAATGGAAGAGGTAGGAGCACATGCTATCTGTGTTTATGATCATTTCTCCCATTCTTCACTTCTGGTTAGTTTCTTGTTAGTTTCAGTGAAATTAAACATCTAGATATTCCCCATATATGACATTCCATTCCCTTTTTATTTCTCATTCTGTGCTTAGTCCTCCATAGCTGGAGGGTACGTTCTTCACCTCCACTCTCAGAATCTTTAGCTTTTCAAAGTAAAACTTAGTTGACACCTGGCACATGAGACTTTTCCTTATTTCCCTCTTCCGCCCTTAACCCTAAGTATTTTCTGTTACTTTGTAATTACATATCTGTGTGCATGGGGCATACCTCTAGGAGAATAAAAGTTCCTTAGGGAGTAGTGCTAGTTCTTTCAGGTAGCTGGTGGTACAGTGAATAGAGTATTTTACTTGGAGTCAAGAAGACATAAGTTCAAATCCAGACTCAGGCACTGACTAGCTCTGTGACCCTGGGCAAAGTCACATAATCTCTATTTGCCTCAGTTCCCTCAACTGTAAAATGCAGATAATAATGGCATCTACCTCCCAGGATAGTTTTGAGGATCAAATGAGATATTTATTAAAAGTGCTTGGCTCAACACTAGACACATAGTGGGCACTATATAAATGTTTATTCCCTTCCCTTTAATTGTCTTTGTATGCCTAGCACCTGGCGTAATACTGGGCACAAAGTACATGATACATTAATTTTAGTCAAATTGTTGTTGAATATCACAAGTGGATAATAGAGAATTGGAGTTAATTTTTTGTACCATTTCTTAGTCATTAATTGGCCCTATTATTCATACAGGGAAAATCTTCTCCATCCTTGCACTTTCTACTTTGGAAAGTTTTCAGAGGCCATAAAAGCTGCCTGTTCAGCAGTTCAGGCATAGGAAATACCATAGATCTTCTTGGAATAAGGATATAGACTTAGAGGTTTTTCCGATGATTTTTTCTAATCTCCAGGTGATAAGACTCTATAGAAGCCTGTTGGGGTCCCCGCAGTTTCTAGTACCTTCTCTCTGGGATTATTTGCCATTTGTCCTCTATATACCCTATATGTACAAGGCTATTTGAATGTGGCTTCTTCCATTAGAACATGAACTCCTTGTGGATAGGATCAATGTTTGTGTCTTTCTTTCCATCCACAGCTCTTAGAATAGTGCCTGACAAAAAGTAATCTCTTAATAAATTGCATATTGATGAAGTAATTGGTGACTCAAGACAACCCATAACTCAGAGAAATGTATGATTAAGTTGAGGTACAGCACAATAATCACATTCCCATGTTAACACATTAGAGTGTGTCTGTTCTCTATCATGAGGTTGTGTCTGTAAATAATAAACCGGCGAATGAATAAGTGATCTAGATTGGGGGCAACTAGGTGTTGCAGTGCATAGAGCACCGGCCCTGAAGTGAGGAGAACCTGAGTTCAAATCCAGCCTCAGACACTTAACACTTACTAGCCTTGAGACCTTGGGCAAGTCACTTAACCCCAATTGCCCTACCTTCTCCCCTCCAAAAAGCAAAAAAAAAAAAAAGTGATCTAGATTGGTCATGAAGAAACATTTCCTACGTAACATGCTGTTGTTCATATGTACAAAATTCATATGTATGTGCACATACATATATACACACTACAGTGACTTACTGAAAGGATTTGTATAATGTTCTTCCCTAGAGATCTTTAAAAACTGAATAGATTAATGATTAATCCTTCTTGACAGCAGAAGGATAAGTCTTCTTATGGTTCCTTACAGACCTAAGATTCTAATAGAGATACTTTCTTCCCTTTCTTTCACAAGGAAGTCCATCAAAGTTCACTTCAAAGGTGGAACCACACATCCTTGACAGTCATCAAGGAACTATTAACATAACTTCTGCTTGTTTTCTCTCTTATTATTCTTGCAATACAAGTATGCTTGGAAGGAGAAGAAACATGTAATTGTCAACTCATTTTTGGAAAATGCAAATGGTTGAATGAGAACTGAGAATTTAAATGGAAGATCCCCTCCTTCCTTCTGTCTGAACTTTGTAGTGGTCTTCTGATACAATCCTGAAAGATGAGCTAAGAAGAAAAGTAATTATCTTCCAGGGAAATTTTCTCCCAAACATCAAAGGTCACTAGAGATGATCTGCCATAAAACCACTCTTTTCTGAGAATTTGTATGGCACACATCCAAGGTTGATCACTAGAAATTAACATCTTCATGTATACAAATAAGTCTGATATTCTCTTCATCTAAATCTGATGATTTTAGTGAAAATATATTAACATGCTATCAGTGCCTGAGGCACAATTTTACTAATTAAACTTATAATCATATTTCTTTCAGTTCTGCCCTTTTTTCACAAATTATTATGATCAAGTACAGATATCAGAGTTCACAGATACTGCTCAGAATCATAGTAGTCACAAGTATTGAGCAATTTTGGATGAAAGTTTCCACAAATAATTATTTTATGATTTCCAATAGGAACCTCCATTCAAGTAAATACATCTCATTATTATTCCATCTTTATGTTTATTGAGATAACCCATGGCATAACTTCTGAAGAATTTTTATAGGAATAATGCACTGAAATATAGTGAAGAAGATCACTAATGGGGAAGGTGGTAATCAATTACTCCCAAGAAGAAATTCTTTTATTTTAATCACTGCGTAAAAAGAGGACATCTTTGTTCTGAGTTCTATTTTTTGTCTGTCATTTTTTTTAAGAAGATCTACGATTCCAAAAAATTATAATTACAAAGACTGTGGATGTTATATGGAGTTTATGAAAAACAATTGTTACCTGTAAGGAAACTGAGGAATAAAAAGCATGCAATTTTGTAAGAATAATTACAAAAGGGGTAAGAAAATGATTTTTAGGAGAGGCTGTTCAAAACCCAGAATATTGGACTAAAAGTTTTGTGAACCATTTTCTCTCACCCTGGTATTTAGAAAAAGAAACTCAACTTGTGGATTTCTCTGGAAATGTTCATGTCTCTTAAATGTTTCCTTAGAAATTATCTTTTATGCCATATTTAGGACACATGACTACAGAGTAAGAAAGATAAGGTTCCAGAGAAGTTCTCATAAAGGGTTCCTTTCTGAGTTTTTTGTTTTTGCTTCTTTAAATAACATAGTGGTGTTGAATTTGCCCATAGGAGTCATCCCATGGAACATGGTCAGAATTGCCCACTTATGAGCTCTGGGGTCTACTTTCAATTATGGCTTATACTTGTAGATGATGCTGAGTATCCTTATTAACTGCAGAGATCAAGAGTTGATGATTTTATGGAGATTTAAAGGTAGCAATCTCTCCCTCATATCAGCTATTTCTTTCTTGTGAATTATGCTAGTACTATCTTGAACTGTTTCAGGAAGGTCTGTGAGGTAGCTTGCCTTAACCTCACCCAGGGCTCCATAAAACTGTCTTTACATGTCACCCAATTTACATGTCCTGCCTCAGCAAGTGTGAGGCTATTTCTGTTACGTAATAGGCAAATGAATATTTATCCCCAGATAGAGATATCTTGATTTGGATGATACATTATGAATTTTAAAGGTTCAGAGGTACTGGATCCCAGCAGGTCAGAGATGAATGGTAACAAGAAAGAAGTTCCTAGAAACCTCTCTAGAACTCTTGGGATTCCATCAATTGTTTGAGTTTTTGAGTTTAAAATATATTTTCTGTGTAGAAAAAAATAACTGTCCTATACCTGATTCATTCTATTCCTCACTTTTATGGAAACCTTTGAATCTAGTCATAGTCTCAGCTTTAAACAATTTGCCCCTTGGTCACTGGGTAAAGAAGTTCAGGGAAATGGAAATAAGAACACGGTGCCTAGCCCCATCCTACACCCTCATTACAGGTCACTTTTCCAGTACTGAATTTATCCTAAAACACATACCTAGGCATAAAATAAGAAACAAGTACAGCACCCCAGCCCCTGTGGACTCCATAAGAGATTTGTTAATGTTTGAATAGCAAACACTGCCAAAGGAAAAGATGTGAACCACATTTTGTCTTCTTCTGGGGAAATGTGTTTCACCTCTCTCTCTTTAACTAAATTAACCAGGGCAAAGATTCCCAAAGTTCTTTTCCATGGGAAAGCAAGCAAGAGAGAAATCTGGAAATGTCTGTTTTCAGAAGAGCTATGTTAACTAGTAGGATTGCTGGGTCAAAGGTAAAAACAGTTAAGTAACTTTCTGAAAAATTTCCAAATTGTTTTCCAGAATGCTTAAAGCAATTCATAGCGCCACTGACAATGCATTATGTAAAACATAATTGTCATGATGATGCAACATGACAGTTTCTGAGATGGAGCTAAAACAGTCTTCAGCAGAAAAAAGAGACATAACCCCCAAATTGCACATTAATAACACAGAAAATGAGAGGATTAATTAACTGAATAGCTAATTTTAAAATTAGAAAACCAGCCCACAAACAAACCCAAAACAGGCATAAAGGAGGAAAATTTCAAAATCAGAAGAGAAATAAACAAATTAGAAAACAAAATGTCTATAAAATTGATCAGCAAAACTAAAGACTGGTTCTTTGAAAAGACTAACAAAAAATGAGCTCAAATCTGGTCTCAGACACTTACTAGCCAACCCTGTGCAAGTTACTTAACTCCAATTGCTTCCCCCTATCAAAAAAAATTGATAAACTTTAGATGATGTAAATAAAAAGAAAATGGATGGGGCAGCTAGGTGGTGCCATGAATAGAGCACCAGCCCTGGAGTCAGGAGGACCTGAGTTCAAATCTGGCCTCAGACCCTTAACATGAAAACTAGCTGTGTGACCTTGGGCAAGACACTTAACCCCAACTGCCCTACCTTCCCCCCTCCAAAAAGCAAAAAACAAAGGAGGAAAATAGAAATAACAAAATGAAAAATGAATGAGGTGAAATCATAATGAACCTATGAAATAAAAAAGAAATACCAGAACCTATAATACACAGTTATATGCCAATATAAACTAAGCATTTAAAAGAAACAAAGAATTAATATAAATAGAAAATAGTGAAAAGAAAAATCTTAATCTAATTTTAGAAAAGAATTGAATTAGTTATAAATAAGCTACCAAGGAGGAGAGGGAAACCCTGCTTGCCAAAATGGATTATAGGGATAATTCTATCAAGTTTTTAAAGAACAATGAGTAACTATACTATGCAATTTTTAAATCAAAAATAGAGAAAGATTTCTAAAATATTATTGTGATATAAATGTCCTAATGCCTAAAGCAGGAAAAGGTAAAGCAAAGAAAGAGAACTATAGATCACAATAATTAATGATAATTGGATATAATATTTTAAATGAAATTCTGGCAAAAATTATACACCATGATCAAGTTGGAATTACACCAGAGATACAAGGATGTTTCAACATTTGGACAACAATTAACATAGATAACCTTTTTAAAAACAAAAACATCCAAGTCCACATGATTGCCTCAAGTGCTTTTGATATGGTCTCTTTCCCCTGAAGGAACTTACATTCTAATGGGGAA
The DNA here is from genome assembly GCF_028583685.1 of Petaurus breviceps papuanus. Taxonomy (NCBI): domain Eukaryota; kingdom Metazoa; phylum Chordata; class Mammalia; order Diprotodontia; family Petauridae; genus Petaurus; species Petaurus breviceps. The sequence goes on from NW_027187460.1 coordinate 36,329,575, forward strand.
AACATGCACACACACACAAGTTTATATAGAATGAATGTTGGCATTAAGAGATGGAGACCCTAAAAGATGTGGGGATCAAAAAAGCCTTCATAAAAAGGTCTGAGTTTTGAAGGGAACCAAGGATTATAAGAGGCCTCTGTAAGAAGAGGGAGCATTCTAGACACATAAATGGGAACATTAATTATATATGCCAAATTCTGGGTAGCCCAGTTTGACTGGAAGCCAGTGTGAGGATGGGAGCAGTGTCAGAAGAATGAAAACTCATAATGGATCATGTCATTAATGAACTTTAAATGTCAAACAGAGAAGTTTATACTTGACCCTTGATACAACTGGGAACTCCTGGAGTTTATTGAGTAGGAGGGTGGCATGATCAGGCCTGTACCTTAAGGAAATAATTTTGGCAACTGTGTGGAAGAAGGATTGGAATGAAGAAAAGCTTGATGTTGTGATACCAAATGAGAGACGTTTTTATTTTTTAAGGGCTTTAATTTATTTATTTTTAGTTTTCAACATTCATTTCCACAAGAATGTGAGTTCCAAATTTTCTCCCCATCTCTCCCCTACCCCCCATCCCAAGATGGCAAACATACTGCTTACCTCTTCCTCCAGTCTGCCTTCTATTATATTCCCCTCTGTCCCCCTTAGCCCCTTCCCCCTTACTTTCTTGTAGGGCAAGATGGATTTCTATACTCCAGTTTCTATGTATCTTGTTTCCCAGTTGCATGTAAAAACAATTTTTTTAACATTTGTTTTTAAATCTTTGAGCTCCAGATTACCTCCCTTCTTCCCTTGCCACCTACCCACACTGGGAAGACAAGCAATTCAATATAGGTTATACATGTGCAGTTATACAAAACACTTCCATAGTAGTCATATTGTGAAAGACTAACTATATAACTCCATATATATAACTATATATAACTCCATCCTATCCTTCCCCCCATTTATTCTATTTTCTCCTTTGACCCTTTTCAAAAGGGTTGGCTTCTGACTACCCCCTCCCCCGATCTGCCCTTGTTTCTATGATTCTCCCCTCTTATACTCTTCCCCCCTATTTTACTATAGTGTAAGATACCCAATTGAGTGTATATGTTATTCCCTCCTTAAGCCAAATCCAATCAGAGTAAAGTTGACTCATTCCCATTCACCTCCCTGCTTTCCCCCTCTATTGTAACAGCTTTCTCTTGCCTCTTTTATGTGAGATAATTTGCCCTATTCTATCTCTCCATTTCTCCTTCTCCCAACATATTCCTCTCTCAACTCTTAAATTTATTTTTATATAAATATTCATATTTATGTATTCATATTCAACTCACCCTGTGCCCTTTCTATATATACATGCATACACACATATATACACATACACACACACACACATATATTCCCTTCAACTATCCTAATACTGAGAAAAGTCTCATGACTTACACATACTACACGTATCACTTTTCCATGTAGGAATGTAAAAATTTCAAGTTTAATAATTTCCTTTTGATTTCCCTTTCTTACATACCTTTTTATCCTACTCTTGATTTTTTGTATTTGAAAGTCAAATTTTCTGTTCAGCTCTGATCTTTTCATCAAGAATGTTTGAAAGTGCTCTATTTCATTGAATGTCTATAGTTTCCACTGAAGTATTATACTCAGTTTAGTTTGTCAGGTGATTTTTGATTTTAATCCTAGCTCCTTTGACCTCTGGAATATCATATTTCAAGACCTTCAATCCCTTAGTGTAGAAGCTGCTAGATCTTGTGTTATCCTTATTGTGTTTTCTCAGTACTCAAAATGTTTCTTCCTGACTACTTGCAATATTTTCTCCTTGACCTGGGTACTCTGGAATTTGTCTATAATATTCTTAAGAGTCTTCTTTTTGGGATCTTTTTCAAGAGGTGATTGGTGGATTCTTTCATTCTCTATTTTAACCTCAGATTCTAGAATATCAAGGCAATTTTCCTTGATAATTTCTTGAAAGATGATGTTTAGACTCTTTTTGATCATTGTTTTTAGGTAGTCCAAAAATTTTTAAATTATCTCTCCTGGATCTATTTTCCAGGTCAGTGGTTTTTGCAATGAAATATTTCACAATGCCTTCAATTTTTTTCATTTGTTTGGATCTGTTTTATAATATCTTGATTTCTCATAAAATCATTAACTTCCATTTGCTCCAGTCTTATTTTGAAGTAATTATTTTCTTCAGTGAGTTTTTGAACTTCCTTTTCGATCTGGGCAATTCATCTTTTTAAGGCATTCTTCTCCTCTTTGTTTTTTTGGACCTCTTTTGACATTTGAGTTAGTCTATTTTTTAAGGTGTTATTTTCTTCAGCATTTTCAGGTTTTTTTTTAGCAAGATGTTCACTCATTTTTCATTATTTTCTTGCAACACTCTCATTTCTCTTCCCAATTTTTCCTCTACTTCTCTTACTGAATTTTCAAACTCCTTTTTGAGTTCCTCCATGGCCTGTGACCAATTCATATTTTTCTTGGAGGCATTTGAGAGTGGAATTTTGTCTTTGTTGTTTTCTTCCAGTTCCATGTTTTGATCCTTTTAGTCCCTATAAAAGGATTCCATGGTCTGATTGTACTCTCTCTGCTTGCTAATCTTCCCACCTAATTACTTGACTTTTGAGCTCTTTGCCACAGTAGAACTCTGCTTCCAACATGGACAGTTCTGTGTCCCAAATTTCTGGGGTTTTGCATAGCTGTTGTCAAAGCTGCTTCTAGGTACCTGCCTCAGAACTGTGAGGAGGATTCCCTCTCCATAGCTGGTTCAAGCTCTGCCATGCCAGAGAGCTCCTCCCCACCCCAGGACCACCACCCAAGACCTTGGCCCAGATCGCAGCAGGGCAAAGCAAGAGGATCCTGCCTCAGTGCCAGCAAAAAGATTCCTGTGATTGCCCCCTGACCAGTCTCTTGGTCCTTCCACCATCTGTGGGCCTGGAGCTCCATAAGCAGCCACTTCTGTTGCTGCTATTGCTGCTGCTCACACTGCAGCCACCACCATTTCTACTGCCCTGGGGGCAGGGCCTAGACCATGCTCCTCTTTTACCCAGGTCCAGCAGAGTTTCCCGACTGACTTTTACTTCGTCTTGGGCATTTTGGGGTTGAGAAGTCTGGAAACTGCAATGGCTGCCAGCAATTCAGTCCCCAGATTCAGTCCCCAGTGATTCAGTCTGCTCCAGACTAATTTGTGCTGGTCTGACCCTTGTGGGACTGTACTTCACTACCAGACTGGAGAAATAGATCCTTCCTGTAGGCCTGCTGGGCTTTCTTCAGTGGGGGATTTGTTTCACTCTGTCATTTTGTGAGTTCTGTAACTCTAAAATTTGTTTAGAGTCATTTTCACAGGTATTAGAAGCAATCGGGAGACAAGCTCAAGTAAGTTCCTATTTTTACTCTGCCATCTTGGCTCCACCCATGAGATCCTGTTGTTAAATACCAGGTGAGAGATAATGAAGGTCTGAGTTAGGCTGGTGGATGAATACGTGCAGAATGGGAATGTATTTGAGAGATGTTTTGGAAATAGAAACCAGAAGTCTGATGGCTAATTGATGTGTTGCAAATATATAAAATAGAGCCAAATATAGTGAGAATGCTAGAGAATTTTCTGTACACATGCAAAATTGCCCTTTAAAGCATGCCACTTAAAGTATGGTGACTAAATATGTGGGGTAAGGAAGATTGAAGAGTCAAGGATAACCATCCAGTTGTTTGGGTTTTTTTTTTTTAATTTGTTTTTAGTTTTCAATATTCACTTCCTTAAGATTTTGAATTTTAAATTTTTCTCCCTTTCTCTCCTTCTCTCTCCCCAGAATGGTATGCAATTTGATACTTCTCTACTTATACATTCAAATTAAACATATTTTCATATTAGTCATGATATAAAGAACAATTGGAACTATTTAGAGGAATTACAAGAAAGAAAAAAAAAAACAAAGCAACAAAATAAAAAGAGAGCAAATAGTATGCCTCCATCTGCATTCAGATTCCAAAGTTCTTTCTCTGGATGTAGCATTTTCCATCATGAGTCTTTTGGAGTTGTTTTAATCCTTGCATTGCTGAGAAGAGCTAAATCTATCAGAGTTAGTCACCACACAATGTGACTGTTACTATGTACAATATTCTCCTGGTTCTGCTCATTTCACTCAGAATCAGTTTGTATAAGTCCTTCCAGGTTTTTCTGAAGTCTGTCTGCTATAATTTCTTATAACACAATAGTATTCTATTACATCCATATACTACAACTTGTTTACACATTCCCCAATTGATGGACCTCCCCTCCATTTCCAATTCTTTGCTACAGCGAAAAGAGCTGCTGTAAAAATAACCATCCAGCTGTGAATCTGTGACTAGAAGAATGGTGGTGCTTTGAAAAGTAATAGAGAATTTTTGAAGAGATGTATATATGAGAGAAGAGGTAGACAGTCTTTGTTTTAAGCGTGTGGCATTTAAGATACTTCTAGGACATCCAGTCTAAACCATCCAATAGATGGTGATGTGATTCAAAAGAAAAACTAAAGCTGGATATGTAGATCCAAGAGACACCCTCAAAGATGTGGTAATTGAACCCATGGAAGCTGATGAGATCACCAACAGAGTATATATATATGTGTGTGTGTGTGTGTGTGTGTGTGTGTGTGTGTGTGTATTAAAAAAAAGTCTAGCATCAATTTTTCTTGACAAAATTGTGTTGGTTGCGTGCTTTAAAGAAGATTTCTATGTGTAAATAAAATGCTCCAGTGTTCTCACTATATATAATATATATGTTAATAAATAAATATATGTGTGTATATATGTATACATGTATGTATGTGTATATCCACATATATATGTATATACATATGTATTTGCAGTGCATGAATAAGTCATGAGTTAAGAACCAAGTAAAAGGCTTTATGATAATCAATAATGACAGTGTAAATGTTAAAGTTGTTTCTTGCAGATTTTCCCAATAAGTTCCTATTTGGTAATGATACTTGTTATTGTATGGTGACATTTTAGCATGCTCTTTCTGCTCCTCAGTTGATATGTTGTTTTCTTTAAAGTAAGTGATGAGAATTGTGGATACTTTATATAAAGCATATAAACATGAAACTGGACTATTCGGAGGTCACTGGAATTCCCAACTTTTCATCAAAATATGTGATGCCATCTTTTGAGAAAGGTGGAATCATTCTTATGATGGAAAGAGAGCTTGTAAGTGCTTTGCTATCATTTCATGAGCCATTGTGAAGTAAATAATTATTGACCTTATTCAATCCCACTGCTCTTCAGTTTTAGAGAGATCCTAGGGTTTCAGTCACCTCTTTTAATTCTTCTGTTGTTATATTATTAGCAGTGCCCAAACTTTTTGTTCTGCCCTTTGTCCAACTTACATTTTCATTGTTTTGTACTTCTTGTGGACATATAGACATAGACATTTTCCACATCTTCCCTCTCCAGGGGTTCTCTGACTTCTTTTTCTCTCATCTCTATACTAAATTTTATTAAATTTAGTAAATTACTAAATCTTGTCTCTATACTAAAATTAAAAAAAATTCTTGAATAGTTTATTTTATTTTTCCTTTAAGACAGCTTAAGAATTACTTTAGCCAAAATCTTTCCTTATCCTTCCACATGCTACTGTTATTCCTCCCCTAACTACTTTGTGTTATTTCATATTTATTCTTTATGTCCTTAGGGGTATATCGTATATACATATATGTGTATGTGTGTTTATATGTATACAGAGAGAGAGAGACAGAGAGACAGAGAGAGACAGAGACAGAGACAGAGATGTATAGTAGTGTAGTATATAGAGTACTGTGCCTGGAGTCAGGAAGACCTGAGGTGAAATCTAGTCTCAGATGTTTACTAGCTGTATGACTCTGCATAAATGATATAACCTCTCTTCCCTCAGTTTCCTCAAATATAAAACAGAGATAATAATAGCACAGGGTTGTTGTGAAGATCAAATGAAATGTCTCTGAGGCCACTTAACATAGTGCCTAGTATTTAGTAGGTGCTTACTTAATGCTTCCTGATTAATTTACAGATTAAATAACATTTGTAAAATGCTTTATAAACTTTTAGGCACTAAATGAATGCTATGTGTTATTTATTATTATTGTTATTATTATTATTATTATTGTCACATTTACAAGGCACCCTGAGTTCCTTAAAAAGAATATCATGAAACACTATCATTACATGGGATGGGAGTGGGGGTGGGGAGGGTGATTTTAGGTAAAAAAAAAAGAGTTGGCATCATACCCTCTCTGATCTTTCAAGTCTCCTCAAAGGCTTTCTCAGGGCCTTGATCATATCTTAGTAAACTTCTAAATATCAGTCGAGAAATTCAAAGGTGGAGATCGTATTTGTATCTCTCTGTACCTGGACGATGCCTGGTGCACATTTGTGCTGAGTAAGTGTTAAGTAATATCACATGAGCCTGAGTCAATGTAGTCTCCTGTCTTGGGAATCTGAGGTTCCCAAGAGGGAATTCTTGTATCCCACACTGTGATGTGGTACAGTCATGAGGTGAGTCACTTGGTACCCAGTTTCCATATACTGTAGAGTTTTGGGAAGCTGATAGCCTTCTATAGCTAGGTCTTTCATAGAATAACAAAGAACCCAAGGAATTACTTCAAGTAAGAAGGCTCTGGCCCACCCGCCATAGAGGTGGGTGGCACAAGAGAATCAACCACATAAAGCATTTCCTAGGTGCCCGCAACATACAGGTCAGTGGCATAAAGTAATGGCATTTATCTCTTCTTTTTTTTATTCCCAGAGTGTTTCAGCACAAAATGTTATGTAAGAATTGTCATCGCAACTGCCCCTGGAAAAGTATTCTGTGGTAAGTTCAAAAGTAGAAAGCTGAAGACAGGACAATTTCAGATTTTCTGCTCAATGGATGGGAATTGCTGGATTCATTAGGATCAGTTCCTCTCACTGAAACTTTGAAAAGTAAAGATCAAAAGGATCAATAGATACAAAATTCCAGCAGACTGAAAATGATGGCCACAGCCCGTTCATGCCCAGAAGGCACTATAGGTGAGCATGCCTTTGAGAGAGAGAGAGAGAGAGAATGTCACCGTGGACTTTATAAACAGTTTACCAACAGTAGAATTTTTTCTTTAGCTGTGATAATCAGAGTAAATCACAGTTGACTATTATTCTGAATATGAGAGGGTAACATATTAAGAGGTAGAAAGGTTATATGAGATGGTTATTGAGGTCCCTCCACATTCCGAATTTCTGTGATTTTCCAACTCTGTCCTTGAAACTTAAGTGACAGTTGTCAACACAATATGTTTCACATGAAAGACACAAATATGCAAATAATCCAGTATTTCTTCAAAAATAGAAGGCTTTACAGACCTTGCCACAGTCCTTTTTAACATAATTTGGAAATTTTGAGATTGAAGAGAATTTAGTGGTCATTTGCCCAAATTGCTTTTTTCATGTAGGAGAGGAAATGGAAGACCTGAGAATTTAAATGATTTGCACCAATCACACATTTTTATCAGTATCTTAGTTGACTACACTGATTACATCCTTATAAAAATGGAAAGGGTAGCTAATATAGCAGATGACATGACTTCAAATCCCATCATATGTGATAACTGGAAAATCCCTTTATAATAATAATAGCTGACATTTATATAGTGCTTTCTCATTTTCATATAACTTTATAGACATTACTTCATTGACTCCTCTCAATAACTCCATAAAGTAGGCACTACAAACATTATTAATTCCATTTTACAGATGAGAAAACTGAGGATCAGAGAGGTGAACCAGTTGCTTGAAGTGACAAAACAACAATAATAACAGTTATCATTTATATAGTGCTTTAAGGCTTGGAAAATGCTTTACACATTATCTCATTTGATATTCAGAACAATCCTATTAAGCAAGTATTCTTATTATCCCCATTTTACAGATGAAGAAACTGAGGCTTAATAAGTTTAACTTTCCTATGGTCATTTAACGACTAAATGTCACAAACAGTATTTGAATCAAAGTCTTCCAGATTTGGCCAAGATGATGGAGAGAAGGCAGGGACTCACCTAAGGTATCTTAAATACCCTCAAAATATTGCCCTCAAACAAATTCTGGAGTGGCAGAACTCACAAAAGGACCAGGATGAAACAATTTTCTAGCCCACAGCAACTTAGAAGATCGACAGGAAACAACTATCTCACTGGGGTGAGAGTGGAGCGTAGTCCAATACAGGCTGTGCCAGTGCAGATGGGCCCCAGAAAAGCAGGAGCAAGCCTTGGGGGTGACTTCATGAATCGGTGGTACCAGTGGCAGTTTCTGGGCCTCAGCCCACAGATGGTAAGGAGGTCAGACAAATGGTCAGAAGGAGATTACAGGGATCCCTTTGCTGACCAGGAGTAGGACTGGTTGCATTGTCCATTCTCAGATCTAGGTTGCAATCCTGGGTCACAGTCATAGAATAAAGAGGAACCCTAGCACACCAGAGCTTGCAACTTCAGAGGAGCAGGGACCCTGGTACAAAAGAGTGCTTGTGGTAACTCACAGACCAGAGCACAGGCCAGGAGAGTAACAAACATGCCTCTCCTTCGATCATACAACCTTGGAAGCACTGAAAGCTTACAGAACCCTCAAAATGAGCTCTGAAAACAGCTGCAAAAAAATCCTGTAGCTTGGGAAAGTGCACTCTTCACCCCAGAAGCAGAGCCCCACTTTAGCATAGAGTTAAAAGTCAAGAAATAGGCTGGAAAAATGAGCAAACAACAGAAAAAACTTATGGAGGAAAACTCAGAAAAAATAATATGGTGACAGGGAAGATCACAACACACACACACACACATACTCAGAAGACAACAATGTCAAAATGACTACATCCAAAGCCTCAAGGAAAAATATGAATTGGTCTCAGGTCATGGAAGAGCTCAAAAAGGATTTTTTTCTTTAAAATAAGAAAGGTAGGGGCAGCTAGCTGGCTCAGTGAATAGAGCACTGGCCCTGGAGTCAGGAAGACCTGAGTTCAAATCCGGCCTCAGACACTTAACACAAAAACTAGCTGTGTGACCTTGGGCAAGTCACTTAAACCCAATTGCCCTCCAAAAAGCAAACAAAAAAAGAAAGAAAGGTAGGAGGAAAATCAGGAAGAAAAATGAGGATGATGCAAGAAAACGATGAAAAAAGGGTCAACTGCTTTGTAAAGGAGGCACACACGCACAAAAGTACTGAACAAAATATCTCCTTAAAAAACAGAATAGGGGCAATTAGGTGGTGGAGTGGATAGAGTGCTGGCTTTGGAGTTGGGATGACCTGAATTCAACTCCAATCTCAGACACTTGACACTTACTAGCTGTGTGACTCCAGGCAGGTCAATTAGCCCTGATTGCTTCAGGAAAGAAAAGGAAAATAAAAACAGAATAGTTCAAATGGTAAAAGAAGAACAAAAATACGAGACAAACTCCTTAGGAAGCAGAATTGGTAAAATGGAAAAAAAAGAGGCACAAAAGCTCACAAAAGAAAATCATCTTTATAAATTAGAATTGGGCAAGGGGAAGCTAATGATTTATGAGACATCAAGAAACAATAAAGCAAAATCAGAAGAATGAAAAAAATAGAAGAAAATTTGCAATATCTCATTGGAAAACAACTGACATTGAAAATAGATCAAGGAGAGATAATTTAAGAATTATTGAACTACTTGAAAATCATAATCAAAAAAGAACCCATATTTCAATAAATTATAAAGGAAAATTACCCTGATATCCTAGAACAAGGAGAATAAATAGAAATTGGAAGAATCCACTGGTCCTGAAAGAGGTCCCAAAATGAAAAGGAATTGTATGTCAAATCATGAACACATCCATTTGGAGTTTTCTGTCTAGTTTTGATCACCACTTTCTAAAAGAAACATGACAAGCTTTCATGTACTCAAAGGAATGGCAAAGATGACAAAGGGAAAGAGAATGATGTCATAGAAGGATTAGATTAAGAAACTGGGAAGGGACAACTCAGGAGAGCCTTGATAGTTGTCTTCAAGTATTTATGTACTAATTTTGTGGAGGGCAGGTGGTGCAGTGGATAGTGCTGACCCTGGAGTCAATAGGGCCTAAGTTTAAATATGACTTCAGACACTCACTAGCTGTCTGACCTTTGGCAAGTCACTTAATCCTGTTTTCCTCAGTTTCCTTGTCTGTAAATGAGCTGGAAAGGAAATGGCAAAACACATCAGTGTGTTTGCTAAGAAAACCCCAAATGGGGGTTGGACATGACTTAACAACAACAATTGTGTGGAGGAGAGATTAGATTTATTTTCCTTGGCCCTAAGTGGGTAGAAATTATAAAAAGGCAAAATTTTATTTGATATAAGGTGGCAGGGGGTAATCCTTCCTAATAATTAGAGTTTCTCAAAATGTCAAATGGTGGCCTTAGGAGGAAATGAGTTCCCTAGCACATGAAATTTTCAAGCAAAGAATTAAAAAAGGCTTTGCTTTGGGTAGGGTCTTGGACTTAGTAATCTTTGATGCAACTTTCATTTCTAAAATTCTATAATTTTTTAAAGTAATGTGTCGACAACAGCAACATAACAGTACAAATTGATGGCATATGTTACAGGGGAACCTGAGGAGACATTCAAAACTCTCCACAACCTGGCCTCTTCTAACCTCTTATAATGGAAATGCAAATTTAAAGATCTTCCCTGCCCCTAGGCTAAAGTGCACCTGGAGCCTGGGGTGGGAGGCTTGTTTTTCAGTTGATACTTTTTGATTGGCCAGTGGGTCCAAAAGGTTGTTACATTCTCTGAGCCAGGAGAAGGCTATATAAGCCCTGATGTGTAGCTTTCTTTTGGGGGCTCACTTTGAGAAGTGTTCTGTGATTTGATCTGGGTTCTGGGAAGCCATTGTCCAGAGCCCCTGGCTTTGAAAAACCCAGATGTTGAAACCCAGATGTTGATTTGGTATGGATGTAATGGTTGGGCAATTTGGAAAGCTGTCTACTTGATCTGTTTCTGTCTTTTTTTTTTTAAAGCAATTGGGGTTAAGTAACTTGCCCAAGGTTACATGGCCAGTTATTTCTGGGTGTGGTACTGAGTATCTGAGCCTGGATTTGATCCAGGTCATCCCGACACTGGAGCCAGAGCTCTTACTCGCTGAGCCACCTGGCTGGATCTGTTTCTGTCTTGATAATTCTGCCTGTATACTTTGAAGTTCAGGGTGCTGACCTTTATCCCCTGAACGAGGTAAATGATATATGTTTGACTGATTAAAGTAAGCTTGTTAACCCATTTTGAGTTGCTTTCCTTTAACAAAGCAGATCTAAGAACCTGTGCTGGCAGCAAACTCTGAGGATGCTTGGGGTACGTGCTGCTACACCTCTCCAGTTTTTCTCCCATTCTCAACAATTCATTTAAACCAGGATGCTTGGTATTCCTCACAGAAGGCACCCCATCCCCGATTTCTGTGCTTTGTACTTCCCCCATCTCCATCTATCCCCCTGATCTCCTTTTCCTGTTATCTTGGATTCCCTGGTCTTCTTCAAGATTCAGTTCAAACACCATCTCCTGCAAGCCATAATTCTTGAATCCTCCTAGTTGTCCCTGTCTTCCCATCCAAACTTACCTCGCTCCTGCTTTGCTTGTGATGTGTATACACCTATATCTCTGTGTTCTGTATCTCCTGATAGAATGTGAGCTCTTTAAGTTCCAGAGCTGTATAGTGCTTAGAATAGTTCCAACTCTAGTAAGCACTTACTAATGCTTATCTATTTATTGACTGATTGGGAATAGGGGATAGTACTTAGATTTGAGGCAGAATGTTTAAGCCTTTAAAGCAGCTAGGTTGAACAGAATAGAGAACATTGGACTTGGAGTCAGGAAACCTGCATTCAAATCCTGCTTCAGACACTTCCTGATTGTGTGACCCTCAGACACTTATTTTTATTGTTCCATAATTTTTTCAGCAGTGTCAAACTTCTCGTGATCCTTTTTGGCATTTTCTTGGCAAGAATACTGAAGTACGTTGCCATTTCCTTCTCTGGCTCATTTTACAAATGAAGAAACAGAGGGAAACAGGATTAAGTGATTTACCCAGGGTCACACAGCTAATAAGTTGTAGCAGCAACCACACTGCACATATAGTATGGCTGTGTAATGGGAATGTAAATTTTTAAGATCTTCCCTGCCCCTAGGCTTAACCTGGAGCCTGTGGTGGGAGCCTTGTTTCTCAGGAGATATTTTGGGATTGGGCAGTGGGTCAAGAGGGTTGTTATTTCTCTGAGCCAGGAGAAGGCTATATAATCCCTGATGTGAAGCATTGTTTTGAGGCTCACTTAGAGAAGTGTTGCGTGACTTGACCAGACGAGATTCTGGGCAATCATTGTCGAGTCCCCCAGCTTTGAAAAACCCAGATGTTGATGCTTCCCTCTCTGGTAACTGTGATTTGGTATGGATGTAGGATGTAATGGTTGAACAGCTGGAGGCCTGTCTGCTTGAAATGTTTCTGTCTGTATACTCTGAAGTTTGGGGTACAGACCTCTCTCCCCTGAACTAGGCAAATGATATGTTTGATTGATTAAAGCAAGATTGTTAACCCATTTTGAGTTGCT
>NW_027187460.1:36347147-36421353 GCF_028583685.1 Petaurus breviceps papuanus
CCAGGAACTAAGATTGCTGAGAACTTGCCTCGTGTCAAGATGAAGAAAAGACCTCCATTTGGGTATTAAGTGCTGTGTTTAAACTTGATGTAACTCTGGGGTAGATTCAATTGTGATCCAGGGGTGGGGAACTTTTGACCTTTTTGTGTTCTATGGTTGAGCAAATGAATGTATTTTACTTATGTTTGGAAACTAATCTCCATTTGAGAAGAGGGGCTTTGTGGTGGACTTAATTAAGGTATAGCCTAGGGGTGGAGAAGTATTTGGAACAGAGACTTTGTAATTGATTGAATGATTGGAAAGTCCTGGGGTGGGGTAGGCCTTGGAGATGATTTAATCACACTTAGTAAATGCTGTATTTTGAATGATGTCATGTTTTGATCTTCTCTGTTCTGGGTTTGTTACTGAATAAAATAGAGAGCACCTATGCTGGTATTTTGAACCTGGGAAGTTGCCTTTGCTTGGTATTACATTACACCAACTACCTGTGTGAGTAGAAGAGTAAGCAGCTGCCTCTATAGCATGCTTCGAGGGCCAATTGAAAAGGAAGGGAGGTTGGCCAAACACAACTTTGCCTAATGAATCATAGCTCTGCCAAGGGCTGACTCCATCGGGGACTCCACTTCAGAGTTAGGCACCAACCTGACATCAAGACATGAAGCCTGCTATTCAAGCCAGAAAGATGCTCTGCATCTCAATTTCTGTAGGTTCTGAATATTATCTTTGGTCTGTACATATTCCAACAGGAGTCATTTCAGTCTAAGCACCTCTCTTTTTTTCTCTTATTGTAAAAGCCATTCATTTCCTGCCCATAAACCACTCCATAGTCTTACTAACTTTGATATAATTGCAGCAATATTTCACTTCCACAGGGCCTATAGGTTAGTGACGGATGAAAGGACCTATTTGTGAAGCTTGAAATTCCATAATGCCCTTTAACACATGTTAAATGTGCTCAAATCAATCTAAAAATGAAAAGCCACAGCCTCCCTCAGAATTATTTTTACCACAAATTAAGAGGAAGAGCTTAAAGCCTAAACACAAATGTCTCCCAGGCAGTCTGGGCTGAAGTATAGGCAAAAAGCACTAAACTGTCCTTGTCCCCCAAAGCTTTGCCCTTGGAGCTATCTCTCAGGTGGGGTTACCTGGGCATTGCCTCAGTGGGCTGAATTTTTTCCAATTTATTTATTTATTTTTAGTTTTCAACATTCATTTCCACAAGATTTTGAGTTACAAATGTTCTCCCTGTCTTTTCCTTACCCCTCAACCCAAGATAGCAAGCCTACTGAATACCCCTTCCCCCAATCTGTTTTCTCTTATATCCTCCCTCATACTCCCTAACTTTCTAGTAGGGCAAGATGGATTTCTATACTCCAGTGCCTGTGTATCTTATTTCCCAGTTGCATGTAAAAACAATTTTTTTTGACATTTGTTTTTAAAACTTTGATTTCCAGATTCTTTCCTTTCTTCCCTCCTCACCCACCCCCTCTAGTAGGACATGCAATTCAATATAGGTTGTACACATGTAGTTATGCAAAACATTTTCATAGTAGTTATGAAAGACTAACTATATTTCCTTCCATCCTATTCTGCCCCCCCCCATTTAATCTATTTTCTACTTTGACACTGTCCATTTTAAAAAGTGTTTCCTTCTAACTACTCTCTCTCCTAATCTGCTCTCCCTTCTATCAGGCCCCCTCTTATCTCCTTTCCCCCTGCTTTCCTGTAAGGTAAAATACCCAGTTGAGTGTGTATGTTATTCCCTCCTTAAGCTAAATTCAATGAGAGTAAGGTTGACTCATTCCCTTTCGCTTTCCTATTCTTCCCCTCTATTGTAATGGTTTTCTCTTGTCTCTTTTATGTGAGATGATTTACCCTACTCTCTCTCTCCCTTTCTCCTTCTCCCAATATATTCTTCTCTAAACTCTTAATTTTATATTATAGATATCATCCCTTCATATTTAACTCATCCTGTGCCCTCTGACTATGTATACATGTACACACTTATACACACACTCACACACACACACACACACACACACACATATATATATATTCTCTTCAATTATCCTCATACTGAGAAAAGTCCAATGAGTTACAATTATTGCTTTTCCATGTAGGAATGTAAATAGTACAGCTTTAATTAGTTCCTTATGATTTCTTTTTCCTGTTTGCTTTCTCATGCTTCTCTTGCTTCTTGTATCTGAAAATTCAAATTTACTGTTCAGCTCTGATTTTTTCATCAAGAATGCTTGAAAGTCCTTTATTTCATTGAATGACTATATTTTCCCCCAGAGCACTATACTCAGTTTTTCTGGGTAGGTGATTCTTGAGTTTAACCCTAGGTACTTTGACCTCCAGAATATTCCAAGCCCTTTGAACCCTTAATGTAGAAGTTGCTAGATCTTGTGTTTCTATAATACTCAAATTATTCCTTCCTGACAGCTTGTAATATTTTCTCCTTGATCTGGGAACTCTGGAATTTGGCTATAATATTACTAGGAGTTTACTTTTGGGGATCTTTTTCAAGAGACATTCGGTGAATTCTTTCAATTTCTATTTTGCCCTTGGTTCTAGAATATTGGGGCAATTTTTCTAGAGAATTTCTTGAAGGATGATTTCTAGGCTCTTTTTTTATAATGACTTTCAGGTAGTCCAATAATTTTTAAATTCTCTCTCCTGGATCTATTTTCCAGGTCGGTGGTTTTTCCAATAAGATATTTCACATTGCCTTCAATTTTTTCATTCATTTGGATCTGCT
Organism: Petaurus breviceps papuanus; assembly: GCF_028583685.1. Classification (NCBI taxonomy): domain Eukaryota; kingdom Metazoa; phylum Chordata; class Mammalia; order Diprotodontia; family Petauridae; genus Petaurus; species Petaurus breviceps. The sequence goes on from NW_027187460.1 coordinate 36,349,909, forward strand.
TTTACACCATCTTGATTTCTCATAGCTTCCATTTTCTCTGATCTAATTTTGAAGGAATTATTCTCTTCAATGAGTTTTTGAAATTCCTTTTCCCTCTGGCCAAATCAGCTTTTTAAGGTATTCTTCTCATTGGCTTTTTGGGCCTCTTTTACCATTGCAGTTAGTTTATTTTTTAAGATATTATTTTCTTCAGTCAGGCTGTTGACTCACTTTTTCATGATTTTCTTGCATCATTCTCATTTCTCTTCTCAATTTTTCCTCCACTTCTCTTACTTGATTTTCAAAATCCTTCTTGAGCTCCTCCATGGTCTATGACCAGTTCATATTTTTCTTGGAAGCTTTTGATGCAGGAGTTTTGATTTGTTTTCTTTTTCTGGTTGCATGTTTTGATACTTTTTGTCCCCCCAAAAAAAGATTCTATGGTTTGATTGTGCTTCCTCTGTTTGCTCATCTTGTCAGGCAATTTCTTGACTTTTGACCTCTTTGCCATGGGAGAACTCTGCTTCTAGAGTCATAAATTGCTGGGGTTTTTGCAGTTGTTGTCAGAGCTGTTGTTAGAGTTATGAGGAGGGCACCCTCTCTACAGCTACCACAAGCTGTGGCACACTGGTATTCCTCACTCTAGGCCCACCACCTAAGACTGTGACCCAGATCCAAGCAGGTCAAAGCAAGAGTGATCATCCTCTGAATGGTTGCTTGGTCCCCCTATGATCTGCAGGCCAGGAGCTCCAGAGGCAGCCACACCTCTACGCTGCCTTGTCTCCCTGGGGGCAGGGGCCAGACCATGCTCTTCTCTCACCCAGTTCTAACAGAGATCCCTACTGACCTTTTACTTTCTCTTTGGTGTTTATGGGTTGAGAAGTCTGGAAACCACCAGAGATGTCTGTGATTCACTCTCCTGAGGTCTGCTCTGCCCAGTCTATGCAGCTGGTCTGGGCAGGCACAGGTCTGGGCCCATAAGGCTCACGCAGGACTGTGCTTGGCTCCCAGCCCAGTGCAATAGACCCTTCCTGTTGGCCTGCCAGGCTACCTTCAGCAGGAGATTTGTTTCTCTCGGTCACTTTGTAGGTTCTGTAGCTCTAAAATTTGTTTAGAGTCATTTTTTTACAGGTATTGGAGGTGGTTGGAACTGGAGCTCAAACAAGTTCCTGCTTTTACTCCACCATCTTCACTTTGCCCCAGTAGGCTGAATTTGGAGGGAACTTGTAGCACTTGCAGTCCTTCAGCAACATGGAAATAAGAACTTAGAATCTAGTCCAAATAAATAGTTAGTTAAAATAGGACGTTGCCAGATAGTTGATTAAGGGAATGGTGTGCTGGAGCCAGCTAGTATGAGTGGGCCAATTGTGAAATTTTCATTGTGAGCATTTACACCTTGGAAATTGTTGCTACAATTCAGTGCTTGATTTATTGGTTTGTTGTTTATCTGGATTTAAGAAAGTGATGGAAAAATATTAATGATGCTGATTAAATTTAAAAGTGTGTCCTCTGCCTACTGCATCCCCTCCCCAACCCTAAGCTGGTTGTTAAATATTTACCAGAACACCCTTGGGGGAAATTACTGTACCATTAACCTTCTCTGTTTCCTACTCCAAAGGTTGCCTCCCCTACAGTTACTGGTGGGGGTCTCCCCACCTGTACTATCTAGTTGATACTCAGCAGAGTTTGTTATATTTCCCATTGTTAGAAAAGTTCCTGCTTGATGCCTCTTCCTGCTTTGTAATTAGCCTTGGCAGTTGGCAGTCTATGGCAGCTGACCATTGTTTTTCAAATGCTTGTCCTGGGGATTAGATAAAAGTTCATCTTTGCTGCTATCTTGCTGTCTACCTGCAATCACTACCTTCCAACTATAACCCATTGTGTTAAAAAGGACAAACAATGACTGGGTCTCAGCATATAAACACCTCCCCACCAGTACTGTCCTTTATAATGTACAAAGCCCCTTCTGTTACTACATTCTGATTTATGGACAGGAAATGAATGCCATTTGCCAGCAGAGAATTTAAGCAGAAATTACTCTGATCAGAACATGGAAGACAATGTGTCTTCCTTTTTTTTGGACACCAAACAGGAGCCAGCTCTAGGCTCTTGCAGACTAGGCCATCTAAGAACCAAAACTTGAAAGGCTTTGAGTACTGGTGTAGGGGTAGTCTGTGCAGCTGCTATCTGAGGGTTGGCCTCGCTAGGTTTAGAGTGGCTCAGAAGCAGCTGAGTAGGTGCAATGTGATGAATTTTTTCAGCCACGAAAACTTATAAAAGTCATCAACTGAAGAATGAGGAGAGGATGATCTCTATCAGGAGAGAATAAACTCTCAGTGATGAATCATTACATGGATTCTTGAAGAATGGAAATACGTGTGGTTTTGCTTTTTGTCTTAAAAAAATCTAATTTGAAATCTACAGCTGAGTAAACTAATTTAAAAAATAAAATGTTGAATAGGATAAACCAACAATAATAAACTTCACATCTTTGCATGTGTATATTATATATAGCCATTATTCTAAGCAAAACTAGATCCATTTTTCTTTGAAGTGAAATTAATTAAGTACAATTATAAGGACTATTCCAATGTGCAGAAGCTTTCTGCTTTCAGCACATTTTCATGGTGTCTTATAATGGAAATGCTGATAGAGCCTCACCAATTGCCATGCTATCAGAACCTATAGTAAAGCTTTCTATCTGCATCAAATTATCTGCTGGCTCAGCTCCTTTCTCATATTTTCCTTAAAGTAAAAAAAAAAATATATATATATATATATATATATATATCCCTATGGTTTTAACTCTTAATCATGATGTGAGAGGCAAGTGTAAAGGCCTGGTTACAAATGTGTTGACGTCCCATTCTATAGTGAGCATACCTCTTAAAATGGATCAAATTAAGGATGTAGAGATGTTTATTTCAAAATGTTTTTTTAATAACTATTTTTTTCCAATAAGTTAACCAAAATGTAAAATCTTTATATTTTCCTTAACAAAAAGAGTTTTCTTAGACTTATGCCCCAAACTTAAAATTTGTTCCAAGGCTATTATTGTCTGTATGTGCTGTTTTCTACTATTAGAATGTAACCCCCATGAAGATAGATGTTTGGGGCTTTGTCTGACTGAAGGCAGTCTCTTTTATAGTTTAGGTTCTATATTGTAATGAAAAGAAACGACCCCTATAGGCCATTCAATGATTAACAAAAGAAGATTTACTTAGCCATAGCAGGGGAAGGATATTCAAGTAATTTGATAGCCAAGCTTCCTTACCTGAACTCCCCATTGAAGTTCACCAAGCATCAGAGTGTACCTGGAACTCCCCGTGGTTATTTTGTACCCAGGTCACCATTAAGTAACGTCAACAGCTTGAGCTAATCTTGACTTATGCTTGGTTTCGATGACTTTTAAAGAAAACTAGCTTAACTCACATAGGGGCAGGGGTTCGAATATTGCTCCTCTCACTACAACAAATGAGTTTTTTTTTATGTGCATTAGTAGAACTTAACATAAATTGCTGACACATAGTGAGTGCTTAGTAAATGTGATTATAATGGGACTTAGGCATGTGCATAGATCATCCAAGATGGTGGCACCGATGCAGAGGATGCCACAGACTTCTCTCTGAGAGAAAACATTCTGCATTATGTTTGGGAGCAGCTGCTTTCCATTGCCTGATAGGCCAGAACTATTTCATCTTTAAATCTACCTAACTGAGGCACAGTTTTTCTATCTAGTGGCAGCCAGAAGTAAAGGACTCACTTGTCCACAGTGTGGACATATGTACTAAATTAGTCCAATTCCACTTGGGTCCTGGGGTCTTAAGAAAAGGATTTAGAGTTTTGGTCTTATTTCATTTTTTCTCAGCTCTAGGTGCAGAGAGTGGAATCCTGGGCCTAGGATCTTGAGTCACAACAATCTGGAGGCTAGGATTCCAGGAAGACTGTTCCTACCAGCCCAGCAAGGAATCCTTAAAATCCAGGGTCCCTGGATTCTAGTCCAATGGTATTTCAGACTTGAAAATTGGTAGAATTGCCACTACGTAGGGACTAGGATAAACCCAATTATTTAGGATTGAACCTGATCCTATTCTCCTCTTCAGAGATAAGGTAGTTTAGGGAATTATGTCCCTGAGGTGTATGAGGGTGAGGTGGCGCATGGAATGGGAGGTGGAGTTTGTACATTTGTTCTTGCTATACCTTTTAAGTAAATATTCTTTTGTAAAAGGGATGATGTAAGTGGTTAAATGGAACTGGGGTACTTGTATCCCAAGGCTTAAGCCAATGGCAGATATGTGAGACCTGTCCCCATCACCCTTAAATTAAGGTAACAGAAAATCCTGAGAGAGGGGTGGAAACTATAACAGAACTGTCCTTCAACCAGTAGCCTCCACGTCAGAGTAATCACTGACAGGCCACCAACAAAGGTTTACCCATGGGACCATTTGCCAAAAGGTTACTTTCAATTCAATCCAAAATAATCCAATACAACAAATGTAACGAGCTACTACTATGTTCCAAGCAATGCACTAACGGCTGGTGATACAAATACAAAACAAAGAACAGTCCTTATCTCTTACAATTTGCAGAATGTGAGTATTAGAAAAGAAGGAGAAGAAACATGAATATATGCATCCAACAACAGAAATCAGGAAAAAAATATATTAGAAACTGGAACATTATGGTAGAGAACAGAGGGAACTGATTTTTTTCCTTTACCAAGTATCTCTCAAGTGCAATCATTTAAGTATTATTTAACATTCAATAGTAATATATTTAGTAATTTAATATAATTTAATGATACTTAACACTGGGTAATACTATAATATTATGGAATACTATATTTAATACAGTTATATCATTTGATATTTGCCACTACATGTAACATTGTTTATATTTAATAGTATTTATCTCACATACCTCATATACAGGACAAGAAATGAAAAGTCCCAGCCTGCCCCAATATTATTGCCAGTTAAGATGAGTAGCCAAAAACAGGATAAAATACAATTATTCTGAAAGCACAAAATGGTTTCCTGATTGGGGGAGAAGCAACAATGGTTGGGTTTGGGAACCAAGGGCAAGTTGCTTCTGCTTAATGATTATGAGAAAGTTTAGTAGTGGCTTCCAAAGCAAATGAAAAGACAGTTTCCTCTCCCCATGAGCAGCCACACAGCCAGAACTGGCAGTAAGTACGAAATGAAGGTTTTCCAGTATTCCCCACCCACTGACCCAGAAGCCGAAAGCCACAAGGTTCTTGGAATCAGGAATATTGTTTGAACTCAAGCTAAAACTGTACAGCAGAAATGATGTTTTTGAGTCACATTACGCAGAGGTATTTATATCATCTGTTTATAACATTTACAGGTGGACACTATGATTCATTACACACATACACATACACATACACACATTCACACACACATTCTAAATATAGAAGCCTGGAAAATCCCCAAATGAAATGATAGAAGATGAAGCTAATATTTTTTGAGGGAGATGGGAATATGAGATTAGGAACCTAGTGGAAAAATACTACATTGAGTAGAGGACTTGAAATAAAAAGTCCTGGGTTCAAGTTCTGGTTCACAAAATTATTTGTTTTGTGACCTTGGTCAAGTCTCTTAACTTCTCAGAATTCTAGTTTCTTCTCTGTAAATTGGAGTAGATCCTTGCATCTTTCTACTTTGCAGAACTGTTGGGAGGAAAACACTGTAAATTTGGGGATGAGAGGATAGGAAATGGATGTGTGATTTCATTAGTATGGGAAAACCCCAGTGAAGAAACTCCCTCCACCAAAGCAGGTTTTTACTTTCTCTGCAACTTACATTCTTAGAATTGCCTGAAGTCCTGAGAGACTATGACTTGTCTGAGGTCACAGAGTCAGTATTGTGACAGGTGGGACTTGACTTTGGTCTTCCTGGCTCAGAGACTAACTCCCTATTTACTATCACATGCTACTTTTCTATCTAAAAGTACTATGCAAGTGTGAATTATGATGTTAGATGATCATAAGTCTTGTAATGAAATTACTCTTTGCAAGGGCTTTGATGAATTCTTCACAAAGAGATTATTGTTCATCTTTCCTTCTCAAAGAGGGTCAATGACATGAATAGGTAATGTCAAGACAAGGCATCACAAAGAACAGTCATATACCTGCAGATGCCATAATCGGATAGCTCCTTTTTCTGAAATGACATGTGCAAGATATAGGAGAAACACAAAGCCACAGGGAAACTGTAGGGATGAATTTTCTTTCATCGAAATAATCTCTTTATCCTTAGAAGTACCTCTTTTCAGTGCTCCCAAATAACTCTCTGAGACAATAGTCTGGATCTGGATCTGGATCATTGAAGGAATTTTGCACACCAAGAATTCCCTACACAATCACAGATCCAGACAGGAGAGATAAGGGCTTCTATAAAGAGGCAGTGTGATGTGGGTTCAAGTCCCTGATATTAACTTTGTTGTTAGAGGCATATCACTCAACCTCTTGGAACCCTGCATAATTTTCAAAAACTCTGAGATGGATAGAGTTCCAACAGCAAATATATGATAGATCCTTGATAAAAGTGCCTCTGCCTTTATTCATTTGGTCTTGCTATTTGGAATTCCAGGTCTTCAGAATTCTTCTATAGAACTTTACTGAACTACCAATCACAGATCCTCACAGCTGACCATGAATCCAGTTAAACTACAATGATTCAATAAATTAGTAATCTCATCAGTCTGGGTACTCACTCTCATAGTGCAGAGAGGGGAAAAATACAAAGGATGAGGAAATTGTTTATGGTCTTAAACATTTTTTCCTGAAAATATTTCATTCCATTGACAATGGGTATTATGTTGCTTTACCTAAAATGAGTATCATTTTATCCTATTTTCACTCAAACTAACAAACTTTTTCATGGCCCCATAAATAGCAATAACCTTAAAGTAGGTCTAACAAGTAAGAGTTTCCTCTAAATCATCTAAAGGGGATTCTGCCCCTAGGGGTAGGAGCTTTAGAAACATCCAAAAATAATCAAGGAAAAATCAATTCACTGCTGGGTTCAATTAGTGGAGAAACCATCAAAGTAAATAAGATAGTACCTTCCAGAACACAAAGAGGGAGTAGTGAAGTAGAACAGATTAAAAGAGAGCAAAAGGAAGTCTATTTCAGATGACCCTGTGACACTGAGGGGGAAGAATAATTTCTTTTTCAGCACAATTTTACTTTGGTCTGTTAGCAAGATGGCTGAGCAGAACCTATATCTCATGATGTCTGCAGGAGACTGATGAAGTTTGCACAAATAAACAGTCATATAATTCAAATCAATCTACAGCAGAGGTTAACTTGAAGGTTTAAATGTAGGAAGTTTGTTTTTGTTTTGACCAGAACAGTGATTCCTTTGCAGTTTCTACTATCCTGAGATGAGTCTTTTAAAACTCAGGAAATAGATATGGCTTTTTGAGGAGTCCTTTTAGTCTAAGCAAATATTTTCCTCCCTCTGAGAAAAATAGTTTCTGCAGAACTTATTCCCAGCTGTATTACCAATGAGTTCACACTAGGCTTTTGGTGAGGACTGTTAACCAAATTTTTTCAGATGTACAAGGGTCTTCCAGTCTCTCATGAGAATATAACCCAACTTCCTCTTCCAAACTAGTATGGAAAACTCTAGAGATCCAGACAAATCATCTTTTATTATTACATCAAGATGCTTTTAATATGTCTATCCCTCTTTATCTCCCTGAAATAAAGTTAATAAATACAAATTATATATGCACATATATAGTATTATATTATTGTTATATAACATATTACTTTCATAACAATATATTAACATATGTTCTATTAGCCTGATGTATATATTAATATATATTATGAATACACATGATATACATTAATATAGGTACATTAATACCTATCTCATATTAATAAAATATAGTAATATACAAGATATATTAATGTTGCTTATGACTACTACATGTTAACATAATTGCATATATAATTTATAATTATGAAAAATGTCTCCGAAATAGTCAATATGTGCATTTGATAATTTGATATTATTTATCAATATATACATGGAATTTTAATATATTTTATACATATGAATAAAAAGGAATAAAGTATCAAATGTACATTACTTGCTCTTTAGGGGACATTTAGCTTAATCAACTACAATGATGTAATATAGTTGGGAAATTGCTTTCTTTATATATGAAATTTATAATACATGTGAAATATTATAGTAAATGATACATGTATTATCTATTATGAATATCAAGGGATAGATTATTAAGTGTGCATTATTGACCATTTGGGAGAAAATTTATCTGAAACAAAAAAAAAATAACAAAGTAATTTTAATTGTTGAGAAATTTGCTTTTAGGCACCAAATTCTACAAATTCAGTCATGCATACATTCATACATATGTAATAATGGTGGTGATTGGCATGGAGGGTATGAGATGACCTGCCCAAGGTTATGCAGTCATACAGCATTAGACCTGGAACTTGAATCCAAGTCTCTAGGTATAGTGAAAAGGGAAGTGGATTTGGAGCTAGAAGTAATCTTTTTTTGGTCACTCAAACTTCAATGGGTCTTGATTGACTTTATAATGAAAGAGTATTCCTAGTTGATCTCTAAAGTCCCTTCTAGCTATAAATGCCATGAAAGTGACTCATGGTTCAGTTTTCATTACCTATAAATGAATAGATTTATTTCCCCTCTGACTTCGTACATCCTGGATTCTATGCCTGAAATGATATTATTATTCTCTATCTCCATCACAATTTTAAAAAATTTTATCTATTCATCAACACTCAAATCAGACCCAATCTCTTCCATGAAGCTTTCTTTGACCCCTATAAACAGAAGTGATCCATTCTCCTTTTAAGCTATCGTTATATTCAACATTTATATAACTCTTCAAAGGTTGCATGGAGTATGACATAGGTTGTCTCACAGCAACCCTTTGATGTAAGTACTATTATTATACCCATATTACAAAGGGGTAACTGAGGATAAGGGAGTTTAAGTGAATAACCCAGGCTTATACAGCTAGTAAATGTCTAAGGCAGGATTTAAACTCAAGTTTTCCTTATTCTAAATCCAATACTCTATCCACTGTGCCATTAGACCTTGTCTATTCTACTCTAAAGCTTTTGTTATATTCTATATTATTTATTTATAGAGATAATTATAGTCACAAACTCTCAGAGCCACAGTCACATTTTTATAGGGTTTTCAGACTTGAAAAGTTCTTTACACATCGGGGTAATTAAGTGGTGCAGTGTATAAAATGCTGGGCCCACAGTAACATGAGTTCAAATTCAGTATCAGATTCTTACTAGCTGTGTTGCCTTGGACAAATCACTTAACCTCTGTCTCAGTTCCTTGACATAAAATGTGGATAATAATAATACCTTCCTTCTGGGGTCATTGTGAGGATTAAATGAGATAATAATTGTAAAACATTTAACACAGTGCTGGCACATAGTAGGCACTACATAAATGTTAGCTATTGTTATATATATATATATATATGTATAAGGTTTGTGTGTATGTATGTCTCATGTAGGTTATGTGCATTCCTACATGAGTTTGTCCAATTGTAGTGGCTGGAAGAGAGGCGTGAATAGGTATTTCTCCCGCCAGTCTCCAAATTAAAATTTAATTTTGAAGGCTCATCTCCCTTCCCACTAAATACTAGTTATACAAAGCCCATCATATATAACGAATAGAGAATAATCCATTTATCCAAGCAAATAGTAAACAGAAATCAAAGAATTTATACAGATTAGAATATACCAGGCAATACACAAAGTGAATGAATATTTCAGCTCAAAATGAAATATCTACTCTATGTGGTGTGTGTCTGTGTATGAGAGATAGAGAGCAGGATGGAGATAGTGGGAGGGGAGGAAGGATCCAATATCACCCAAAGAAAAATTCCCCCAAATCTCTAGTGAGGTAAGTTGGAAATAGGGACATATTTAAGGCACCAACTCCACTACATGTGGGTTCCTTCTTAGAATCCTTTTCTTTCATTCTAGGGACCTCATCCAGAAGAGAACCTGGAATTCTGTCTGTATTCTCTCAAATCAAGGAATGAGAAAGGAGAGGAAAGGGAGGAAACTGTGCTTGTCCTTCTTTCTCAAAGAGGACCATGACATCAGGGAGATGATGACATGACTTGCAGTTGACTTTGATTTGTGTGAGGGAGGAATGTGCAAGGTCACCAGCCTCACCTTCTCCTCCAGAGCCATCTGGAGGATGAATACATATTTTTAAAGTCCCTATTAAATTCCAGGCAAAGCACTTTTACAAATATTATTTCATTTGATCCTCACAACAATCCTGGGAGGGAGGTGGCATTATTATCCCCATTTTATAGTTAAAGAAACTGAGGCAAACAGCAGTTAAATGATGTTTCCAAGATCACAGAGCTGATGTCTAATGTCAAATTTGAACTCAGACCTCTCTTCCTGACTCCAAGTTCAGAATCCTATTCAGTGTGCCACCTGCGTGCCTCAGCTAAGGAAATCTTCTTTTGCAAGCTCTCTCCAGCTCTTCCCCTCCTGTAGGCACTGAGCATCAAGTATTCACTCTCTTCACCATTGAGGAGTGCCTAACATAAATGTCCAGGATTATGCCTACAGTTATAAATAAATTACCTGTTGCTTTCAACTCTAACCTATTGTTACGTGAGTGATTATGCCTCTTCCCTTCCCCATCCTTTTCTCCATGCTGCCTGACTCCTTTCACCATCCCATCTACCTATCCCTCTATCATCTTCCTTGATACCCATTTTGAACTTCTCTCTGTACTGTCTATGCCTAATTAAAGTTTGATTACAGTCACATGCCAAGATAATACACAAAGAACTGGGCATGCCTGCCACCAATTCATAATTTCATAAATGATACATTCAATAGCCTATTGACAAAACTCACATCTGTTTCTCCATTAACCTTTATCCGTACTCTCTAATCACAGCTAGCCTCTCTGGTTCCTGGATTTATTCAGATTCACTACCTCTCTAGACAAGAATCAGAAAGAAACATAATGGAGCATATTTGAATGAAAGAACTAAGAATGCTGTTGGGAGAAGGGAGGGCATAATAGTTGCTTTCAAATATTTGAAGGGCTATTTTGCGGAAGAAGGATTAGACTAGTTCTGTTTGTCTCCAGAGAGCAAAATCAAGTGGGTGGAAGTTATAAGGAGGCCAATTTAAGGTTAAATGTCAGAAAAAAAGCAAACTGCCTAACAATTCAATCTATAAAAAATAGAATAGGTTATTCTGAGAGATGGTAGGTTTCACCTCCATGGAGTTCTTCAAGCACCAACTGGCTCACCCTTCATTATAATGGTGATTCTCCTTGTGTAAGGTCATTCTAGACTAGACGAATATTGAGATCCCCTCCAACTTTCATAATGTGTAATTCTAAGATTCTATATAGTCATCAATTGGGACATGATTTTAAAATATAATATACAAATGTTATAGAATATTATTCTGCTTTCAGGAATAACAACTATGAGGAGCTTGTGTATGCAAAAATTTGTATGAATTAAAAGAAATCAGCAGAATCAAGAGAATAATATTCATGAAGTCTACAACACGGCAAAAAAAATTATTAAAACACTGTGGAACTCTGAGTAAAACCAGAAAACTCAGTGAGGGTCCTGAAGAAGAACTAATTAAACATATTTCCTCCTCATGGAAGAGAGATCGGGGACTGCAAAGACACGATATTATATAAATTGTGAGGATTTTTTTCTATATTTGATGTTTCAGATTTTTTTTTCTGTTACAAGAGATATTTCAGTCTGGAGCAGGGTGGGAAATTACTGTGACAGAAAGGCAAAAATATTCAGTAAAATATATATTTAAAATAAATTTATTATCAGGAAGGGAGATGAGTCAGTTTGCTTGCAAAAGTGAGGGATAATTAATGAATAGTGGAAGTGTTGTATTGCTATCCAGGAATGTGAAAAGACCTCTGGGCAGTGGTGTGCTGGTAAATGTTTAACAAACAGCTTGAGGAAGGGGGGAGAAATGTATGCATGATAGTTTTAAGTTTAATCTGTACTACAAAAACTTTTCCCACCACATTCTTAATTCAACAACTCAGTCAACATAACAATAAATCACAAGCTCTGATTTGTAACATTTGCCAGATTTCTCAGGTATAAATACACTGACATTTAACAATGGGCCCTAGGGAGCTTGTATGAGTTGGCTCCAACACACTCCTGCCTTGGAAAAACTTTTAAGAATCACACAAGAAATGATGGCTAGGTTGTGATTTGTACCTAGAGAAGAAATAATCACATCAACAAGATGATAAATGGCTTGGAAGTTTATGAAAATTTTCACAAATATCTTATTTTATCCTCACAACAAAACTGGGAGATAGGTCCTATTAAAATTTCCATTCTACAGCTGAGGAAACTCAGGTAGACCAAGCTCAAGACAGAAGACCCTGACTTGCCCAGGGTTACACAGACAGTAAGAGTCTGAGGCCACATTGGAAGTCAGATCTTCCTGACTCTAGGTCCAGTGCTCCATCTGGAGGCCTAAGGATCATAAATCCATTGAAGTGTTGTTCAGTCGTTTCAGACATGAAACTCTTCATGAGCCCATCTGAGGCTTTCTTGACACATTTACCATTTTCTTTTCCAGCTCACTTTGCAGATGAGGAAATTGAGGCAAACAGGGTTAAGTGACTCATTCATGGTCACACAGCTAGTGACTGAGGTGGAATTCAAAGTCAGGTCTCCTTCTTCAAAGATCAGTGCTCTCTCCACTATAATAGGCTGCTACCCAAGCTGATCCATTACTGGGAGTACTGAACCACACCTTGGTGTTCAGCCAGACTGGCCTTCTTGCCATTCCTCAAATATAACACTATCTTCTACCTCCAGGCTTATCATTAGCTCCTCCATGCCTGGAATGTACTCCCTATACACACACACATACACACACACACATGTACATGCACACATATGCATACATATATACACACATAATTCATACTTATATACATGTATGCATATATTTATGTATACTACAAGCCATATGATAAAACCTATTTTGATATTTAAAATCTTGAATAGAAGGATTATTTATTTCACTTTTTGTTTGGTATTCTTAGCACTTTATGCTGGCTTGCTGTAATGGGAATGTAAATTTAAAGATCTTCCCTGCCCCTAGGCTAGAGTGCACCTGGAGCCTGGGGTGGGAGGCTAGTTTTTCAGTAGATACTTCTTGATTGGCCAGTGAGTCAATAAGGTTGTTACATTCTCTGAGCCAGGAGAAGGCTATATAAGCCCTGATGTGTAGCTTTGTTTTGGGGCTCACTTTGAGAAGTGTTCTGTCATTTGATCAGATGAAATTCTGGAAAGCCATTGTCCAGACCCCCCTGGCTTTGAAACCCAGATGTTGTTTGGTATGGATGTAATGGTTGGACACTTTGGAAATCTGTCTACTTGATCTGTTTTTGTCTTGATAATTCTGTCTGTATATTCTGAAGTTCAGGGTGCTGACCTCTTTCCCCTGAACTAGGTAAATGATATATATTTGACTGATAGTCAAAGTAAGCTTGTTAACCCATTTTGAGTTGCTTTCCTTTATCAAAGCAGATCCAAGAACCTGTGCTGGCAGCAAACCCTGAGGACTCTTGGGGTGCTTGCTGCTACACTTGCACAGAGTAGGCACTTACCAAATGCATTTGTAGTAGGATTGGATCTATCATGGAAGTCCTTATGAAATGGAACTGAACAGATCTTCATGAATTTTTTTTTCTTTTTAAAGTATCCTAGAAAGAGAGCTCAGAAAACTAGAGGTGGTTTTGGTTTTGCCTCTGCCAAAACCTTTCTGGTCTAGTTTTGGTGTCTCAAACTGTAAATAAGTCTTGGTTTGAGTCTCAAGGACTTTGGGACACGTAGAGAGGTCACTGGTTACATTGTCTACATTTCCATTTGTAGAATTGGAATATTCTTTACGTGCCACTTCAGAAATGTCATTGTAAGAGATATGTTAGCTGTAATCTGGGGGTCAAGACTGGCAACTGGATATAGTCTAATCAAGGAATCAACAAATCCACTCAAGACAAGGTAAGAACTGTGTTAGATGATAAGGAAAACTATAAATATAAGAAATACATAATAATAAGAAATATAAAACAATTTGCCTTCATGGAACTTAAGGGTCTACACAGAGGAAATAAGACATGAAATATTTAGCAAACAACTAATAGATAGCATTTATACAGTGTTTTAAGGTTTGAAAAATGTTTTACAATTATTATCTCATTTTGTCCTCACAATAATATTATAGATGAGGAAACTGAGACTTGGAAAGGTTAAAGGACTTGTCCAGGATCACACAGCTAATAAGATTCTGAGATTGTATTTTAACTCAGTCCTTCCTGACTCCAAGTCCAGCATTTGAATAGGAAAGCAAAATGATGAAACTGTTATTTTGGGAAGATGCTTTTTATTATACGCATTGGTAAAAATCTATTGGGAGCTTGGTAACAGGTTTCAAGACTGACTAGAAAAAAAGAAATATTTCAATCTGGTGTACCAGCCAGGAGATTTCCTGGAAGGCAGAGAAGTGTCAAATTGTGGTAGTAGTAGGACAAATAGAGAGGAACAGATAAATCAAAGAATCATGGTGAAGGATGAAACAATCAGGGCTTTGTGAGAGGTGAGATGAAAAGGAGGTAAAAGGAACAAAAGATTTTCCTAGAAGACTAGTGAAAATGTGGTAGCATTTCCCTTAGAGAGGCAATGTGGCTTAGGAGATGAAGTGCTATACTATCAGTCAGAGAGACTCGGGTTCAAATCCTACCTCAAATTCATACGAACTCAGGACTCTGATCTCTCTTAGTTCTCCCTTTATAAATGGGAATAATGAAGATACCTATCTCAGAGATTTGTTGAGTGAGTGTCAAACACAAACACTATCTATCCATCTAAACTCTCTCTCTCTCTCTCTCTATCTATCTATCTATCTATCTGTATATCTATCACTACTTTGAAAAATTAAAAGAACTATGTAAATGTGAATTATTATTATTGTCACTCTTACGTGACAGTGAGTATCACTGTATTTGTTCCTTCAAGCCAACAGAACATGTGGAGATGTGTGGAAGAGATTTATAGCCCCTCAAAAAAAATTATGTACCTTCATGATGTACACAGGAAAAACCAAGTAGAAGCATATCTTTGAATGAATTAGGTGGACAGCCTCTAAGCGAGGTGCTTTAATTATATCCATTAATGGAACTCTTTTGGAAGCAGAGTTATGTAGGAGGTAGGGAGCAGGCTGGGTGGTTTTATGGTAATTGTTAAATTACTTCAGTGTTTTCAAACTTCTCGAAGAAACAAAGGCCCTCTTTTTTAAAAAAATAAAATTTATTGACATCTTTAAAAAAAATTCACCTACCTTTCCCACTGCATACTTCCCCTTCCCCATCTCAGAGTCAACTTTTATAATAAAAAATAAAAGAAGAGGAAGAAAAGTTTTATGGTTACATGACCAATAAAATGGAAGACTAGCCATTTTCTCTAATGCTCATACTCCCTCATCTCCAGAATAAAAATGAATGAAAGAGATAAACCAATTGCAGCAGAATCCACATGCTAAGATACCAAGAACTTGAATGGATGACCCAATGAATTAACAGCCAAGAAGGCTAACCTCTAATCCCTAACTTGTTCTCTGAGTAACACCACCTGCAACAGTCCCCATGCTCTGGCAGGGCTGCACAATAAAATCCACAGGCTTGTATTCTGAATCCACCCAGCAATTTCCTTGCTGCTGTTGTAGTCTTTGCCATCACAACACTTTCCCCTGTCTTTAACCTACTGTTCTGTGATAACAAGCAGAATAACCCAACTCCGCCTCCCCCCCATGGAGGCATACAGTCAAGTATAGGATCTGTAAATACTTTCACATTATACATTAGTCAGGTTATAAGGACGGATTGCATCAGATGGAATGAAAAATGGTAAAGGGCACATAAAACCAAACAAGAAAAGGAAAAAGATCAGGTATTTTGCTTCCACCTGGATATAAACTCTGCTCCTTCTAGTTCTTTCTCTGGATGCACATATTTCTCTTCATCATGAGTCTTTTGGGATTGACTTATATCACTGCATTGCTGAGAAGAGTCCAGTCTATCAAAGTTGGTCATCACATATACATTGTGTCAGTAATTCTGTACAAATTTCTCCTGGTTCTACTCTTCTCACTCAGCATCAGTTCATATAAGCCTCTCTAGGTAAATATGAAGTTCATCTGCTCCTCGTTTCTTATACCACAATAGTATTCCATAACATGCATATACCAAACTTGTTCAGTCATTCCCCAATTGATGGGCACCACCTTAATATCCAATTCTTTGCCACCATGAAAAGAGCTGCTATAAACATTTTTGTACCTATGGGTCTTCCTCCCATTTCTATGATCTCTTTGGGATATAACCCTAGGAGTGGTATTGTGGGGTCAAAGGATATGAAATTATTTATAGCCCTTTGGGCATAATTCCAGATTGCTCTCCAGAAAGGCTGGAACAGTTCACAACTCCACCAGCAATGAATTAGTGTTCCAATTTGCCCACATCCTTTCCAGCTTTTGTCATTTTCCTGTTTTGTCATCTTAGCCAATCTGACTTGTGAGATGTGGTACCTCAGAGTTGTTTGATTTGCATTTCTCTAATCAATAGTGATTTAGAGCATTTCTTCATGTGCTTATAGATATCTTTAATTTCTTTCTCTGAAAATTGCCTGTTCATATCCTTTGACCATTTATCAATTGGGGAATGACTTGTATTCTTATAAATTTGACTCAATTCTCTGTACATTTTAGAAACGAGTCCTTTGTCAAAGACATAGGTTGTAAAGATTCTTTCCCAAGTTCCCACCTTGCTCTTAATATTGGTTACATTGGCTTTGTTTGTACAGAAGCTTTTCAATTTCATTTAGTCAAAATTATCCATTTTACCTTTTATAATGTTCTCTAATTCTTGTTTAGTCATGAAGTCTTACCCTCTTCACAAATCTGACAGGTAAACTATTCCTTGTTTTACGAGACTGCTTACAGTATCAACCTTTATGCCTAGATCATGTACCCATTTAGACTCGAGTTTGGTATATGGTATTAGATAATGATCTATGCCCGGTTTCTGCCATACTATATTCCAGTTTTCCCAGCAGTTTTTGTCAAATAGTGAGTTCTTATCCCAAAAACTAGGGTCTGGGGTTTATCAAACAATAGATTACTATAGTTGTTGACTTCTGAGTATCGTGCTCCTAATCTATTCCATT
This sequence comes from Petaurus breviceps papuanus, assembly GCF_028583685.1. Lineage (NCBI taxonomy): Eukaryota > Metazoa > Chordata > Mammalia > Diprotodontia > Petauridae > Petaurus > Petaurus breviceps. Next base: position 36,367,213 of record NW_027187460.1, read on the forward strand.
GATCCACTCCTCTATTCCTCAACCAGTACCAAGTAGTTTTGATGACTGCTGCTTTATAATACAGATTAAAATCTGGTATAGCTAATCCACCTTCCCTAGCATTTCTTTTCATTAATTCCCTTGATATTCTGGACCGTTTATTCTTCGAAATAAATTTTGTTACTATTTTTTCTATCTCTATAAGGTAGTATTTGGATAAATTAATTGGTATGGCACTAAATGTATAATTTAATTTAGGTAAAATTGTCATCTTTATTATATTAGCTCGACCCAGCAATGAGCAATTGATATTTTTCCAATTAGTTAGATATGACTTTATTTGTGTGAAAAGTGTTTTGTAGTTGTGGTCATATAGGTCCTGGGTTTGTTTTGTCAGGTAGATTCCCAAATATTTTATAATGTCTACAATAACTTTAAATGGATTTCTCTTTCTATCTCTTGCTGTTGAATTTCATTGGAAATATATAGGAAAGCCGAGGATTTATGTGGGTTTATTTTATATCCTGCAACTTTGCCAAATTTATTTATTCTCTCAAATAATTTTTTACTTGATTCTCTAGGATTCTCTAAGTATATCATCCTATCATCTGCAAAGAGTGATAGCTTGGTCTCTTCTTTGCCTAATTTGATTCCTTTGATTTCTTTTTCTTCTGTAATTTCTACTGCTAACATTTCTAGTACCAGATTGAAAAAGAGGAGTGATAGTGGACACCCTTGTTTCACCCCTGATCTTATGGGAAATGCTTCTAGCTTATCCCCATTACATATAATACTTGCTGATGGTTTTAAATAGATGCTACCTATTATTTTAAGGAAGGCTCCATTTATTCCTATAGTTTCTAGAGATTTTAATAGGAACAGATGTTGTATTTTGTCAAAAGCCTTTGTTACATCTATTGAGATGAACATGTGGTTTCTGCTAGTTTTATTGTTGATATGATCATTTATACTGATGGTTTCCTAATATTAAACCATTCTTGCATTCCTGGAATAAATCCTACCTTATCAAAGTGTATTATTCTTGAGATAAGTTGCTGTAGTCTATTTGAGAATATTTGATTTAGAATTTTTGCATCTATATTCATGAAGGAGATTGGTCTATAATTTTCTTTCTCTGTTTTATCTCTTCCTGATTTAGGTGTCAGTACCATATTTGTGTCATAAAAAGAATTTGGTAGGACTCCTTTTTCACTAATTTTCCCCAATAGTTTGTAGAGCATTGGAATCAATTGTTCTTTAAATGTTTGATAAAACTCACTAGTAAATCCATCTAGCCTTGGAGATTTTTTCCTAGGGAGTTGACTGATGGGTTGTTCAATTTCTTTTTCTGAGATAGGGTTACTTAAATAATTTACTTCCTCTTCAGTTAATCTGGGCAACTTGTATCTTTGTCAAAATTCATCCATTTCCCTAAGATTGTCACATTTATTTGCATACAATTGGGAAAAATAATTCCTAATTATTGTTTTGATTTCCTCTTCACTGGAGGTAGATTCACCCTTTTCATTTTTGATACTCATAATTTGGTTTTCTTCTTTCTTTTTTTTATATTGACTAAGGGTCTATCAATTTTATTGGTTTTTTCATAAAACCAGCTCTTAGTTTTATTTATTAATTCAATAGTTTTCTTAATTTCAATGTTATTAATCTATCCTTTGGTTTTCAATATTTCTAATTTAGTATTTAATTGGGGATTTTGAATTTGTTCTTTTTCTAGGTTTTTCAATTGCATGCCCAAATGTTGACCTCCCTTTTCTCTAATTTAATCATGTATGCACTAAGGGATATAAAACACCCCCTAAGAACTGCCTTTAATGCATCCCACAAATTTTGGTATGTTGTCTCATTATTATCATTCTCTTGAATGAAATTACTGATTGTTTCTATAATTTCTTGTTTGACCCACTCATTCTTTAGGATTAAATTGTTTAATTTCCAATTACTTTTTAGTCTGTCTTTCCATGGCACTTTATTGCATATAATTTTTATTGCATCATGATCTGAGAAGGATGCTTTTAATATTTCTGCCTTACTGCATAGAATTGTGAGGTTTTTATGCCCTAGAACATGGTCAGTTTTTGAGTATGTGCCATAAACTGCTGAGAAGAAAGTATATTCCTTTTTATCCCCATTCAGCTTTCTCCAGAGATCTATCATACCTATCCTCTCTAAAATTCACCTCCTTAACTTCTTTCTTGTTTATTTTGAGGTTGGATTTATCAAGTTCAGAGAGGGGGAATTTAAGGTCTCCCACTAATATAGTTTTGCTATCTATTTCTTCCTCTAATTCCTTGACCTTCTCCTCTAGGAATTTGGATGCTATACCACTTGGTGCATATATGTTAAGTAATGATATTGCTTCATTCTTGATGGTGCTTTTGAGCAGGATATAGTTTCCTTCCTTTTCTCTTTTAATTAAGTCAATTTTTGCTTTCGCTTTATCTGAGATAAGGATTGCTACCCTTGCTTTTTTTACTTTAGCTGAGGCATGATATATTTTACTTCAGCCTTTTATCTTTACCCTGTGTACATCCCTCTGTTTCAGATATGTTTCTTGTAAACAGCATTTTGTAGGATTATGATTTCTAATCCATTCTGCTATCTGTCTCCATTTTATGGGAGAGTCCATTCCATTCACATTTACAGCTATGATTGTTATCTGTTTCTTTCCCTCCATCCTATTCTCTCCCCTGTTAATGCTCATATTTTCCCCCTTCTCCCTTTTCCTCCTTAATTTTTTTCCTTTTGACCACCACCTCCCTCAGTATTCTCTTATCAATCCCCCTCCCTTTTCCTCCCCTTCCTGCTTACTTCTTGCCTCCCTACTAAGCACCCACCCCTTTCATAGCCTTTTCCCCCTCCTACTGCCTGTAGGATATTTTTATACATAATGAAGTATGTTATTTCTTCACACCAAGAGTGACAGGAATAAATCTCATGCAAAGCTCCTCTCCCTCCCCTCTTTCCCTCTAAGATGATACTTTTGGTGTTTCTTCTCTATAGAGTCCTATGCTTAACTGGTTGTTATTCCCTCCTTGCACCAGAACCAATGAAGGAAAAGCTCATATGATTCTCATCTCCCTCCCTTCTTTTCCTCTGCTATATTGTTTTTATGCCTCGTTGTGTGGCATAATTTACCCTTTTCCACTTTATTCATTCCTCTTCCATTGCAGTCCCTTTGTAGCCTTAATAAGATTTTTTTAATCATCATTTTGTGCATTTCATACTCATACCCTCTACTTGTCTATAACCAGTTTGCTCTTATCATATAGCAGGGTGTGTGTGTGCATGTGTATGTGTGTGTGTGTTTACCTTGTTTACTTTTCTATGTCACTCTTGTATCTTGTAATTGGAGGTTGAATTTTCCATTGAGCTCAGGCTTTTTCATCAGGAAGGTCTGGAACTCTGTTATATCATTGAATGACCATCTCTTTGCCTAGAAGAATATGCTCAGTCTTGCTGGGTAGGTGATCCTTGATTGTAACCCGATCTCTTTTGCCTTCCAGAAAATTGTATCCCACTGCCTCTAATTTTTCTGTGTAGAGTCAAATCCTGTGCAATCCTCACTGTGGACCCTAGATATTTTAATTGTTTCTTTCTGGACACTTGAAGTATTTTCTCTTTTATTTGGTAGTTCTGGAGTTTGGTCACAACATTTTGAGGACTTTTCAGTTTGGGATCTCTTTCAGCAGGTGTCTGGTGGATTCTTTTGATTTCTATTTTACCCTCAGGTTCTAGTATCTCAGGGTAGTTTTCCTTAATGAGCTCTTGGAGAATGTTGTCCAGGTTTATTTTTTCATCATGATTTTCTGGTAGGCCTGATTCTCAGATTATCTCTCCTGGATCTTTTCCTAATTTTTCATTCTTATTGTTTTGTGTGACTAATTCTTGGTTCCTCATAGAGTTATTTGTTTCAATTTGGTTGATTCTAGTTTTTAGCAAATCATTTTCCTTGGTTAATTTTTGGAGCTCCTTTTCCATATCATACATTTTTCTTTTTAGAGAGATGTTTTCTTCATTATAATGTTTTTTATTATTCTGCAATTTTTGCTTTGAGAGAATTATTCATTTTGTCTCCTATCTCTCTCATTTGGTTTTCAAAGTTCCTTTTGAGCTCATCTAAGAGAGCTTTCTGTGCTTGGGACCCATGTTGATGTTTCAGCTGTGGGTGTGGAGTCCACATTGTCTCCCTCTGAGTTTGGTTCCTCCCTCTGAGGATTGTAGGACTCCAGAGCCTTTGTGGTCTGCTTTCTACCCATTGTGAGGCAGGGCCCTAGCCATGCCCTTCCTCTAGGGATTCCAAGCCTTTACTGTAGGGGGTTTTGCCCTGGGGCAATAGTTACTATGTTTTTTTGGGGGGGGTGGTTGGAGCAGGTGAGGTTCACTCTGTCATCCTGGTCTTTGGAGGTCCTGATAGGGCCTTTTTTTAAATTTCTGGGCTATGAAGTGGTAGCCCCAGGAGTATTTGCTGTCTGGGACAGGGGCCCCTGCATTTAGTTCTTACCTTGCTCTTTTCAGTCCCAGCCCTTTGGTGATAGGCCTGGTAGAGGCCCTTGTGGTTGGTGGGACGACTTTCCCCCCCACCATTGATCAGGCCTCTTCCTGGCCTGCCTCTGCGTGCCATTCACCTTCCTGGCCACAGGGCCCATTTTTTAATATTATTACTGTCCTGATGTTGTGGTATGGCTTTAAGAGATAAAACATTATAGTCTCTGAAGTTTTAAAACTACATATTATTCAGAAGGCAATAGAGAGGCAAGGGGAGAGGTGAGCAGGCTATAATGTAAAATAAAAAACTGTGAAGAACCAGAGTAAAGAATATCATCAAAGAAATGTTTAATTGTAAAGGAAGGTGGAATGGTTATGTGGCAAGGAAAAGGCTTACCTCATGAGGACGACCAGAGTGTTCCATTGGTACCCCTGCAGTAAGAGAAGAAGTAGAGGAAGGCTACCAACCCATTAGGAAGTGTTTCTGTTGTAAACTTATAGAAGATTATGTCCTTAAGTCACACAGGAGGGGTGAGGATGCATCATTAGTAATCTATATTATTAGAGAGAATATCCACATTATTGAGATAAGAGATAGCCTGGACTATTTTAATATTATTTGAGCATCACGGACAGGAATCACATACTTATGAAGAAGAGTTAATTTAGAAGAAGAAAGAATGATTATGAATAAATGAGCATTTTGAGTTTCAGAGAACAAGAAGGATATTCAAGGGTAATTTTCATAATTATAATCTGGTAAGCCTCCAAAGAAGGATGACCAGAATAACAATAGGGACGAAAGACTGTACCATGTAAGGAACAGTTAAAGAAAATAGAGTCATTCACACCAATCAATGAAGAGAAGAATTGAATTGGAAAAGGAGGAAAATGGGGAATGAAAGCTATCTTCCAGTACTTGAAGGGCTATCATTCTCTTATGGAAGAGAGACTGATTAGATTTGGTATGTTTGACCCCAGAAAACAACATTAAGAGTAGTGGATGGGAGTCATGAAGAGGAAAATTTTGGCTTGATGTGAGAGGGGGGAAAATACTAAAAATTAAAAAAAATTCCAAATTAGACTGGATTGCCCCAAGAGGTAGTAGGTTCTCCTTCAATAGAGATCTTTAAGCAAAAGCTGAGTGGTAGCTTGTCAGGTTTGTTGTAGACAGGATTTTAGTTCACATACTAATGGGATTCTTAGGTCTCTAAGGCATTTTCTAACTCTGAGATTCTGTGATCTAGGCTCACCTCTTAGTGCTGGCATTTACCCACATAGTGGATAAATCATCACTATGAGTTTCTCTTTCCTCACCTAGGAGATGAGGATAATACTTAGACTCTCTACTTCATGGAATCATTATGAGTAAAGCAATGAAATGTATATTATTACTATCTTATGCTTCAGAGGGCAGCATAGCATACATAAGAGTACTAGATCTGACATCAAGAAGACCTGAGTTCAAATCCTACCTCTTGGCTGATACCTTCCAGTATATGGTCATGGGCAAAACACTTAAGCTCATTAAACCTCAATTTCTTCATCCATCAAATGGGGCTAACATAGCACCTACCTCAAGAGGTTGTTGTGAGGCATACTGAGATAATTAATGTAAAACACTGCAAACTTTAAAGATTTTTATAAATTCCAGTCAAGAAGAAGAAAGAACAAGAAAAGGGCATTGAGTTTGTCAAGAAGGATGTCATCGACAACTGTCAAGATTGCTGTTAAGAAATCAATATGTTGTGCTTCCTTGGAGGGGTGTGGGGCTATGAGTTTTCTTTGTCATTGGTTTTTCTGTAATTTTAAAAAATTCTTTTCCTTTTTATCCTTTGTTATAAAGGAATTTCTCTCTGTGAGGGGAAATGAGAGATTCTCTCTATTTTGACATAAAAATGATATAAAAATAGAAGATATCAATAAAAGTTTTGCTTAAGGAGATTTTTTTTTAAATTTTAAAACTTAAATAAAAGAAATCTATGCTTTAAGAAAGGATGTGTAATTTGATAAGCCTATGACTCTAGTTGCTGGCAAACATCCAGAAGTAGGTTATAGTAGAAGGCCCTGGACTGAGATAGTTTTCTGCTCAGCTCAGGAATTGCTGACCTGTATGATCTTGGGAAAGTCACTTTAACTCTCTATAACTAATTTTTTCTATTATTTAAATTAGAGTTTTTGAAGTAAAGACCTCAGAAGGTTGTTTCCAGCCCTAAGAATCTTTGTCTGGCTACCTAATACATAATTCACTCCTCATGAAAGAAGCAAGCAAGTTTCCCTTTCTATAAAATGCTGTGATTTTGCTTTATGAAGGTTGTCACTTATAAGACTTTTTGATCCATTAATTTTTATTTCCTATCTTCAGTTTCTGGTGTGCAGTAGGGTTTCAGGGAAATATCACTAGAGCATACATAGACATTTTATTTTGAAATAAGGACAGACATCCTTCCTGGATTCATGTTTCTCTGAAACCCAAGAGTCTGGTCATTTTCTCAGAAAGCCAGGAGCAAAGGGTTTAAAGTCTAAGGAAGCAATGACATATAGTAAGAAAATTTTCTAGGGTGATGTCTGTTGCCTTTCTAACCCTACAAAGGTTAGAATCACAGTATTAAAAGACAAAAAGAAAGTACGAGATGAAATAAAATAAGTACAAAAGAATAATAATAGCAAGTGACATTGATTTCACATTTTATAGTTTATAAAGTATTTTCTTTACCACCACCAATAATATAGTACTTTAAGGTCTGCAAAGTATTTTACAAATATTATCTCATTTGAGCCTTATAATAACTCTGGGAAGTGGGTGCTATTATTATCTCCATTTTACAGATGAGAAAATGGAGGCAAAAAGAAGTTAAGAGACTTGCCCAGGGTAACACAGCTAGCAAGTCTTTGAAGATGGTATTGAACTCAGGTCTCCCTGAACCCCAAAACAGCAGTGTTGGGAAGTATAGTCAGTATAAGATTACTGTTCTCATTTTACAGATGAAAGACTGCCATTCAGACAAGTCAAGTTGCTAATTTCTGTTTACATGGTTACTAAGTAGCAGAATTAGGACACAAACCCAAGTCTTCTCAACTTTCTTCAAAATCATTTTGTGTTTACTTATATATTTTGTATTTACATGTCTCTATGTGTGTTGTTTCCTACAAGTAGAATGTAAGCTTTCTAAGAGCAAGGACTAGATTTTTTAAAAATTTATTTTAGTGTACCCAGTGCCAAACTCAATTCCAGGTACATATTATATACTTAACTAATGTCTGTTAATTGAAATAAATTCTGGATAAAAATAGTGGTGGCAATAGTACTAGTAGCAGTAGCAGCAGCAGCAGCAGCAGCAGCAGCAGTAGTAGTAGTAGCAGTAGCAGCAGCAGAAGCACTAGCAGTAGTAGTAGTAGTAGTAGTAGTAGTAGTAGTAGTAGTAGTAGTAGTAGTAGTAGTGAAGAGGTTACCCATAAAGAGGGTTAGCGTTGCTCTGGAGACCCCAAAATACCAACATGCCAGGTCCTGCCGAATGAATTCGACTCATCTTCTCAGCCAAAGAAAAGTAAAGTTTATTAAAAGTTCACTTGTATTAGACACAGAGTAAGTCTGTGAAAGGTCATTCTATGGTGCTCTCACACATATGGAGGGAAGATGGGATCTTACATACAGAAAGTTGTGGGAGGAATCTAGGGGTGGTCTAGAGGAGGAGTTTGGGGCAGATCCTCAGGAGAAGTCAGATGAGGTCAATGAGTGATTAAGGGTGGGAAGTTGCTGGAGGTTACCTGGAGCCAACACACAATGGTGGGCTAGGCCAGTTCAGGGGTGGATTGATATTTTAATAGGCTCAAGGGTGGGAAGTAGATGGACAGTGGAGGGCTAGGATAGAAACAGAAGTCTGGGCCCATACACAATGTAAGGCTTATGGCCTCATGCAAATGCCTCATCAAATGGGACAATTTAATCAGAGTTCAAGGGGGGTTCCCAGAGCCTACACTTCAAAGATTCAAGGAGAGCTTAAGGTGATTTCCAGAGTGTGCACCTCATCAGTAATAGTAGTAGTAGTGATGATAGCTAACATTTGCCTACTATGTACCTGGACTGCTTTTGACATCATCTTACAGTGGTTGGTACTCTTATAGCTATGGGTGGAAAGTTATCTATTAAAAGCATCAATGGGTCAAATAATTCCCACACAAACCTAAAGCATGTGCATGTGTATGTATGAATATTTTCCCAAAATGATGAAACTTTAGATGATCTAATAGGTTCTATTAATCCAAATTCCTGGACTAGTTTTTAAAATACTAATACCTAAGCCATTTACACTTGGCATGAGTATACCACACACAACGTGTGTTATAAATGTTCCATTCTTGCTGATTTACACAGGGCTTATTCTCCATGAACAGGATTCCATCATTATGATGCAGCAATTAGTTGACTGCTAATTAACACATGCATTGATTTAAAAGTACATCTAGATGTTGATATTCAAAGGGTCTGTGACTTCACCAATCTATAGAACTCCTAATTTAGGAATTCCATTCACTAATATAGATTGAAGGTCATCGATAACTCATTGTGGATATGGTTTGTCCTTTGTTCTTGAAGAGGACCATGACTTCAGGGAGATGACTTGCAAATTACTTTAAGTTGCATGAGGGAGACAGTGCAAAGTCCCCAGCCTCACTTTATCTTCCTGAGTCATCTGGGTCTGGTAGGACAATATAGATCAGGAGGACTGGTGATGGCCCAGGATGCAATGGGAGACCATAGCCCTTTTCAGCTAAGGTCTTTTCAAGTTCTCACCCATTCAATGAAAAGAAAGAAAGAAAGAAAGACAGAAAGACAGAAAGAAAGAAAGACAGAAAGAAAGAAAGAAAGAAAGAAAGAAAGAAAGAAAGAAAGAAAGAAAGAAAGAAAGAAAGAAAGAAAGAAAGGAAGAAAGAAAGAAAGAAATCAAACTGGAAGGGGAAGATCCTCAGGGTTGTTGGTCAAAAGAAAAGCTGTTACTAATTACATTCACTCTGAGTTAAGAGGGCCCAAAAAAATAACCATTAAGTGGTGCTTGGGCAGGGAACTATTGCTGTCCAATCCCTGAGATCCAGAGTGAATTGGGTTTAAGCCTTGGTCTTTGAGAAGGAAATGTATACAGTAAACCCCAAATTAACTAGGTAGCTTTAAGGCATTTTGGGGAGGAGAAAAGAGGAGAAGACTGGAGAGGAGGACTAGCATGAGCTGAGTAAGTAAATCAGTCCTGGGTATAGGGCACGAAGTAGTTAAATGATTCGCCATGGGTTACACAGCTAGTAAGAGTCCAAAGAAATGAGGCAGAGGCCTGATGGCCAACAGTAGATCCCAGGCCAGACCTCACTTGTTCTCAGAGTGAAGATAAATAGGAATTGTTTCTGTTTTAGCCAGAAACCCTGAGAGTCTTCCCCTGGATTGATTTTTTTTTTAAACTAAGGAAAGAGGCCATTCTCTCCCTTGTTACCTAGCCTTTATCACTGAAAGGTCCTTGCCTCAGTCAAACTGAGACCTGGGAAAGACCTTAGCTTAAAAAGGCCAAGGTCTCCCACTGAATCCAAGGCCATCTCCAGTCATCTTAACCTCTATCTTGTCGCTGGATATAGATGGCTCCAGAAGAGAGAGTGAGATTAGTGACTTTGCCCTTGAATCCAATTCACTGTCATGTCATGGCATCACCTCCCTGATGTCATGCTCCTCTTTGAAAATGAAAGACAAACAATGAAAACAACAGGAGCCCAAAACAAGATTTGAATACATCTCTTAACTCCAAGCCTAGAACACTGCCCAAGATACTATGCAACCTCTATAAAGTTCATCTCTACAGGAAGAAATGATGATGATGATGACTATGAAATTTTATATGATACTCCTGTGCTTTTTTTTCTTAAACAGAGAAAGTCCATTTGTGTATTCATTAAACCATTTGAGAATGGGGCTAGTTATGAATGTATATATGTGTATGTTTATAGATATTTGTGTATATGTATAGAAACTATATATGTGTGTACATATACTTATATACACACATGTGGGTGAGTATATCTACATACACATAAATACATATAGACATATACATGTACACACATATGTGTGTATATGTGTATGTGTATCCATGCCTAATTGTAGCTTTCTTTATGGTCAGGTGGAGAAAAATTAAAGTAAAAAGTACACAGCAGAGAACAAAAGAAAACCTACAAGGAAGCAAAGAAAACCTCAGCAACTTTGAAAACAATGTGTGGTATTTGTTATATAGACTTCCTTGAAATGGAAATATATTGTTTTATATTAGATTCCCCCCTTATGTTCTGCTGTGTACATGGCAATGTTTTTTTTTTCTTTTCTCATGTTGTATTTAAGTTTTAAATAAATTTAAAAATTACAAAAAAATAAAAGAACAGGGATAGGTACTGGCATATATTCCAGTATTTAAGAATTTCTACATCAGCACTTTCATCTTGGTGACTTTCCTTAGGACAAACCTTAGCCTTCTTCATGCATTGCTGGAACCAAAAGCATAGCTCAAACTAGTAATAACCCCTCTAGACTAGCTCCTCTGGCCCTCTTATGACAGGCGCACAAGCTGTCACCAGGCCTCTATTTGAACCCTTTCTAGTTAGACCTACCCAAGCTTGTACTTTGTTAGTTCAGCTTTCAAGAACCAGGGTCATCTGCATATCAAGATGAGGCCTTGAAGAAGGTAGTAAGGGATACCATTCAAAGATTACTAAAACATATTCCCTACAATAATAGATTTGCAAAGCATTTTGAATATATTGTTCCATTGGTGTCTTACAACAACCCTCTCAAGTAAATGCTATTATCATACCCATTTTATAGATTTGTAACAGTGTCTGGCACATAGTAAATGCTATAAAAATGGTACCTATTCTTATTATTAATTATTATCATTATCATCACTATCATTATTATGAATGGGAAAACTGAAGCTGGAAGAGTTGTGACTTCTACAGAATCACATAATGAGTAAGGGTCTAAAATACGTTTTGGAATCAAGTCTTCTTACCTCCCAAATCCAATGCTTTGTCCACTAGGCCACCTATATAAGTCCCCTGTGAACTTAGAGTCTAATAGGAGTGAGAGAACGTATCAAATATAATTAGAATAAGAAAATTAGAACATGGCGGGTTCTAAGAATACAAAGTACTACAAGATCAGGCAAAGGAGAGATGATTTCCTGCTGGGAAGGATTCATGGAGAAGGCAATATTTGACCTGAAGCATCAAGCATAATGAGCTGACAACACCAAGAAGTGAGATGACAGAGGTAAATTAATCTTCAAGGGTTACCAGAAAACAAGTAAGGAAATAAAACCCTGACTGATGTGAGTCAGTTGTGGGCAGTTGGGGTTCTGTGAAAATATCACACTAAGAATGTACCTAGTGTTCCAAAATCACTTCCTTATCAACAGAATATGAAATTTACCAAGCTCAGGCTTACCCTCAAAAAGTTCAAATGCCATCTTAGTTCCAGTGACCCCTTAGGAGATCATTCCTTCATTCAATTACTTCTCAATTCATTCATTCATTCAACAGAACATTATTGAGTATCTCCAACGAACAGAAGACACACAAATAAAATTTGTGGATGTTGGACTTACAATTTAGTGAACAATCCATCTATCTATGCCTTAAATGTATTTTTAAATCCAGTACCTGGTGTAGTTGGTGTCCTAGGGGAAATAAGAATTAAATTTAATTTTTGAAATATTTGTTAAGTACTCAACACATATCAGGCATAGTACTAGTTATTATGGGGAAGAGAGAAATACAAAATGAAATAATCCTTATCCTCAAGAAGTTGAAATTCTCCTGGATTGAAACTATGTGTGTGTGCATCTTGTGTGTGTTTTCATTTAGGTCTTGATTAGTGCCAGTAACAATTATGTGTGTGTGTGTGTGTGTGTGTATTTGTGGTATATGGGTATTCAGTTCAATATCAGTTAATGTCTATAATAAATATATATCTAATGTGTATGTGTTCAACTAAGTGCCAGTAATAAATATATGTGTTTAAATACAAAATAAGTGTAGAATGAATACAAAGACATTTCTGGGAGTAGAAAGCACTAACAACTTGGGAAAGAAGGAAAAACTTCTGGTAGAAGACACTTGAGTTGAATTGTGAAGAGAGCTAGTAGTTTCTAGAGATGTGTGGGTGGAAGAAAAATATGAGACAGCTTTTGCAAAGACATGGGGGCAAGAGATAGAATGTCATATACAAAGGATAGTAAATAGGTTGAAAGTAAAGAGTTTCTGAGTAGGAAAAATGATTAATCATCCGGTGACAGGCTTTTAATGACAGGGGATTTTCTATTTTATTCAAAAGGCCATAGGAAGCCACTGAAACTTATTGAGCAGGAGCATGGCATGATCAGATCTGAGCTTTGGTAATAACAACTTAGACCCTGCACAGAGGATAAATTTGAGAAGTCAGGAAAAGGCCATATGTTTGGAAATTTAATTGAGAGGTTAATACAGTATTTCAGATGAGAGGTGAGAAAAGCCTGAAAAAGAGTAAGAGAGGAGGGAAGAGGACAGATTCAAAAGATGCTGGTGAATCCACCAGATTTAGCGACTGATGGGTTATTAGAGATGAGTGAAGAATTGCAGATAACTGAAGGTTATGAATCTGGGTGACTGGAAGAATGTGGTAAACTCAATAGAAATAAAGGAATAACAAAGACGAGGCAGGGTTGGGGGCAGAAATAATGAGTCTTTTAACATATTGCACTCTAGATGGAATATCCAGGAAGAACTGTCTGACAACTGTTGTTACCTGTTTGTTTTTTCCTTATTTCACAGCTCTTATACTTGGAGACCTCATTTTTCTGCTTTTACAATATATACAGTTCCCACAATCCTGTCACTAAATAGCCAATTAAAATATTTGAGCATTCTAGTGATGCCCATTTCCGAGACCATGGCAGTATCTTGAGCTAAAGTCCTTTCTTGAGAACCAAAATATTTATTCTGAAAATCTGGGTTTCAAAAGGCAATGTTCTTCTTAGGGCTTGTTTTCAAGGGCTGACCTTGGAGTTCTGAAATAATACCTATAAGATCAAATGGCAAAGGTGACTCAAAATCATCCTTTTCTCAATACAGTCAAGATTTGTAGATGTAGGACTTAAGCTCAGCACACATGTGAGGACTAGGTTTATGTATGAGATTGTCATTTGTTTGGAAATGATAACTCAAGACAACTATTGATATTACTGAAAAAAGGCTAAAGAGATTGAAGACAAAATAGCCCAGGACAGCCACAGTGAGGGAAGAGGTCATTGATGATAATACAGCAAAAGAGACTGAATAAAGATGAACTAGACTGATGAAACTAGATGAAAATAATGCTATGAAATCCCAAGTGGAAAGAATATTGAGGAACAGCATCAAACACTGAAGAGTGATCAAGGAAGATGAGAACTTATAAAAGGCTTTGCAAGAAAGAGACCTTTGAGCAATTACATTTGAGTAGTGGGGCAGAAGCCACGCTGAGAAAAGTTGTGAAGTGGATAAGTTGAGAATGTAGAGGCAAAAAGTTTGGATATTATAGATGTTACAGGAATTTGGCTATGAAAGAGAGGAAAGATAAAAGATGGTAATTTGAGAAAATAATAGGATCAAGTGAAGATTCTTTAATCCTGGAGGATATCTGATATCAAGGCAGAAGACAGTAGATAATGAGAGATTGAAAATTAAGCAAAGTGGTGGCAAAGAATTGAAAACTGAGGGATGTTCATCAAGAGGGGAATGACTGAACAAGTTATATATAAATATAATGGAATATCATTGTTCTTATGAAATGACGTGCAAGTGGACTTCAGAAAAATGTGGAAAGAATTCTATGTACTGATGCTGAGTGAAATGAGAAGAACCAAGAGAACATTGTACACAGTAACAACCATATTGTATGATGACTGACTTTGATAGACTTAGCTTTTCTCAGCAAAGCAAGGATCTAAGACAACTCCAAAGGATTCATGATGGAAAATGCCAACCACATCCAGAGAACTTTGGAGTTTGAATGCAGATGAAAGCATACTATTTGCTCTCTTTTTCTTTTGTTGTTTTGTTTTGCTTCTTTCTTCTCATGGTTCCTCCCATCAGTTCTAATTCTTCTTTACATCATGACTAAAGTGAAAATATGTTTAATATGAATGCATAAATAGAGCCTATATCAGATTGCATGCCATCTTGGGAAAGGGGAAGGAGAAGATGGGGGGGGGGAATTTAAAACTTAAAATGGTATGGAAGTGAATGTTTAAAATGAAAAATAAATAAGTTTTTGAAAAAAGAAAATTACACAGTGGCTTTTTATCTTTTTGTTAAAAGGGATAGTTCTTTGGGTGGGAGAAAAAGACTACATTAGAAAATGAAGGTGATGTAAAAACATAAGACAACAATAAACATTTTTAAACTCGAGAATGTTTAACCTTATTTGTGTCATGGATTTTATTTGGCAGTTTGGTGAAGCACATGGACTATTTCTCAAAATAGTGTTTTCAGATGCATAAAACAAAATATATAAAATTAAAAAGAAAATAAATTATATTGAAATAAAGATACACTTTTTTCTTATCAAAGTTCATAGATCCCCTGAAGTCTATCTATGGATCTCAGGTTAAGAATTCTTGCTTTAAATTTAAAAGATTAATTAGACAGAAAAACAACAAAACAATTTTAAAAGAGTGAAAGAAAGGTTATTCAAAGAGATTAGTTCCTAGTAGAGACAAGAGAGGAAAAGGACAATGATAAAAGTAGAAGAGTTGACATTAATTAGGAGGGTCATCTCTTTCTCTGCAAATGGAGTAAAGATGAAAAAAATGGGGGATAATTTTTGAGGTTAGTTGAAGTAAAGAATTGAGGTGTAGAGGATGTGCTTTAATGAATGGCCTCAATTTTTTTCTCTAGTGGATCTCGGTATGTAACAATGAAAAAATGGGATTGCTCCTCTCCTAGAGGGAGTGGGAAGAGTCATGTAAATGTCTTGAGAAGAGTAAATAAAAGAAGGTCTGGAAAATATATTATGCATAATATAATGAAGAATTAAACAGGGAGGAATAAAAGGTAATGTATGAATACCCAGTAGATAATTAGGTAACATAAATGTATCATGGACCCAGTCACCTAGGGTGTGCATGCCTTCCTCCTGGGACATCTAGGATCATGAGAGTATAAAGTAGAGAAGGAAGATAATGGGAATATTCTAGGGTCAAAGTTTGCAAAGGGATGAGTGTCAATAAGACAAAGAGGCAAGGGATTTGAGAGAAGGGGACGGTGTATAAAGTTGTGCTAGTCAACTCTAGGGTCAAAGTTTTAAAGAGAGATAAATGAGACTAGAGAATATGGGATGGCTTAGGAAAGCAAGGAAGGGTGGAATGACTAAATGATAGTAAGAATGGAAAATAGCATTAAGGAAAAGGAAGCATGGAAAGAGATGAAATGATATGATAAAATAGAGAGATTTGAGAATTAGAGATTATGGGTATGGATTAATTGTGGATAATGATGGAATGAAGGCTATGGCTATCTGGTTGTGAATGAGGTAGAATGAAGGAGAAGATCATGGGAAGAGAGGGGGTTGGTGAAATAGGAAGTAGGGTATTTGAATGAATATTAACACGGAAGCTGAAATCAAGTAAATAGGTAGAGACTGGAATGAAAAGGAAAATTGTGAGCCATCTTTCTACTGAACTTGAAAAATCACCTAGGGGCTGGAATTTAATTCTCACCATGACTGGAATAGGTTGGTAGACCTGAAGATTATTAAGTCAGAAAGGTTATTAGTGCAATGGTGAAAAAGGGAATGTCTTGAAGTTATAAAGAACATGAGAAATATCTATTCATTCTCTTTCCCCTGCCCTCCCTGTGCCCAATGTACCTAGGGTCTCCATGTTGTTTCCTATCAGAATCTATTTTCAAAAAGAAGTAATAATATGCTCTTCATACTAAGGCATAAATGACTAAGAAGGATTAATGATATTTCTAACAGAATCACAGGTTTGAAACAGTCTTTAGGAGCCATCCAGTCCAACTTGAAATCTCATCAGATATCCACATGCCGCAGGTTCTACATTTATGCAATTATAGAAAAAAATAGACACAGGCTAGAAGGACAATCAATCAATCAATAAACATTTATTAAGCACCTACTGTGTCCCTGGAACTGTGTTAAGTGCTGTGGATACAAAAAAAGGCAAAAGACAATACCTGCCTTCAAGGAGCTTGCAACCTAATGAGGGAGATGAGGTACAATCAAATATAGACAAAGCAAGCTATATACACGATAAACAGGAAATAATAGAGAAAACACTGGAATTAAGAGGGATTATGGCAGGTTTCCTGTAGAGGATGGGATTTTAGTTGGAACTTAAAGGAGGTCAGGGAGGTCAGTGGTCAGAGCAGAGGAGAGAGAGTGTTTCAGGTATGAGAATGCCTGAAGCCAAGAGATGGAGTGTCTTGTTCATGAAACAGGCAGGAGACCAGTGTTACTACATCAAAGAGTAGGCAGGGAACATGATTAGACATGTGCTTTAGGATATAACTTTAGACAAGACTTCTGTGGTCTGAAGGATTACTCCCAGGAGACCAGGGGACTTCCATTATGATTGTCATTGGTCTCTCTCACATTCCTAGAACTTTAAAATAATTTCTCCAATTATTTTTTTTTTAAGCAATCAGGGTTAAGTAACTTGCTCAAGGTTACACAGCCAGTTATTTCTGGGTGTGGTGCTGAGTATCTGAGTCCGGATTTGATCCAGGTCATCCCAACACTGGAGCCGGTGCTCTTACTCGCTGAGCCACCTGGCTGCCCCTAAGCAATTGGGGTTAAGTAACTTGCTCAAGGTTACACGGCCAGGTGTTTCTGGGTGGGTGCTAAGTGTCTGAGCCCGGGATTCGATCTTCAGGTCTTCTCAGCACTGGAGCCGGTTGCTCTTACTGTGCTACCTGGCCGCCCCTAATTTCTCCAATTATAAGGAGACCATCTTGAAACAAGGTTGCAATACCTAAACATCATTAAATCCCTTTTTAAAGTATTAGATGGTACAGGATATCGAATTAAAGGATGAGTTAATGTTATTAAAGAGATGACATGGCAGAGTGGATAGAGGGGGTGGCCTTGGGGTCAGAAAGACTGAAATTCCTACCTTGAACATAGACTCAAACTGTGACCATGTGCAATTCTGTTAACTTCCCAATGTACCGTTCTGGGCAATTCTGTATGTCTCTAAGTTGCCTACCAGTCTACATCAGTAGAGGGTAGAAGGAACTCCCTCATTAGAAGTTCCTAACACTGGAGGGGCAGCTAGGTGGTGCAGTGAATAGAGAATCGGCCCTGGAGTCAGGAACTCCTGATTTCAAATCTGGCCTCAGACACTTAACACAAAAACTAGTCATGTGACCTTGGGCAAGTCACTTAACCCCAATTGCCTTCCCAAAAAAGCAAAACATTTTTAAAAATTAAAAAAAAGAAGTTCCTAACATTGATAAAATTATACTTTTTGAATCTGAAAACTGCTTTAAGAGCAATAAATATTTGTTTGTAATAAATGAGGATAGCTTCAAATGTAGAAAACAGTAGCTTCTGTCAGTTAAGGCAATAAGCATTTATTCAGCACCTACCATGTGTCAGCCACTGTGCCGATAGAAAGGCAAAAGGACAGTCCCTGCCCTCAAGGTGCTCATAGTCTAATGGGGTAGACAACATACAAGCAACTATGTACAAACAGCATATAGACAAGATAAATTAGAGGTGAGCATAGAGGAAAGATACATTGGAAATAATTCCTTGCCAAAGGTAGAATTTTAACTGAGACCTAAAGGAATACAGGGAAGCCAGGAGACAGATGAAAAGGGGGAGACTGGGTCCATGGGTAGAACCTACAGGAATCAGATTTTAATACCAAAATGAGAACCATTCAAAAAATCAAATGGGATTCATCAGAAAGCAGTCATTTCTCCAGTAACGTAGAATTCTTCATGTGTAGGCTGTATGACAACCCATAGACATTCACCTGGTAAGAGGGGACAAAGCACCTGTATGAGTTAAATCAATGGGATAAAGTTCTAATTCTGAAGTTTAGAGTTTGAACAGGAGAGCTATGGAGGTGGGGAAGGCAAGACATCTCAGGGTCCCTAAAAATCTCCTCTATTTAACTATAAGACTATACCCAGTGCTGCATATATATAGGATACTCATTCTAATACCACTCTATTGTGGTATTAGATAACAGTAATTAGTTCACTCAGTAGTTAGTTCACTACTGAGACAACAAAAAGAGCTGATTATGTGGAAATTTAATACTCGAAGATGGGCCCTGAAGGCAGCTTTATAGGACGCAATTGGTACTGTTGCGATTGGGGTGAGGGGGATTTGAGACCCCAAAATACTGACATACCGGGTCATGACTGAATTCCACTCAAGCCTTCTCTCAACCAGAGTAAAGCAAAGTTTATTTAAGATTCTCCATAAATGGGTAGACCCTTAAGGAGCCTAAAAAACCATTTGTGATGCTTGTGTTGACAAGAGGACCAGAACCATCTGACAGAGACTGAGTCTGGGCTAGACGGGATCTCTGCCCCTTCATGGAGGCAAGATGGATCTTATATACAGAAGGATTGTGGGAGGGGTCTAGGGGTGGTCTAGAGTAGGGGTTTGGGGAGGGTCTTAAAGAAGAGTCTAAGGAAGATCTTGGAAGGGATTTAAGTTAGATTCCAGGAATGGGATTAAAGGTGGAAAGTAGCTGAAGGCTACCTGGAGGTGATAGACAATGGAGGGCCGAGCTAGTTTAAGGGTAACAGGTTTGGGTATAGATATTTTGAAAGGATCAAGGGTGGTAAGTAGCTGGACAATAGAGGGCTAGGTTAGGTTAAGAGCAACAGAGATTTGAGCCTAGTTTTAATAAAAGTCTTATGGCCTCAGGCAAATGCTTCATCAAGTGGGAAGATTCTAGAGGGTCCCCATCAGTACCTAATAATTATTGTGGCTGTTTAGTCCTTTCAGTAGTGTCTGACTCTTCATGACCCCATTTGGGGTTTTCTTGGCAAAGATACTGGAGTGCTTTGTCA
This sequence comes from Petaurus breviceps papuanus, assembly GCF_028583685.1. Classification (NCBI taxonomy): domain Eukaryota; kingdom Metazoa; phylum Chordata; class Mammalia; order Diprotodontia; family Petauridae; genus Petaurus; species Petaurus breviceps. The sequence goes on from NW_027187460.1 coordinate 36,386,803, forward strand.
TTTTCCTCTCCAGATATTTTTACAGATGAAGAAACTGAGGCAAACAGAGTTAAGTGACTTGCCTAGGGTCACACAGCTAGTAAGTGTCTCAGGCTGGATTTGAACTCAGGAAGTTTAGTCTTCCTGACTCCAGGCCTGGTATTCTATCCACTGTGCCACCTAGTTGCCCCTCCCTGGTAATTATGGCATAGTACTATAGAAAATATGCTGGATTTGGAGTGGAAGAGTTTGGGTTCAAACTTTTGCTAAGATACTGCTTAGCCATGTGACTTTGGGCAACAAAAAAGAACATAATTACATCTTTGCTACCTACATCCCAAGGCTTCTGTAGGATGCATGAGAAAGCATATCAAACTATAATATAAATATAAGTTCCTTTTTGATCTCTTCTTTTCTCCTGAAAATAAATGGATCATCAAATATTGATACAGATAGAAGCATTCGATATTTTTTCATATCATAGAATTATTAAATTCTAAATCAGTCATGGTATTTTCTTTCTAAGAACTCTGGGACTTTAAGTTGGATTTTTTATGTGAATTTACCAAAGAGCACTGGAATTTCCCCACAAGCTACAGTTAAGAGCTTGATACACTTCCACATTGTCCTTTGTTCTCAGAGAACTTCAAAGAAGTGATTTATTGAGATTTGACTCCAGCCTTAAAGTCTCAGTCAAGTCTTAATGTCAAGTCTCTAATTTGAAGAAATAATGAAGATGATCACAATGAAAGGCAGGATTAATTAACTAATGGATTTATTAAACCACAAGTATATATTGAGTAACTACTGTGTGCCTGGCATTTACACTATGTTGGAAAAAGAGACACCTTAAAAAAGGCTGAAATTTATTTATTTATTGCCATCAAGGAATTAGCACCTTAGCCAAAAAGGGAGAAAGCTAATTGATTAATAATAAGATAATACCTAGTATCTATTTATATCCATGTTATGTTTTGCAACATACTTTACAAATACTATCTCATTTTGTGCTCATATCAGTCCTGGGAGGTAGGTGCTTTTATCATCCCCATTTTGCAGACAAGGAAACTGATGCAAGACTGACTTGCTCAGGGTCACTCAGCTAGGTAAGTATATGAGACTAAATTGAAATGAGCTCTTCCTGACCCCAAGGACAGTGTACTATCCACTGTGCCATTCAATTGCCTTTGATGAATAAGGGAGATGCTTGCTCTCATATGCATTTCATAGGAATTGTGGTATTATTGTCTAGTTTCAAGATATGATATCCTATCTTGATATTTGATAACCTACTTCCAAACACCTCTCTCTCTATCTCTGTCTCTCTCTCCCCCTCTCTCTCTGTCTCTGTCTGTCTCTGTCTCTGTCTCTGTCTCTGTCTCTCTCTCTGTCTCTCTCTCTCTCTTTCTCACATACACACACACACACACACACAGTCTCTCTCTCTCATCTTTTTGGCTCTGGTTCAAAGCCTCTTTCCTAAATTTTCCCCCTTTAGGGGGTAGGTAGTCATTCCACCATTACAGATCACAGTCTCTATTTTGCTGTGTCCATTAATGAATTTGTGGTCAACTTTCTGGTGATGAGCCCCTCTATACTTAACCTATAGCAGTAATTAAACTCTATTCTAGCATTAGTCCAGTGGACTTGAATCTCTACTCTTGTACTTAATACTTCTGTGACTTTGAAGAAGGCTCTTAACTTTTCTGGGGCCCAGTTTCCATATCTGCAAAATTAAGGGGCTGGATTAGATGACACCTAAGGTCCTCTTCCAAATATGAACCCATCATCTTATCATCCTTTCCATATTAATAATCATCCTTAATCTTTAATATCCTTAATATTCTTAATTAATCCTTAATATTGCCCTTTCCATCATTTCCACAATTAATAACATCTGACACTTGGACGCCACTGGGATCCAAACAAGTTGATACAGTGTGGCATAGTAAAATGTTAGCCTGGGAATCAGGAAGACCTGTCTTTGTAATCCTGCCTCTAGCACTAACTGTGTGACCATAGGCAAGTCATTTGTCCTCTCTGAACTTTTCCACATCTATAAAATGACTGCATTGGACTTAGGTCCCTTCCATGTCTAATTTTGTAATCCCATGACCTTTGTAGAAGAGGAGATACCAAATGTTGATTATTTGATTGTTCTAGATTTGTTTATTTTTAAATAATCCAGTCTTCCCTCTCAGCCTTTCTGATGTGGAAGTTTGTCTTCTCCTGAAATGGACTTTTGTTCCTGGGTAGCTCCTGTTGACACCTTTTGCTCCTGTGTCATTGGTTTCAGGTCTCCTTTCTGATGATAGGTTTTCATCAAAAAATCTCTCCCTTGTTTATTTTTTTCACAAAATGCCATTTTCTACATACTCTGCATAATCTTCCCCCTCACAGATGGATAAGTGACCCATAAGTTTTCAAAAAAGACATAGAAGAAAAAGGGCGGAAAATGAACTGCATTAACCTTCAGAAGTTGGAAATCTGCTTAAGTCGCATTTCTCTAATTACAGCTTACACAGATGAGCTGGAAAAGAAAAGGCTGAGTGTTTGTAATTCTCACGTAGAAGACATCAGATAAGCACCAAAAAATTAAAGACCCAAACACTTAAACAAATCTTAATGTACTACATGGAGTGTCAGAATGGAATACATCAGTAAAAGAGTCTGGAAACTGTCAGCAAAATGAGGGTGAAAGTGCATTCTCTTTTTCCTTAAACACCAGCTTAGCCCATAAAAGGCAAGAGAAGCTGATTGGAGTCCTTTCCCACTCTCCTTGGCAGCCTAAGCACTCGGATCAGAAGTGGAGGCCAGTAATAGCCAATATAATCAGCTAAACTCGTCGCTTCTCACTAAATGTCGAGCAAGCAAAAGCATATCTGCTTTCTCCAGTGTCACACAGTAGCATTTTCTTCAACTGAAAATCCTGTATCAACAAGCATTTATTGAATGTCTCCTTTATCCCAGGCTCTGTGCTAAGAGCTATCTTTAAAATGATAAAAAAAATATAACAGCCCCTGCCTTCCAGGAGCTGAGATTGGAGGGAGTGGGCAGAGACAGGTTGTGTGTCACAGGCAGATAGATATACCTACACAAATAATGCATGAGTACATTTAATACACATATCATGTGTATCATACATATACATAATTCTATATATGCATAATATACATATTATATGGATACATGTTTATGGATATAAAGTTTGTTACATATGCATGTATGTGTGTACATACATATAAATATACATGTATATAGATATATATCATTTATATAGGCATACTTACATGTATATTGCATAGGTACGCATGGGTAATAGATGCCCACATACATATGCATGCAATGGCTGTATATACACACAATATACCTATATATGTACATAGGCAAATTTGTATATATGTATTTATATCTGAAAGGGTATATAGTCCCATATATACATATGTTTATTATATATATGTGTATATCACATATATACATGCACAAACATCCTATGTGTATATATATTTGTGTGCATACAACACGAAATTGTGTGTATGTGTGTTTTACATACATATAATACACAGTAGATATAAGTGTGTATATATACATGTATGTATATAGATGTATACATACACATGCATTTGTGTGCATATGTATATACACATGCATGCTCGCATACATACATACATACACACATACACAAAAGATTTATGTAGAAGGTGGCATTTGAATTGTTTTGAAGGAAACCAGTAATTCCAAGATGCAATGAAGAAGGAGAATATTCCCTCTGATCTCATCCTGTGGGGATGGTCCATGTAAAATGAATTTAAACAGAAATATCAGGGCAAATCTTGACATAGTACAAATCAATCACTCAACAAGCACTATTAAGCTCTTACCATATGCCCACGCTTTTCTAAGTGCTAGGGATGCAAGGACCAAAAACAAACAAAACAGTTCCTGAACTCAAGGAGCTCATTACAATGTCATTGCATTCTAATGACTCCAAAGACACCTCTCTAGCATCATCTCCCAGTTCTGACTTTTAAATGATGTTGTTTGTCCTTTGCTTTCAAAGTGGCCCAATGATAACACGATGTTGGGGTCAGGGTACAGTGTGTCTGACAGTGGTTTATAAGTTCAGTACAAGTTTGGAAGGCTCTACACATGTTGGGCACAAGTAGTCCTTTAGAGCACTTGGCATGGAGATGTCTCTGGATTTGTGCAGTTCAAGTTTTCTTTGTGCTACTGTGATTCTGTTTTGCTCGTACAGCAGTTTCTTTTTTGATGTGGGTATGCTGTGTTGAGCAGTCCTGTGTCAGCATCTCCCATGTCTCACAACTGATACCTTGTACTACTTCTTCTGACCACCATGCAAGCATTTGCCTTGTGCAAGTTCTCTGTAAAATCATTTCTTAGGTAATACTTAGCTGGCTGATCCTTCACCTGGAAGATGTCCACTTCCCTGAGAGCTAGTATGGCTTTGGAAAGAGGCAAGGAAAGGTTGACATGGTGTTTGCTGCCCAAAAACTCCAGGAGAAATTCCAGGAGCAGAAAAGAGGTCTGTATATCTGTTGACCTGACCAAGGCCTTTGATAATCTCAGCCATGAGGACTTGTGGAAAGTCATGGGGAAATTTGGTTCCCCATAAATTCATCAGTTGTGTCTGCCAGTTTCATGATTTCATGCTTACATGGGTTCTGAATGTAGGAGGATAACTTTTATGCTTCCCACTCTTACTAGCTATCTCAAAGTGGCATGGCTGCTTAAGGAGGTGCTTCATTCCCCATCAGTGGAAAGACTGAAGTGGTGGCTGGTAGGCCCCCTGTCAGAATTTTGTAGCAGAGATTCATGTTTCAGGTATGGGCTAGAGGTCCCCTCTGAGGCCCCTCTCAGTTCTGAAGTTTTTGTGATTCTCTGACCAGTCTCAGTTTTCTCATCTGTAAAAGTAGCATGATAATACCATCCAGCCTCACTCTCACCATTGTGGTGAAGATCAGGAAATGAAAGCACTTTGAACAGTGCATTGAGTAAAATAAAAGGTAGCTCTTTTTGATCCACATCTGTGATTTCAGGATGCAGATGTTGAAAATTCACTCTACCAATGCAAATTAAGAAATGTCTTTAATTTACATTCTTAGAGGGTGGCCTGGTTTGCCTGGGGCAAGTGTTTCCTGGGAGCAGGATTCAAACCCAAGTCTTTCTGCCTCCAGGACCCATACATTACAAAATTTTACCTTTTAAATGTAAGATAGTAGTAGTAGCAGTAGTAGTAGTAGTAATAGTAGTAGTAGTAGTAGTAGTAGTAGTAGTAGTAGTAGTAGTAGTAGTAGTAGTAGTAGTAGCTATGCTAAAATCAGGAGTTATGGAAGTCAATATTAAAGCAGAAATATTGGAGTCGGTGATATCATGGAAGACAACTGAGTGGTACACTGGATGGAGCACTTGACCTGGAATCAGGAAGACTCCCTTTCATGAGTTCAAATCTGACCTTAGACTTTTATTAGCTATGTGACCCTGGGCAAGTCACTTAACCCTGTTTGCCTCAGTTTCCTCATCTGCAAAATGAACTGGAAAATGAAATGGCAAACCACTGCAGTATCTTTGCCTAGAAAACTCCAAATGAGGTCACAAAGAGTTAGAGATGACTGAACAAATGGCCATGAAATAGACTGCTGCTGCTGCTTCTCTGGCAGAGCAGAGGGAGGTTCAGGGCCATGATGGGAATTCTTATCAGCAGCAGGAATGGTTCAGGTGCTATTAGGGTTTGAGGATTAAGGGAACTTGCTGACCATCATGAAACCCTCACACATACTGCATTGGGAAGACCACCCACGTCTATCCCTGGCACTCAGATATACTGACTCGGTTTTGTTGGGAATTGGGGCTTCATTCAATTCCACAGAATATTTTCTTTTCCTGCCTCTTTCCATAATGTTTTTCTTTGTGCTGGTGTGGCATACCACAAGAACTCTTATTCCATTGTCATTTGACATTTTCCCCTGTCCCTGGACTGGAAATCACCATTTGAAGACCAGCAATGCCTCTTTAGGGGCAGCTAGGTGGCACAGTGAATAGAGCATTGGCCCTGGAATCAGGAGGATTTGAGTTCAAATCTGGCCTCAGACACTTAACACTTGCTAGTCATGTGACCTTGGGCAAGTCACTTAATCCCAATTGCCCTGCCTTCCCCCCTCCAAAAAAAAGCAAAAAATAAAAAACAAAACCTCTTTCTTGAACACAAACCCCAACAGCCTTTCTCTTTGAACCTCTCTGTGGCATTAGAGGCCTTTGACATCACTACTGAATCACTTCCTTCTTTGGCTTCCATGATAATGACCTACGAAGGTCCCTTCCCAGTCACTCTCTTCTACTGTAGCATACCAGAAGGACTCTCATCACATTGCCATTTGATTTTTGTCCCCACCACTGGACTTCAGTCAGACCACTTGACATCAGTCCTGAATCACTCCCTTCCTTTGGCCCCATGACAATGATCTAAGAAAGTCCCCTCCTACTCACTCTCTTCTTTGTTATTTTCTCATATTTCATTGAAACATTTGAAGCCATATACAGAGAACTCTCTCTTTTCACCTTCTCTTCCTTTCACATCACTCAGATACTTTCTACCCACATTCTCCTCTTCCACCCTTGTCTCACATGAAGAAGTAACCCTTCTCCTTACCAAGGCCAATCCTTCTCCATTCCATTCCATTCTGTCTTCTCCATCAGGTTGCCCTTTTTATCAGTCTAACTTTCTCACTTATCTTCATTCTCTCCCTGTCAAATGGTTCCTAAATGATGCAGTAGACACAGCTCTGGGTCTAGAGTCAGGAAAACCTGAGTCCATATCCCAACCTCAGATACTTACTAGCTATTTGACCCTGGGCAAGTCACTTGATCTCTGATTGCCTTCGTTTTCTCAACTGTAAAATAGAGATAATAATAGCACTTACCTCCCAAGGCTATTGTGAGGCTCAAATGAGAATATTTGTGAAGCACTTAGTACAGAGCCTGGTACATAATAGGAGCTACATAAGTGCTAGCTATTATGAATATTATATTTATTGCTTCCCTTTTATTGTTGTTGTTCAATTGTCTTCAGTTGTGTCTAACTCTTCATGACCCTATTTTGGGGTTTCTTGGAAAAGATACTGGATTTGTATTTCCTTCTTCAGCTCATTTTACAGAAGAGAAGGTGGAGGCAAATGGGGTAAAGTGACTTGCCTAGGGTCACAAAGCTAGCAAGTGCTTGAGGTTAAATTTGAACTTAGGAAAATGAATCTTCCTGACTTCAGACCCAGTGCTCTAACTAGTGTGAATACCTACTGCTTACAAACTCTACCAAGTCTCCCCTATCCTAAAAAACAAAAGCAAAACCTCACTTGAGTTTTGGTTGAATTTGGTTGAATCACTTGATTCACCAATGCCAACTAGTTCTCTCCCTTATCTCTTTTTCTATGCATAGCCAAACTCCTTAAGAAGTTTATCTACAATCAGTAAGTAGGTAACCACTATATTCCTTCTCACTCTCTTCTTAACTCTCTGGAGTCTAACTTTTGACTTCATCTTCAATTGACTCTGCTCTCTCCAGAGTCACAATGATCTCTTAATTGCCAAATTGGATGGCCTTTCTCAATCTTCATATTCTTAATTCCTCTCTTTGACCCTATTAATCCCATGCTCCTTCATACTACGCTGTAGCGTTTGGGGACACCACTCTCTTCTGATTTTCCTCCTATCTGACCACTCATTAATTTCTTTTGTTGGATCTTCATCCAGACCATGACTGCTATCAGAATCCACCATTAATCCATCCTGGGCCCTATTCTGTCCTCCCTCTACACTGTTTTATTTGGTGATTTCATCAGTTCTCATGGATTCAATTATCATGTCCACTTTGATGAATATCAGATCTATTTTTCCCTAACCTCCAGTCTTGCATCTCTAACTGCTTATTGTGTGTTTTCTAACTGGATGTCCTGTTGACATCTCAGAGATACATGTCCATAAATGAAATCATTACCTTTTCCTTCAAGCCTTCCCCTCTTAACTTTCCGATAATTGTGAAGGAAATAGCATTCTTCCTGTTACCTGGGCTCTCAACCTACATACCATCCTTGCTTCTTCACTCTCTCTCACCCCCTATATTCAATCAGTTACTATGTCCTATTGATTCAGCCTTCACGATATCTTTAGTATATACCCCTTTCTCTTCTCTGACACTGCTTCCACTTTGGTACAAGGTCCTTTAACCTCACAGCTGGACTATTGCAATAACCTACTGAACAATTTCTCTATCAAAAGTCTCTAGCTAGTCCTGACCATCCTCTAGCCAGCTATCAAATTGATCTTCTTAAAGGACAGGTCTGATCATGTCACCTTTTTATTCAATACACTTCAGTGATTCCTATCACCTCTAACATCAAGCATAAAATCCTTTGGATGGCATTCAAAGTCCTTCCTAACCTGTCTCCTTTATACTTTTGCAATCTTTTTACACCATAATCCCCTTCCCATACTCTCATCCAGTGACACTGGCCTCCTTATTGTTCCTTGCAGAAGATAATCTCATCTTCTGACTAACTTCAATGTCTGACTCCCATGCTTGAACCATTCTCCCTCCTCATATCTGCCTACTGGCTCCCTGGGCTTCCTTCAAGTCCCACTAAAGTTTCACCTTCTACCAAAACTTTTCCCAGATTCCGTTTAAACCTAAGATTCTACCATTTTATCCCATATAAATTTTGTTCAAACATGGCTTGCATGTTGCCTCTCCCATTAGACTGTGAGCAGGGTCTGTCGTTTGCCTTTCTTTGTATCTCCAGCACTTAGTAAATTGCCTGGCACATAATAGGTGCTTCATAAGTGTTTATTGGCTTGATTTTATATGTGGCTGTCACCTAAGGGTCTATTCTTGGTCCTTCTCTTTGTTTTTTCTGTATTTTCTCTCTTGTTATCTCATCTACTGCCACAACTTCAAGTATTACTTTGATGACACTGAGCCATCATTGATGCCTTTATAACTCTAGTGCCTTGTTCAGTGTCTGACACATATTAAATGCTCAATAAATATTTGTTGATTGATTAGAAAAATGTTCCCAATCCATAGTCATTAGGTTTGTATTTTTCAATCCACTGGTCTTTTTTGTTTAATGAACCATATTTAACAACATATTTTTTATCATCTCTCATCTTTGCATTAATTGATAACCAAGGTATATGTTGACTTATTTTGGAAGATCTTTGTAAGCTCTTCAAAAAATTTTTCTACATCTTTGTTTCCTGGAGCAGGTACTTTCATAAGTTCTCCAATTGTCTTCACAATGAATCATCTTTCTGTTTATGGTCTTAGAATCCCTAATTTCAAGGGAGAGAATCTGGAACTCAAAATTTTAAAAACAAATGTTTAAAAAAATTAAGATGTAAAAGAAATAAACTAAAAAATCATGAAAAAAATCCTTAATTTCTTTCAAATTTCAGCGTACTCATTTCTGACCTGAGGCTTTCACATTCCAGAGCTGCTAATGTCTCCCATCAAAAAATTTCCTTTGTATTAATCTGGAATATTTTTGTATACTTGACTTCTCTAATAGAATGTAAACACCTTGAGGGCAGAGATTATTTCATGTTTGGTTCTGTATTCCCAGTGCCTACCACATAGTAATGCTTAATAAATGCTTGTTGATTGATTGATTCCAATTACGAATATTAGTTCTTGCCCAATACCTCTATATTTGTATTTTTAACTGCTAGACAGATATCTATAGCAAGGTATTATCTCAGTGCCTCAAATTCAACATGTTTATATCTGAAGTATTTTTCCTTCCTAAATCTATCATGTAACCATGTAAATAGAAACACTTTTTTAGCCAATCAAATAAACAACCTCCCTCTCAATCCCCACAAATCTAAATAGTTGCAAGTCAAGTCAATTGTATCTGCACAATTCCGTTTACATCTGACATTTTCTTTCCATTTCCATTTTCACCACCTCAATTCATTTAGGCATTAATTACCTCTCACAGAGACCATTACAAAAATCTCCGATTTAGTTTCCCAGCCACTAACCTTTCCTTACCCCTACCGTGTACAAGATACAAAGATTAAAAATAAAATCATAACCTTTGCCCTAAAGGGGTTTACTTTCTACTTAGCTTAGTACTTAAAGCACTTCACAGTATGTCCCTAACTTAGCACTCTTGCTTTATCTCATATTACTTATTTCCCCTTCTGAATGATGCAAGTCATCTATGCTGTACTATTTTGTCCCTTGCTTTCCTGAATCCAGGTTCATTCTACTGCCTATATCAAGAATGCAACCCAACTCCCATTTCTATGTGTTGATGCCTTTTTAAAATTGAATTTTATTTTTTTGTTCAATCAACAAGCATTTATTCCCTCTCCCCCAAGGCCTTGCTATAAATTTACATAGTCAAGAAAAGCAAATTCTCACATTCTCCAGGCTTAGTTCATCACCTCTCTGCCAAGAGGCAGGGAGCTTCCAGTCTTCCGGAACCAAAGTTAGCCATTGCATGGAGCAGAACTGAGTCTTTGAAAATCCATTTTTACATATTGTTGTTCTTATATACATGGTTTTCTTGAATCTGATCTTCACGTTGGAACTTCATTTATGTTTCATGCCCCAACTTAATTGCTCCTCTTTCATGAAGCCTTCCCTGACCTCTCTCTTTTCAGACAGAAATGATATTTTAACCCTTTGTTTGGACTTGTCCCTCCCATGCAGTGGATGTTTAGTATCTGTGTTTTATGATTTGTATTTTGTCTTATTTTATTCCTCTCAATGTACTTGACATACATTAATTTGTATTATAATAATTGCATTGTATATGTTATCTTGTGACCCAATAACATAAAGAGGGCATGTAACATGTCATCTAAGTCAATCTGCCTCAGCCCCTGTAATAGTATTCTGTGCACAGTAGGTGCTGAATAAATGTTGGACAAATGAATAAATGAACTAAGAGTAACCTGGTGGATCTATGCAAATATATTTCCAAAGTAAGCATTGTTAATTTCTTCACCTTCTTTCTAGTATAGCCTAGAACCTTAAAGAGACGAGGAGTCAATGAAAAATCATAACTGAAATGGTAGATAATGATAATAATTGTTGATACCAAGGAGTTTGAGTTCTAATGAAGGAGATAACACATAAAAAAAGTTGGAAAGAGGAGAGTATTTGTGTTTTGCATAACTACACATGTATAACCTATATCAAAAAGCTCGCCTTACCAAGGAAGGGAGAGGGAAAGAAGGGAAGGAGAGAATTTGGGACTCAATTTTTTTAAATGATAGTTTAAAAATGTCTTTACATGTAATTGAGAAAAAATAAATAAATGAAAGAAACAAGGAGGGCACCTAGCCTGGAGGCATGATGAAACCTTGCATCTGGAGAAGGAAATGAAGAAGGGAACCAAGGGGAGAATAGTACTGCAGAAGTGTATGTTTCACAGCTGATGTCACCTTGCAGGATGATGAGATTTTGGAAATCATAAAGTCCAGAACAGCTGTATGGGACATGAGCTGGGTGGCTGGGTAGATAAACAGTTGACCCTGGAGTTGAGAAGACCTGAGTTCCATTCTAGTTGTATGATCTTTTGAAAATCATTTAACCTCTCTCATCCCTAATTTTCTTATCTGTAAAATGGGGATAATAAGAGCTCTCACCTCCCAGGATTTTTGTGAGGATTAAATGAGATAATATTTGTAAAGTGCTTTAAAGTGCCATACAAATGATAGTTATTAACATGTATAACTGGTTAAGTGGAGAATTCAGGGTACAAATTTGGGTCTGGTGCTCTCTCCATCGAACCATTCACTTTTTCATTACATTTGATAAAACACATGAGTTAGATTCTATCTAAAGCCTTTTTGAGCACTAAAATCTGCTGTCCTAAGATGTACCTTAATGCAAGTTTTCCCAAAACCAAGCCAGTGCTACATTGCATCTCATGTCAAATGTACTGTATGTGCCGTTACTAGATTTAGCCTATCTGTGGACAGAAAAAAATAGCATTTACTGGCAGACTGGGTGAGTCAAAAGGACAAGCTATTTTTGGCAAAGACCACTAAACTGGCTCAGTCATTTATATGCATTTTCTCAGCAATAAGATAAATGTATCCTCATAGGATTTCAGGGGAAATACCTGCAGTGTTAGTGAGACTTGGTAGCAAGATTCAAAGCATTTACCAGAATGGAAACATTAGGCATGAGCCTGTGCTCTGTAATGTCAATATGACTGGCCTTTATTACGATGTGGGGTTACAAAATCACCACATAATACTCTCTGCTGAATTTTATGTTAAAGAAACATCACTGTATTTCTTTTTCCTTAAATTAATATCCAATTTAATTTTGACAATCAATGTTAGACCTACGATGATTAAAAATAAAAACAAATTTCCTAACCCTGAGTTTCCTACACCATAATATTCCAATAGATCTGCAATCAGAATATCAAATGATAATGGTGTTGGTAAATTCCAATCGTGTCCAACTCTTCCTGACCCCATTTGTGGTTTTTTTTTGTTTGTTTCTTTTGTTTTGTTTAGTCTTTTGCAAAGATATTTGCAAAGGATACAGAATATATTTCTTTCTGCAGCTCATTTTATGGATGAGGAACTGATGCAAATAAAAATAAGTGACTTGCCCAAGGTCACACAGCTAGTGAGTGTCTGAGACCAGATTTCAATTCAGGAAGAGGAGTCTTGAGATGAGATAGCATGCATAAGAAAAGCACTCTGTAAACCTTAATGTGTTGTATAAATACTAGTTATCATCATTATAATTATTACCATAATTATCTCATCAACATGATTATCTCATCTGCCTTTAATAGTATAGATAGCAACCTATTCATGCCTGGCAATCTTATATGATTCTCCACCATGTCCTCTCATAAACTTGACATGGAAGGTACACTCATTGTGCTTCAGCCTCTCAATGTGTTCTTTTGATATCATGTAGATATCAATGTACTGTGTGTGTCTTGTTTATCCTTCACTATAACCACAGAGTTGACTGGCCCATCTTATTATTCAGGCATACACTTATTCAGTGCTATTCCTTATAACCCTTCTTTTGTACAGTTCTTTGTTATGGGTTATAGACTGTTCATGCTCACGATTCATGTCTCCTTTGTCCTATGGGTCATCCCGTTTTGATTCTTTAGAGACTGTACATGTTTTATGATTTGAAGCCATCCACCATCACTGGAAGAAGATTGGTGTTATTCATTTAAATATGTAACATGTAAAACTATTTTCTATCCTCTCCCCCAAATTGCCCATATGTCAAAATCAGTAGCATCTGAGTTATTTTCAGCCATTAGTTAAGGTAGACTCTTTTAGTTGATAGTGCGGTATAAATAGAAAGCTCACTGGGCTTGAAATTAGAAAAAAAGTCTGCATGGGAATCCTAGGTCCTCCAGTTACTGACTACAATTCCATAAGCTAGTCACTTGTGCTTTATGAATTTCAGTTTCTTTATCTGTAAAATAGGAATCCTAATATTTGTACTACTTACCTCATAGGGTTGTTATGAAAGAAGGAATGAAGGAAAGAATGGAAGGAGGAAAAAAAGGAAGAAGGGAGGAAGGGAGGCAAGGCAGGTGGGAAAGGAGAGAGGGAAGAAGAAAGCAAAGAAGCAGGTAAATATTTAAGCATCTATTTTGTGCCAGGAATTGTGTCAAGTGCTTTACAGATATTCTAATTTGATCCTTACATCAACCCTGGGAGGTTAGTGCTATTATTATCCCTATTTACAGTTAAAGAAATTGAGGCAGATGGAGGTTAAGTGACTTGCCCACATCACACAGCTGATGTCTGAGGCCAGATTTCAACTCAGCTCAGAGCTTCCTAATTCCAGGCCTAGTAGTTGGAGCTATGAAATTATGAAGAATTCACTTTGTAAAATTTTCCTTCTCAGATTTTCTTACGGCATTTTGTCTACATCCTTCCTTCCTCCTAATCACATTCTATCTTTTATCATATTTATTTATATATATATAGCCTATCTTCCCTATTAGACTATCAGTTTCTTAAGGGTACAAATTGAGTTTGTCAACTCCCTCTTGGCTATCCTACTTCCTTATTACATAGTAAATACAATAAATGTTTGATTAATGGAATTATATTAAGCTGGAAAGTACATCTAAATGTGAACTATTATCAATATAGATACCCCAATGGATAAGTTAGATACTGAATATTCACTGTCTTAACTATTATCTCTAATATGTTTATTGAGTTGAATTAGAGAATGATTACTAATGTTCACAATGATGACCCAAAGTAAAACAAAATCCTAAAGTGACTTGAGCAAAGAATGATTAGATTTTACTCAGCATAGTTTTGTATTGGGTATAATCTGTTGTATACTGATTATTAGAAAATCAATAACATGTCTCATATACAATATGGTAACTGCTAACCAGCATATTTGACTCATATTAACCTTGTAATTAACCAGAATTTTCCATCTCCCAACCACTCTGTATAAACAGAAGCTTCCTGTACATCTTCAACAATACAGAAAGATAATATTTACATGAAATTTCTGAGGCATGTCAATTAATATTGCTACCTCAAAAACCAAGAGAATTACAGAATTTCAGATTTGAGACCTCAGCATTCATTTAGAACAATCATGACTTAAACACTCATCACCTCTCTAACATGCCAAAAATTAAATCATCCAGACTTTACTTGAACACATCTAATGAAGAGGAACCATTGCCTCCTGAGGCAATCCATTCTTCTTTGGGACAGTTCTAATTATTAGGAAGTCTTACTTTATACCAAACCAAATTTCCCTCTCTCCAACTTCCATTTTATTGCTTCTGGTTCTAACCTCTAGAGATAAGAAACAGGGGCTAAATTCCTGTTCCACATAAATCACTTAAATACTTTAATAACCTTGTTATATCTTCGCTAAATCATCAATATCAATACAACACTCAATATTCAATATCAATACAACAGCTTATATTTATATAGCACTATAATGTTTATAAGGAACTTTACAAATATCCCATTTTATCCATACAACCCTGAGAAGTAGATGCTATTATTATCCCCATTTTACAGATGAGGAAACTGGCTTAGATAGAGATTAAGTAACTTGCCCAGGGTCACAAAGCTACTAAGTTTCTGAGGCAGCATTTGAAAACAGGTCTATCCTGACTCATGGATCAGTGCCCTATCCACTGCACCAACTATTTACCTCATCAACACCTCTTTTCCTTCCATCAGTCTTCACATGATGTCTTTGAGTCCTTTCACTATCTTTGCTGCCCTTCTCTGGATGTTTCCCCAAATGTGCTACTCAGAACTGAAATTACTTTGGAGCCCTTTATGAGGTGGAGTTCTTTAAATTCCTGTTCAATCTAATATGATTAATCCAATTCAATCCAACTCATTTCAATAAGCATTCATCGCATACCTACTATGAGACAGAAATTATGTTAGATGTCAGGGATGTGAAAAATGAAAACAAAATTGTCTTTGCCTTCAAAGGAACTGATTTTTTGTTTGATTCCTAGAAGCAATGTGTGCATGGATATTCAAAATATATACAGAGTAAATAAAAAGTAATTTCAGGTGTAGAGAACGTGAAACTTCTGGGGATGCAGAAATGACCTACTCATCCTTTAGACTTAAATCAGTCCATTCTCTGCTGCAGCCCACTGTTCTGTATGGCATTATTGTCAGAAAACAATGCTTAAAATACAGCCTTTTAATCTCTCGATTTACTGGAGCAAAGTGAATCTGTTTGAAAAAAAATTAATTGTCCAGTTGAACTGTCTACATCCATCAAATTAACTGGATAATTGTCAAATTGCTACTTCACATTCTGTTCTGGAGATCCAGTGTGGGGCTAGTTGGCATGTTCAAGGCAATACTTACAGTCTGTTGACATCAAGGCCATTCAATCATAAATTGGCTCCTTCTCATAGTCACATCCAAATGAAATAGGATCATGGGATTTAAAGCTCAAAGGCAACTCAGAGATCATTTAGTTCTACTTTTTCATTTTAGAGTGACATTGTGGGGTAGTAGAAGAAGCAGTGGGATTTGAAAATGATCTGGGTTTGAATGACTTCCCTGCTATAGAATTACTACTTGTGTGACCTTAAGCAAGTCACTCTTGTTCTCAGGGTTTCATTTTCCTCATCTATAAAATAAAGAGGTTGTACTAGATGACCTATGGGGTCCTTTCCAGCAACAATATTTGATGAACAACAATTGTGGAAACTGAGGACCCCCAAAATAGGTAAAGTGAGTTGATAAAAGTCACATAGACCTTTAGGAGAGCTGGAATCTGAACCCAGGTCCCCTGACTCTAAAGTCAAGCCTCTTTCCACTCCATCTTGCTTCCTTCCCAAGACAGACAACATATATAAGGAATGATATTTCATATACCAGTCAATAGTAATAATAAATGTCTCATGTGAGAGAGGTAGTAAAAGTTATAAGAAAGACCTGAGCAGGGGCGGCAAGGTGGTTCAGTGAATAGAGCACCAACCCTGGAGTCAGGAGGACTTGAGTTAAAATCTGGCCTCAGACATTTGACACACTTACTAGCCGTGTGACCTTGGGCAAGTCACTTAACTCCAATTGCCCTGATCTCCTCCCTCCAAAAAAAAAGGAAAAAAAGAAAGACCTGAGTTCAAATCTTGTCTCAAAAATTGGTTTTGTGATAACTGCCAACTCATTAAACTCTCCACACTCAAGACAACAAAGACGATGAGTTATAGGTGAGTTGTTGATCTGTGTTTATGGAGGGAGTTTTAATTCCTCAAATTAAAGAAATCTCATGTCTGGATCTATCATATGTAGAGCAAAATGGCTTCAACAATGGGCAAAGACAGAACAAATAGAAGCAGCTATAGTAACCTTTGTCATGATGCTTTCAAAATACTGGTAGAGCAAGAGAAAAAAGATAAAAGAATCCAAATAATACATAAGTGAACTTGATTTGGGTATGAGGGAAAGTACATGGTGTCCCACTACTTGTGTCTATGGAGGCAGATGGAGTGACGTTCCTCACAGGGCACCATCCCTGCAACTAGGCTCATGGTGAAATTGTATCCTGAGTCTTCATAGTTATTTCTCCCCTTAAGGATTCCCTAGAATTCACTCTCATTGGGACACACAGCTCCATGTAGGGTAGGGGCCACCTGGCTCATCAAAAAGATACTGTTTGAGTTACAAGGGTTGTCTTCCTGCTTCTCCTGTGACCAAAAGAAGATTGTTTCCTCCTTCAGGACCTGCTGCAGAAATGTCCTAATGCTCAGTAACAATACCTTCTCCCTCAAGCCTATTTCTTGCTTATTGCAAAGCCCAGGGCAAGATTGTGTTAATGTCCTTAAACTTTTATAATCACCCTATCTCTAGTATCATTCCCTAGGTGAACTGGGTAGAAACATAAAATATAACTGCTTGTGCTTCACTTTTAGCTGTTAATTGGTTATACTTTAAAACTTATGAGCCTCTAATAATTATGCTGGAGGTTATTTTGACATTAAGAATTTCCCAGAGCAATGAAATCATGGTCTGGACATGAGAATGATGATGATGATGATGATGACGGCAGCAGCAGCATCATGAAGACACCACCATCACCAACAATAATACATGCACAATTGATACTGCTTTACCACCAAATATAGGTCCTAAGGAACAGTTAAGGTCAAAAGGGGAACTACTAAGCAATATATGGGTAACATCCACAAGACCTCAAAACAAAGAATCATTTAAGTTTAAAAGATTTGTTTATAGAAATGCAAATGTTCTTTATCCTAATACAACATCAGGTCATTGCTACAAGAAACTACAGAAAGTTCATCCTTTAAGGAGCCTGGACTTAACCATCAATGCAGATGTGGCAAGGGCATATCAAGGACTGTAACTCTCACCTGTGACTCCAAGAAGCTGTGGCATGCACAGTGACCATATCCAAGTATAACTATCTTGACAGATGAGTTAAACTACATTGAGGATAACCAACAGGCCTCAGACCCATTGGTGAATTAGGGGTATATCTATGCCAAGCATGTGAAAATTTTCCCCAGAAAAATGGAGAGATGAGAACAATTTGTTCTGATGGCCATGAAAGCGGCTGAAGCAGACACTACGGAGCACTTAGAGCTTGATCAGACTTTGAAGATGCCAAGGTCATTCACTGTATCCCAGGCCATTGCCGGTTGTCTTGACTTTTGTCTTGCCTTTTGTTGGTGACTCTGGAAGAGAGAACAAGGCTGATGACTGTGCAATTCTGCCTCACTTAAATCCAATTCAAGTACAAGTCCATATATCACCGTGTGATACCATTGGTTCTCTGTAAAAGTGAAGGATGAAAAACAACAACATATCACTGAAAGTGACACAAATTTAGCACCTACAAGAGATGCAATCAAATGGTCAGAATTATATATCACAAACTCACTATCAGTCATAAACTAATAGACAATAAATTCCCTAAATATAAACTACAAAACACAAAATATCCTTGAGAGCTCAACATATAATCTGCGCTTGACCTAGAGTATGATCGCAGACAGAACTATTGCCTACCATCACCCAGATTTAACATTGACCCATAGAAATTTTAAAATACCATTTTAGCAGATTTAACCACATTGAATGTTTGTTAGCATGAATTGACATGAAATGAAAAGCTCTTAAAAGAGAGATCTAGCAGAAGAAATAAAAGCATGTGGAAATAAAATGATGTAAATATCATCTAAAGTGACACCTGACTTGCCCTAAAGATGACTTCAGTAAGCCTGCAAAAGAAGAGCTTCAGTCCCCCAAAATATGAAAAGGAATCATTTTATCCACCTATATATCAGTTTAATGAGAGAATAGCAATTTGTTCCAGACCATTTCTATCTGAGCTGTGTCAAGCATAAAAAATAGTAAACAACAATCAACACAATAATAACCACAACCACAACAATCGCAATGACAATAACAATAATAATGGAAGATAATGAGGTCATAAGAATAAATATTTATGGAAGTGATGGGGGTATCACTGTAGGTTGCAAAAGTTTATTATCTATACCATGCCCAGCAAGATATTACCTAGTGGTTAGAATTATCTATCAGAAGCCCTCTGTCTTTCAGGGACATATAGATAGTAAATCACCATATAACAAATATAGACCTCAAAATATGGTGTAGAACTGAACTGACAAACTATTCAGTTCAGTCGTTTTTCAGTCATGTCTCATTCTTTAAGACCCCATTTGACATTTTCCTAGCAAAGTTACTGGAGTCGTTTTCCATTTTATTCTCCAATTCACATTATAGATGAGAAAACTGAAGCAAACAGTATTAAGTGTTAAGCCAGGGTCACACAGCTACTAATTGTCTGAGGCCTGATTTGGACTCAGAAAGATGAGTCTTCCTGACTCCAGGCTAGGCACTCCAGATTGTGTTACCTAGCTGCCCCCACAAACTATACTAGAACATTATCAGATGGTATCAAAGACCAAAGCATTTGTGTAATCACCAGGAAATAACACAGATTCCCCAAAATTATGAACAATATTTTGAATACTTGCCATTGCTGATACTCATAATCCTAAAGCTTCATGTAACAAAAAAGCATGAACCATAGAGAAGTATATACAGAGAGATCAAAATTATGTGGGAAAAGGATTAAGTTCCATATTATCACTGTTGACTTTCCTATCTACTCCCAGGGTTGTACCAAGAATGTTTTCAATGAACCTATAGCAGACGAGGTTATAACCTTCTACTTTTATTCAACAGAAAAACAACAAACAGTTATATTCTCTACCTGGGTTGTCAGTGAATATTTTTATCAGAGCCCAAGTAACCATTCCACTCACCAACTTTAATATGTTGGTTAGTAATTCTCATATGCCTCTCCCTCTCTCAAAGTTTATCTGCACTTGTAGGTCATCTGGGATCCTTTATTGTGCTTTTATTACTCGTTGATGGGCTTAACTCATCTTCCTCAGAGCCATAAAGTACAAAGAATTTTTGTGCCTGGGGAAGCAGAGTGGCAAAGGGAGAAGGATGAGGGAAGCTTATATGCATTACGACTTCCAAAAGTATGGAGCATGGCCTGTGAATATTCTTTCAGAATCCCCTAAACTTTGTCACTCTGGATGCAAATACCAGATTGCCCCACTCTAGTTATAGATCCGCTTCTTCCCCTGATTACTGATCATTCCCGCTACTGGGCTGCCTCTCTCAGCACCACCCCACCTCTTCCCACATCAGAGTGTTGCTCTGGAAATGAACTTGGGCCAAATGTTTGGAGGCTACTGAACATATGCCACTCTGGACCTAGAGTATTGACCAATATAAACAAATAAAAATTAAGTATATAATTGTTGAGGGAACAAAATGATTCAGTCTAAGCAGTTGCCAATGGGTTTAAGTATACTCAATGACAGCTTTGCAAAAAAAAAAAAAAAAGAGGGAAACCCTAAATTTGTGGAATTCAAGGGGTTTCAGGGGTTTGTGGATTTCTGCTGTTTCATGTCATGGGATGACTTATTCTATTTTGATGACTTTTGCAATTAGCTGAGGTTCTAGTAAGTTTTCTTTTCCTAGGGAAGAACCCACAGAGAAGTGACATATGGCTAATGTGATTTCCTTGAAGTTCTCAAGGGTTTGATCAGCCTTGATGTGGTTTCTTTCATGGTTTCATATAGTATTTGTGGTACCTGAGTGGGCATGAGGCTAGTGGGGTCATATTACACTCATTTGTTTTCCTTTCAAAACAACATCTACATTCAAATGCAAAATCTGTTCCTGGGACAAATCATTTCCCTTTGAAGAAAGATCCCATATCATAAAATTTTAAGGTTTTGTTGGCAAAAGAACTTTTTTTTCCACATTCTTGCATGTTAATTCTTGCTCCCTGTATTTTAAATGAAGCATGGGGAAGGGAGAGAGTCATACTCCAGACATTTTCTTTAAATATCAAGGTATTCATTCATTCCATTTGTTCATTCATTCACCAGTCATTTAAGTGCCTGATTGCATTATGTCATGCTCTGAATAAACAAAGGAAAAAAATAAAATGCAATAGACCCTGCCTTCAAAGGACTTACTTTTTACTACAGGGATACAACACTTAAACAGATAAACACAATATAATCTGAGGAAATGAAGAACACAAATTAAAGCTGATCAGGGTCAGGAAAGGATTCCCCCACTCAACCCCCAGAAAGAGGTACTATGGTGAGTTTTGAAGGAAGATTAGAATTTTGAGACGCTGATGAGGAGGGAGGGCATTTGAGGCATACACTTAAAGCTATGCAAAGATACAAGGGGAAGAAATCCTTTTAAAGGACATCTTATGAAGTTAGCAAGAAGAATTGATAGGAATACTGTCACAATTCTTCTCATCCCCAAAACTGAAATCCAGGGCTATCCCTAGGGCAAAATGTGAAGTATACATTTTCCTTTAACATTCACTTATCTCTCCCCCGCCCCATTTTTTGACATAGTTTCCCTTTTCACTTCCTTTTGCCTCATCTCCACATTCATATCACCATTATACATCTACCCAACTGCCCAGAACTCTGTCTCATAATGTCCACTATTATAAGGTTTATTTTATAATGTTATTTTAAATGGAGGGGGAGGCAGAGTAGCAGTTAAAATTAAGACTAAAATAAAGAGGAATTTTCAATGTCCTTTACAAAAATTACCAATCTCCATTCAGAGCCATCATAGCTTCATAAAATCATAGATAAATTGTGATATGGTCATTTTGAAAATGACCGCCTGAGTTCTATATGCTTTAAAAGGTCATAATCTTTGTGTCAGCTCTTAAAACAAAACAAACAAAAGACCTATTTATATGTTAGTCAAATTTTTAATTTTTATTTTAAACAATAAAATAGAAGGCATTTAATTAAAGTGTGTACACAACATACAATTGAATCAGAATTTTTCTAAGGTTCACTAATAGTTATTTCATGTGCTATTATTACCTATATATGCTCTCCCCCAGTCCCCATTGGTTCTCACATGACTTTAGAGGAGTTCTCCAAGGATCTGAGATGAAAAACAAAAAAGAACATGGAGTGGTGATCCCTGACCAAAGCCCTTCCCCCACCTGCCACTTTGGGTTTGTGGAAAGGGCTTATGAAGAGGAAAAGAGTTAAAACAGAAGGAAAGAAACAAGGAGGTCCTCCCTCTGGATTGGTTTGTGGGTACTCAGAAGTGGGAAATCGTAATTAGACCTACCCCAAGAGCCACTGTGGGCTTACCCTGCCTCCCGCGCAACTGAGACCCTAGGTACTCACTCTCTCAGTCTTCCAGTCAACACTCCCCCATTCTCCGGTCACTCACACCTCCCCACCTCACACACAGCCATCCATATCAGTCCAAAGAATTTCTTTAAGATTGTGAAAACAACTTGGACTGAGAGGCAGGCAGGCACACAGACAGATGATGGGGATTGTGTAGTTTGTACCTGTGATTCCATCAATGTTGAGGGACCCCTGTTTTGGAAACTTCCTCAGCTAATGCAAATCCACAGCTCATGGTGGTACAGCTGGGGCCTGTTAAAGCCAAGGTTCTAATCTACCTCTCTCAACTTCATTTCAATTTCAGTAAGATCTGTTTCAGCTGTAACATTCTGTGATTAAACAGCCTACCCAGGAATATTGGGCACCAATTCATTGGACATGAGGAATATGTAAAATGATAAGAAGGCAACATTCATTTGACACTGTGTCCTCCAGGTGCTAACTTTTCTCAAATTACCTGACACAGATGAGCATTGGATTGCTGGTCATTAAGTCCCAGAGGGCTGCATTAGGGGAAGATCATTTTTCTGCTTTAAATATGAATGCAGAGATTGGTCATAGCTACAGGCAACAGAAAAGTACACTTCTACCCCTCACTATGTCAGGCATGCATTTTATTTAAAGTAGAAGAGAAAATTCTTGTCCTCCCTTGTACCAGCTCTACATTGTAATTTATTAGAGTAGCTCACTTGTCAAGACAGAACTGAGGGTATATTTGAGTCTAGAGACTCAGGTTGGGATGTGAATTCAGAGAGATTTTTCTGTGAAATGTGAGTACACTGCAACTTATACTATTGCAACCAAAATAATAAAATCACTGACCTTTGTTATAGCAATAATAGCTCATGTTTATATGGCCCTTTATGACTACAATAATAATAAAAATAGTTTAAGGTTCTATAGCATTTTAAAATTTACCAAATATTATAAACTTAAAATAGTCCTGAGAGGTAGATACCACAAGAAGCATTGTCTGTATTTTTTTTAAATAATGGAATAGGACAAGTCCCTACTCTCAAACCTATGTTCCTATAAGAGGATACCAAGGCTGAGAGTAGATAAGATTCTCTTTATCTATCTATGGTTGGGAGCAGGGAAGGATAAACCTGTAAATGACTTCAGTTTTCATAAGTCCTAGAGTCGAGAAGATTTTCCTCTTTGTCAGAAAGCTGAAATTTGTGTGTAAGGCCATGGTGTGACCTTACCTCCCAGAACAAGAAATTTAAAGGAAGCTGGAGCAATCTTAGGAAGTCAGGCATGTATTTGTAGGAGATTGAAAGAGTTTTGAATAGTAGAAAGGCAAGGTGATCAGAAGCTTGGAGGGGTAATAACAGAACTACCAGAAAAAGCATAGGTGTTATACAATAGAGGTACAGGTAATAATTGTGTGGAAAAGTTCCAGCTTTTGTCTGACTGTCCACTCTGGAGAGTCACAAAAAAATTGGATGTACCTCAGCAGAGAGACAGATGCCCAAGGCTGATCTGTAACTCCTACACTATGAGTTTTCCTGTCTTTCCTGCTAGATTGGGGATGGGGAGGGTAGTATTAATATTAGCACCCCCAGAAGACATTGGTAGGGCTGCTAGCCAAAAAGAGTGATTTATGAGACGTCTTCTAAACTCCTAAGGTCTCCTATCAAGTCAGAGCAGGAGTCTTGAACCATGAGTTACCAATATATTGCGAAATTTTCATCCCTGCAATAGGCTTGTACCAATGGAAGAAATAGACTCGAGGCTCTTGTGGAAGTGGAAGATGAAGAGAGCTATTGTGGAAACAGGACTGAGAGCATCAGAAGACCCGAATTTAAGCCCTGGCTCTGACAATTGAAATACTGACTGTATTACCCTGATCCTTAAACACATAATACTCCATATCCAGATCCCTGATATTTTCAGTGACTCTCTCCACCCCCATGTGTGTGATTCTTCCTCCTCATATCTGCCTCTTGGATTACCTGCCTTCCTTCAAGACCCAATTAAAATCTGATCTTATGCAAGAAACCTTTCCCCTTCTTCCACTTAATACTAATGCCCTCCTTCTAATATTATCTCCAATTTATTATGTATATATCTTATTTGTACATAGATGTTTGTGAGATTGTCTACCTCTCTTTAGACTGTGAAGTCCTTGAGAGTAGAGATTGTTCATTTATCTTTCTTTGTATTTCCAGTTCTTAGGGCAGTGCTTAGAACATAGTAGGCACTTAATAAATGTTTTTTGACACATTTACTTGACTTGATTCCTCTTAGCTTTTAAAACTATACAATATGGTCCCCATTTCTCATTCTAGACTGGAATTCTCAATTCACTCTTTCCACATTCTCCAATCCAGTCAAATGAATGCCTTCATCCTTCCTTCCCTCTCTTGCCACTCCATCTCCTACAGCCATACCTTTACATTGGTTGTCTGCTCTGCCTAAAATGTGCTTCCTCCAAATACCCACTTCATTCCCCCCTTTTCCTTGGAGACACAGCTCAGACATTATCTTCTGTGTCATGATGATTTTCTTTTCTGATCTTGCCAAGTGCTAGTATATTCTTACTAAACTATTTTGTATTTAATTACTTTGTGTGTGTGCTTATTAACTTCATATTTATGTTGCACATAAATCTTATGTGTACTTGTCTCTCATTAGAATTTAAGTTCATTGTGAATAGAGATCTTTTGATCCATGGTAACTGTATTACTAAAACCTAGAACAATGCCTAGAAAATGCTGTGTTTGATTAACACTACTTGATTGATTATATGTATGTATGTGTATTTCATTGTATGTGTGTGTGTTAAATGTATTAGAAACCAACATTGCGTGTGATCAACAAAATGAGTTCTGAGTCAAATAAGAAGAGAATAGAGTGGATTGCATTTGGGAAATCCCATACCACTTTGGGGTAATACTAAACTATTCTGTACACAATGCAAAAGCCCTTTTAAAAATAACAGTATTTGTCACATGATACGACACCACTGTGAATCAGGAACACCACAATTTCCAAAGAAGTAAAATTACAAGTTTCCCAAAGGGCAATGGAGAGGGGCAGGCTGGATGTAAGAGGACTGAATCTTCCCAAAGATGACTTACATTCAAAGATATTGCATAGGAGATATCATCAAGAAAATGCATGACCAGTAAAGGATGTGAGTCAATTATTAAGCAGGATGAGAGATAATAGATAGATAACCTCTCAACCACCAAAAAGAAGGTTAACAACATATTGGATAGATCTTCTTTGAAGGATTTATGAAAGATTACTGATGTTCCATTGCCCACATCCATGCCTTTGCCTTGACCATTCCCTGTGCTTGGATTGTATTCTCTCCTTGCCTCCAACTCTTAGTGCCTCTTTTCCAAGAATTGTACAGGCTGAGAAGATACAAATACATCCTATTCTGTAACTATGGAGGAAGATGTATATTCAAATGAGCAAATCAACATGCATTGATCAAGTGCCTACTATGTTCCAGGCACAGTGCTAAGTGCTAGGGACAGGAAGAAAAGCAAACAACAATTCAGTCCCTACTCTCAAGGAGTTCAGAGTTCAATTGAGAAACAACATGCAAACAACTATGTTCAAATAAAATATATGCAAGATAAAATTGAGGTCGTCTCAAGAGAAGACACAAAGAATGAAGAGGACCCAGGGAAGGCTTCAGATAGGAAGTTGGACCTTAGATGAGATTTGACAGAAACTGGGAGGTAGAAATGGGAAGAGAGAGAATTCTAGGTGTGAGGGACAACTAGTGAAAATGAATGGAATCAGGAGATAGTGTCTTGTATGAAGAACTGAAGAACATCAAGGAAGCCAGCATCATTGGACTGCAGAGTACATAGTGGGTGGGTGGGGAAGGGAAGGAAACAGAGAGATTAAGATGTAAGAATTCTGGAAAAGTAGGAGCCCAGGTTATGAAAGGTCCTAAAATCGAAAGAGTGGATATTATATTTAACCCAAGAGGTAACAGGGGAGTGACATGATCAGACCTCTACTTTGAGAAGTTCAGTTTGATAGTTGAATGGAGAATGGACTGGAATATGGAGAGACAAAGCAGGGAGACCAACCATCGGGTTGTGGCAATAGTGCAGGTTTAAGGTGATGAAGGCCTGCACCAGGCTGGCGGCAGTACTAGAAGAAAGAGAGGCATATATACAAGAGCCAGTATGAACGTGAAAATTACAGCAATTACAGATTCACCTGAGTATAGAAGATGTGTCTCTGCATGTATGGATGGATGAATTCATGATCCATGCATGATCATTAGAGATCTCTTCAAGTATACAAGATGTGCACCATTTTAAAAGCATTTCTAGAAAATAAACTTGTTTCCAAAACAACACACTCTGGAGAAAGCATGATAGAATGGGGAAAAAAGTTACCACAGAGTTGTTGCTAATGCTTCATTTTCAAAGAGGACCAATGACATCTTGACTTGTGTGTGATGGATTTGAATATTGCCTCTGAAACATGTTGGCTGTGTGACCCTGAGCAAGTCACTTAACAGTTAGTTCACCAATCAACCGTTTAAGCAAAATTGTAGAGCTGGCCCTAACATACTTGGTAGTCAGTTTTCTCCTCCTATGCTCCCTACACCAATGAAATCAGAGTCAGCAAAAAACATACAACAATAAATCTCTGAAACATATTAATATTATTAAATAAATAATTATTTGTTAATTAAAATTAATATTAGATACATAACAATAAATATGTAATTAATTATATATGACCTGCTAACATCAAGAAATCTGGAATTTATTATTTTTGTAGAAAATAGACTACCAGGGGTGGCCAGGTGGCTCAGCGAGTAAGAGCACCAGCTCCAGTGTCGGGATGACCTGGGGTTCAAATCTGGGCTCAGATACTCAGCACCACACCCAGAAATAACTGGCCGTGTAACCTTGAGCAAGTTACTTAACCCCGATTGCTTAAAAAAAAAAAAAAGAAAATAGACTACCTAGAACCTAGGTGGCACAGAGCATGGAATACTGGTCTTGATGTCAGGAAGACCTGGGTTCAAATCCTGCTTCACATACTCACTGTATCGAGGCAAGTCACTAATCATTCTTGCCTCAGTTTCCTCATCTATAAGGTGGAGCTAATAATAGCACCTATCTCACATGGTTTTATGAGGATCAAATGAAATAATAATTATAAAGCTCTTTTATAAACCTTAAAGCACTATATAGATAAATGCTAGCTATTATTGTAGAAGATTTATGAACTGGGCCATGGGCATACATGATAGAGCAGAAAAAATGCTGGATTTAGGGTTGGAGGACCTGGGTTCACATATGGGCTTGGCCACTCCTTATTTCTATGACTTTGAACAAGTCACTTAGCCCTCCTTATCTATAAAAAGGATGGTTTAGATTTAATGATCTTTAAGGACTTTCCAGCTCTAATTTTTGAGCCTTGAGGGCAGATCATCCAACTCTTAATATTTTCTACACTATTATTTATTTTCTGGACTTAACACAAAATAAGTTATCAGTAAATTTTATTGACTGATTCATAAAGAATGTTGCTGGGGCAGCTAGGTGGTGCAGTGAATAGAGCACTGGCCCTGGAGTCAGGAGGACCTGAGTTCAAATGCGGCCTCAGACATTTAACACTTACTTACTTGCCCTGTGACCTTGGGCAAGTCACTTAACCCCAATTTCTCTCCAAAAACAAACAAACAAACAAAAATGAATGTTGCTGTTTAGTTATTTTTCAGTTCTGTCTGACTCTTCATGACCCCTTTTGGGATTTTCTTGGCAGAGAAGATAAAATGGTTTGCCATTTCCTTCTCCAGCTCATTTTACAGACAAGGAAATTAAGTCAAGCAGGGTTAAGTAATTTGCCCAGGGTCACACAGCTAATAAGTGTCTGGGGACAGATTTGAACTTAGGTCTTCATTACTCCAGGCCTGGCATTCTATCCACTGCACCACTTAGCTGCCCCTCATAAAGAATGGTGGTAAATCTGTTACTGTCTTTTGGTAATAATGACAAAAACTTATATTTCTATGGCACTTCAAATGTCACATGCATATTATCATATAATTGCCTCTACAATCCTGTGAAAGAGTTTATTGTGTTCCCATTTTACAGATGAGGAAACTGAAGTCTGATAAACTTAAACAACTTTAAGCAAGTCACATGACTAATAAGTGTTGAGATACAAATTCAAACCCAGGTCTTCTGACTCCCTCTACCACCCATCTTTTATACCACTTCCTTTTACTGATAGTAATAGTATTGTGTTATTTCATTGCATAAAGCCAATGAATATGAAAAAACAACTCCTTCCTTTCTTCAAGTTTCATTTCATAAACAAAATATAAGTATCTTGCAAATAGTTTCCTTTTTTTTAAAGGAAAACTCCAGACATTCTTTTTAGTATATGCAATTTGAATTCATAATAACTATCATTTCCTTTTTGACTAGTGGGATCAGTCTTTATACTGGCAGCCTGATAATGCATTTTAAGCTGTTCATACCAGTCTTTGCAGCAAAGACCTGAGAGGTTTGAAAGAGGAGCAGGTGCAGAAGAAAATTACTTCAGTTACTATTTGCTAAGATATATAAATTGGAAAAGTAGACACAATTCCTTAGAACATTTCCTCAAAACTGTTAAAAAGAGTATTTGAAAATATGCATCTTTAGTTTTCTAAAAAGTCATCCAGAACTCAGCACACTGCTGAGCACACAGTAGGTGATTAATAATTGTTTATTGATTAATTGAGCTTAAATACTGTCATTACTAATGAACTAAATGTCAGTCCATCAACAAACATTTATAAAACACTTACTGGGGTGAGCACTACCTTAAGCATTGACGACACAAATACCAGCAAAAAGTAATTGCCCCTGTTGTAAAGGAGTTTACATTCAAATTTTGGAAGATGAGACGAGCCGAAAAGTAATCAGGGGTAGAGCCTAGAGGGAAGAAGGACAGCCTAGAACCCTGCCCAAAATGAAGGGCTTAGTAGGAACTCACCAAAAACAGAAGGAGGCCTTGGGAGTGGAGGGAGATTTCTGGGTGGAAAACCCACAGTACTGAGAGAAATTCCAGAGTGAGAAGGTTACTGAGGCATGGTGATAAAGTGTAGAATAATAAATAAATAATTTAACAAATCTAGAAAATAATAAATATGTATAATATTAGTTATAATGTTATGTATTATAATATTATAAATAATATAAATGCATATTACATATATTGTATATTTATATTATAATATTAATCAGATAAATAGATAAAATAATAAATAAATAGATAAAAATGTAGAATTTTTTTTTAAAGAGGCAGTAGAGGAATGTTCTCTTTGATCAATGCTTTTTTCCTATTCTGTCGGTTCTATGGCAAAATACAGGGGGGAAATGTTGTGGAAATTTTTCTTGGATATTTCTAGATTCCCCATTTTGTATTCTCTACTTTGCTTCATGATATTACCTCCCCCCAGATTGAGCAGGGTTCAGACTTAGGGACCAGCCTTTCACCCATCAATTCCTCTCCCTGCTAACAAAATAATGTCTGTTTCACACTTTTTTTTTCACACTAAATGTCAAAGATTAACAACTTAAAATGACGCCCTTCCCAAGGTTGACACTTTGACTCTTAATAGAGACCTTAGTTCTAAACCATTTTTAAAAATATTAATGGTGGATTTTCAGGTATAAAAAGTTGGGACTCTTCAAAAATACCTGACACCCTAGAAATAACACCACCCACCCCAGACAGTAGGCCTGTCTCCTCTTTGATTTTGCCTTTTATCCCAATGGAAGTGAGGAAATTTTTTTTATTATTGTTGTCCTTAAAATTCTATATGTAGACCAGCTTCTCATTCAATTTAATTCAACTAGTATTTATTCATTGTCTCAATCCAGGGTGGAAGGTGCTGAGAACATAGTTGCTCAAATGTTTTCAGTCATGTGTCCTACTCTGTGACCCCATTTGGGATTTTCTTGACAAAAATAATAGAGTGGTTTACTGTTTCCTTCTCCATTCCATTTTACATATGAGGAAAATGAGGCAAATAGAGTTGAATGACTTGTCTAGGGTCACACAGCTAGTAAGTGTTTGAGGCAGGATTTGAACTCAGGTCTTCCTGACTTCAGGCCTGGTGCTCTATCCACTTCATCATCTAACAGCCCTGGGGATATGAAGACAAAAATGAAACTGTCTCCCAAGGAGCTTACATTCTATGGAAAACTTCCCTATTTCTACTGATGATTCAAACAACCTGTTAGTCACTTGGGTTTGTGACCATGGAGTCCTAAGTCATTCTTTATGCCTAGAATACACTCCTTCTTCATCCCTGCTTCTCAGAAACCTTATCTTTCTTCAAAATTCATTTCAGGGGTTACCTCCTCCTGGAAACCTTCCCTTAACTCCCTAGCTGTTCTAGGGTCTTCAGTCTTCAATATTCTTCATTATTTACTTATTTGAAAACACAT
Organism: Petaurus breviceps papuanus; assembly: GCF_028583685.1. NCBI lineage: Eukaryota > Metazoa > Chordata > Mammalia > Diprotodontia > Petauridae > Petaurus > Petaurus breviceps. The sequence continues at coordinate 36,417,530 of NW_027187460.1, forward strand.
TCTATCCTCCTAGCAGCAGGAAAAAATCCTTGAGGGCTGTCAATGTCTCTTTGCATCCCAAGCCCTTAGTGTGGTACCCTGTACATTTTAAGCACTTAATAAATCTTGGCTGAACTAAACTGAAACAATTTTAGGAAGGAGCAGTCATTAACAATTGGGAGAGGAGAGGTCCATAAAGTTTCATAGGGTCCTTAAAGGAAGATAAGCATTCTTCAAGAGACAGAAGAATTCCAGATTTGGGGGACAGTTTAGGCAAATGATTCCTAACATTTTCCTTGTATTGTTTCCATCTTTCGGACCTGTATTTTTTTGAAATCTGAGTTGTTCAATGATAATAATACTAGGATAATGGACTTATAGATGGAAGAGATTTTAGAGTCTACCTGGTCCAGTTCCATCAATTTCAAACAATTTCCTCAATCATACAGGTAGTAAACAGAAGAGCCCAATTTGAACCTGGATCCTTAGCACTCCAAGTACAGAGCCTTTTTCTTTTTAATCATACCATGAATTCTCTCTACAGTACTTTGTTTAGGAAACTTCCTTTGTCCTTCTTCATTGTAATTACTTGTTTATTTTTGCAGGACTTGGTTCTTTGGAGCAGCCTATTCATCAGGATCAAATGAAATAATGCGTGGAAAGTGCTATGTAAATTTCATCTATCACCATCAGCATCACCACCACCACCATCATTATTATCACCTGAGCTATTTTTCTTCAGAGAATTTCAGTGGATACAGTCCTACCTATTCATTCTCTGAACTCTTTGAAATTTTCTCTCCCTATCTGAAACAAACTAGACTATTCCCAGATGTCTCCTTTTTATCTACCTTTCAAGAACTCTAAAATATATTAGAAACTTCCTTCTCTGATTCCCATCATCTGTATGTCAGCAATAAGCTATTGTTCAGAATCTGATCAGAACAGCAATATTCTCATCACTTCCTTCATATTTTGTAGGATGAAATTATGATTAAGTTAAAGTTTAAAATATATCTGTTCTGTATTCAGATGGGACAGAGATATGGCTCCTGGCCAGTGTCCAAAAAGTAGAAAATGGCTATCACTGCCATATCACTCCTCTGTCAGATTTGTTATCCATTTTATCCTTCTGCCCTTATAGTCAGCAGCACATTTCCACGACAATGCCTATACAATATCCCTACTGTTTCTCTGTCCTTTGATCCTTACCCAAACGCCTTCCATCATGATTCACCTCATTGGTTGGTGGATTTCTTAACATGTGCATATCTTTTCTGATATGTAAGGACATTTCACTACTCTTTTTATCTAATCTAAAAGATGTGCCCTTCCAAGCTCATATTTCAGTTATGAATTTCACTGAATATAAATGATACCACTCAGATAGAATTCATTCTGTCAGTTTACCATGTTTACTGCCAATACTATATGTGTGTGATAATAACAATAGCTAATACTTATTTTAAGTGCTTTAAGTTTTACAAAGCACTTTAGAAACATCTCATTTTATCTGCACAACAAACATTGGAGGAAAGTACTATGATTAATTTCATTTTACCGATGAGGAAATTGAGGCAATTTAAGTTGCCCAGGATCAGAGCTAGTAACTGCATGAGATAGAATTTGAACTCAAGTCTTCCTTTCTCCAGTATTCTATCTACTGTACCACTTGGGCATCTGAGCTTGTGAGTTTTATTGCTAGCCCTCTCCTTGGATATGGACTCTTGTGAACTACTAATTCCATCCAAAGATGGCCTTTTTATTCCATACCTGCTATTTTTGTGACATTCAGAATAGCTAAAAGATGTGAGCAGTTTTATCTCTCCTCCACTCAGTTTAAAATACTTGTCAGATTTCTAATTCTCCAGGAAAATACATTTTAGTGACCCCAATTAAGGGCACTACACCACTGGCCAAGAGTCCTTCATTCCTATATCCTATGAATTCCTATGTATTATGCATCCAGAATTACAAATCCCATTCTTAGATACCATTTGTTAACTGGCTATGCATTTCCCAAACTTACATTTTACTTCTGAAGTTCCTCCCTTCCCTTAGCAATAATGATGAAAATGCCATCTGTTTCTCGAAGATATTCAGTTTCTTGGCCAAGACTTCATATCTCCTAGTTTTATTTTCTAGGTTCTTTCCATGATGTCTTTGTCTACAAGTGAATGATTGTCAGTAGATAGAGATCATTAAATATGAAAAAGTTCAGAAGACTCTTGATCATGTCCTGAATACTGGACCTGAAAAATATAATAATGACCAATTATTGTTGATGTCAAATTAACATATGTCTACTTTGGTAAAGATCAGTTAAGACTCACTAATCATCATGATCCATCTTTTCTTTTGCTAGTTCATCGTGCATGGCCTTTGCCTGGTGGTATCTGTGGTTCTTCATTCATAAAAGCATATGAAACTTCTTTCTCCTCAGAGAGACCAGCTTAATCTTCTCTGGCAAGATTCTAATGTCTCTTTTCTAAATCCAAAATTTTAATGGCATTTATTTTTACCCCTTTTGTGTATTATTCTTTTTGTTTGTTTGTTTTGTTTTTCCCCACAAGAGAAAAAATAATTTATTCCAAAGAGAGACAGAAGTTTAATTTTAACGTCTTTGGAAAATATAGCTCCAATACCTTTAGGATGCATATTTTCCTCTAAACATGATATCCTAATGATAAACAAAACTGTATCATCCTGCTTCAGGAGCCTTAAACACACAATTTATTTTCTAATGTAGTAAATGGTGAGGGAGGAGGAAATGAACTATCTTCAAGTCCTTAGATGTGAATGGGGAAAAGAGAATAATACATTTCACTAAAATCACATTCTTTTGTATCAGTCTTCTCCATATACCTTTGGTGTATTCAGCATATACTTTGGATAAAATAGGCATACAATTTGACGAAGAGGAATTTTTTTTAAAGTAACAGAAAAAAAGTTATTAAGCTTTAGAATAAGGCAAAAAATCAAGTATAATATAAATATTTAAGTTTGTCTCCAAATAGATGAGTTAAGGCAGTCTTTGGATTAAGAGGTGCTTAACATTGAGAGTATTTATCTTCTTTACCTATATGACTGAGAATCCCATAGATCATCCTCTTCCTCAAAGCCAGGGACACTTGAGATATAAGATGGTTTCATTTTTTAACTGTGGTCCAGAGAGATAGTTGAGTTGGGACAAAATAACAATCATTCAAAAGAGATAGCAGCAAAAATCACAGATTACCAGCATGGTTATGGTAACACCTTAATTGAACCCTTTGGGGATGAAGCTGAGGACAAAGATTCTGATGAGTCTCCAGAATACACTAATTGTGATTATGGGTATCATAAGGCCTAGCATATGTTGGCTGGGACAGTCCCCCAGCCTGGCTCAGCTCACCAGTTTCACTCCAGATCAAACCCTAAGTGTCAGCAAAGAACCCATTGACTCTAGTTTCATTATTCTTTTGTAAGTGAAAACTGATAAATGAGAGTGCTGTCCTTGGAGTCTGTGCAGGGGAGCCCCGTGGAGCTTTGGTGAACCTCCTTCTGGATTGTTGTGTTGGTCCTTCAGTCTCAAAGAGGATCATGACATCAGGGAGAAGATGACATGACTGGCATAGAGAAACAGTTACCATTGACATTCACTGTAAGCAAGGAGGGCCCCAAACATATCCATTAAGAGCAGCTTGGGCAGGGACCTGTTGTGATCCAATCTATGAGCTTCAGAGTGAAACCAAGTTTAAGGTAAGGGAAAGGAAGAAAGAAAAGAAAGGAAGAAAGGAAGAAAGAAAGAAAGAAAGAAAGAAAGAAAGAAAGAAAGAAAGAAAGAAAGAAAGAAAGAAAGAAAG
>NW_027187460.1:36421753-36433451 GCF_028583685.1 Petaurus breviceps papuanus
GGGTCTGCATTCAGGCAGCTCAGTCTATTCACAGGTTTTGTTTCCCCTACATTTTTGAAGAAGACCATGGAATCAGGAAAATGATGACAAAACTTGCAGTTGACTTTGAATTGAATGAGTCAGGACTGAGGGTCTTCTCCTCGCAGCTTCATTTTTTTCGAGTGCGTTTTTCTTTTTTCTAATTAAAGGGGCCATCCCTTGACTCACTTCTTAAAGAGGTCTATTCACTGAAGGGCTATTACCTCACTCTAAGTGAGTACCTCTAGAAGATATCTAGCTAACTGGCTTTGATCTGAGTGCCAACTCATCAGTGCAAGTGAGTGTTGGCTCAAGAACCCCCATAGTTCTAGTAGGGTGACATTTATTCCTTCCAACCTTGTAGCACAAATTCAGAGTCCTCTCTGCCTCTTCAAATTTATTTTTCTCTCTGTTTTCTCTTTGGGAAGATAGAAGACAGGTGGAGGAGTCATAGAGAACTGGAGGACAAATGAACATAACAAGTAACTTATTAGCAAGATATGATTATTGCAAGTTGAACAGGAGAAAAGTTTCCTATGGGAGTGATTTTTCATACTGCCCCAAGGTAGCATTGTTCAGTAGACCTAAAATCCTGATTCCACACAATTACACAGACACAGGAAACAAGGGGAATTTTACACTGACCTGCAGACGGAGTACTATGTTTGTATTTCTGCTGATTCAGTTTGATATCCCTACTAGAGAGGAAGGTGAAAGGACTAAAGAATATTACTTAACTCATCAAGTAATCAGGGAGAATAACATAGTCTTTGAAATAATGGAGGTGGGGGGGAGGATTATAAAGAGCTTTGAATATCAAACAGGATTTTGTATTTAATCCTAGGAGCCTTAAATTGGAGTTTATTAAGTGGGGGCAGGGTAATATGGTCTGACCTGCCTTTTAGGAAACTCACTTTGGTGGTTGAGTATAGATTGGAGACGGCAGAAACTTGAGGCAGGTAAACCCACCAGTGGGATATTATGATAGTCCAAACATGAAGTGATGAGGGCAGGATCAAAATGGTGGCAATATCAAAGGAGAGAAGGGGAAATACCTGATAGATGCTTCAAAGGTGAAATTGATGGGTGACAGATTAGATATGGGTGAGTGAAATAAAATGAGCAGTTGAAAATGAGACCTACGTTGTGAGCCTGAGGAATTGGGAAAATGGGGTTGTCCTATACAGTAATAAGGAAGTTAAGTGGGGGAATGGTGCAGAGGAAGGTGGCGTTTAAGGGAAAAGATAAGTTCAGTTTTGGACATGTTGATTTTAAGATGAACATTAGACATTCAGTTTGAGATGTCTGAAAAGCAATTGGAGATGTGGAGAAGCAATTAGAAGTTAGTTTGTCGATCTATCTACATGTTCCACATGACTCCAACTTTTCATGTTCTTAGATGATGAAGCTGCTGGAGATACCAAGAAAAAAGCAAAATAGTTCCTGCCCTCAAGGACTTAATCTTTATTAAGTGAAAAAAAAACCACATACAGAAAAATAACTATATGGATATAGGGTAGTCCTAATATCCTATCCCATCCTTTATAGGAGAGAGAGGGAGAGAGACACAGAGACAAAAAGACAGAGAATATTTTGGTTAAACAAGAAAATGCAAAGTACTGTGCCAATCCTTCAACTGTGGTTTCAGTCATGTCATGAAGCACTAATGTGCTAAAGGAAATTATAAAAGGCATGGTTTCAGAGATATCTGAGAAGATTTATATTAATTGATTTAGGGTGAAATAAGTAGAACCAGGGGAATAAATTGTTCCAACACTATAAATACAAACCACTTTAAAAGACTTGGGAACTCTGATCAATACAATGACCAACCATGATTCTAGAGAACTGATGATGAAGCTTACCAGCCACCTCTTTAAAAAAGTGATAGACTCACAATACAGAATAAGCCATAAATTTACTAGACATGGCCAATGTGGGAATATGTTTTGCTTGCCTATGCATATTTGTTACAAGGATTTTGTTTTGTTTTCCATCTTTTTCCCCCCAAATGTGGGTAGATGGGAAGGAAGAAAATAGAGTTTTGTTCATTAAAACATTACAAGTTTTGAGAAACAATGGTTTTATTGTTGGTATTAGCTCTTATTAATAACTATTGCAGCAAAAATTTATTTGCTTGTCAGGAACTCAGTTGCCTTGGGCTCCTAGGATGATTGAAATTAGAAGGCAACCACAGAGGCAATTTCCTCCAATGCTCTCATTTTACTGATGAAGAAACAAAAACAAGGACACGTTACATGTCTTACTCAAGACAATACAGCTAGTCAGTATCTAACTCAGGGTTTGAACCCAGAATATCATTACTCCAAATCAATGCCCTATCTATTATACCATGCTGACTTCCTAAGTGAAAACTTTATTCATAGAAGGTTTTTCTATTTTTTTTTTCTGGGGCTTTAACATGTTTCTTGACATACAGAAGTTTCTTTGCCAAAGCTCTAATATAAACAGCAGCTACCTTAAGATGTTGAACAATGAAAAGAACTTATAAAGAAATATGACTTTCAACTAATTCTCCCCTGCTCCATTCTCTTCTCTTCTCTCACTACTAAATAGATTTCAACTACCATCTAATTTTGCCTCGCTCCTTTGGGGTGGTGGCATCTTTAGGTGGGCACAAGAAATTTTTTTTTCCTGTGGAAAAGTTTTTTTTAACATATTTATAATTGCATGATAATATAACTTTTAAAAATAGGTGAGATGTCCACCAAAGTCCTAACTTTATTTTTTAACTGAACTACAACAACACAACTTTTTGGGCCACATGAATAGAAAGGGATTTCACTGTTCTAGGTAACTTAGAAAATCCTCTGATCAATGTAGGCCATACCTTTTCTCAGAGAGTCTCCTAGAGTGCTGAAAGGTTAAATGCCCAGGGTCATATAGCCAGCAAGTGTCAGAGGAAGGATTTGAACCTAGGTCTTCCTAGCTTCTTTCTGTCCACTATACCACATTGCCTCTCAGTCCTGGGAATACTGGACATACGTGAGGGTTTCAGTGGACTTGGGCTTCCTCTTGTACATCATGCAAAGTTTGTACCAGATGGCCATTGAGATTTCTTCAAGTTCTAAAAGGCTATCATTCTATGAATAAAAATCCATCCAGTTCAATTAGCATCTGGCATGGTGGAAGGGTAGTGACCATTGACCTTGAACTATAAGAGTTACGACATATGTTCTCAGGACTGACAGAAGTGTGTGTGCTCTGAAGATTCCTTGTTCAACCCTTTTTAAAGCATTTACTGTAACATGTTGGAGACACTCCTAGATTTAATAACAGAGAAGGGCATGGATGGCCTCACAGAAGCTTGTTACATTTATCTGGTCAAAACCACTATGAGGTAAATATGTGTTACCAAGTAAATATGGGAGTCTTTCAGAAAAACCTACAAAAACATGTTCTTCATTTAATGAAGCAGTCTCTCCTATTCTTTAATGTGTTACCAAAGTGGTTGGATAGGGTCTTTATATGGGCCTGTGATGATTTTCAATGACCCTTTTTGCTTTATACCTGACTTTATTTTACAGCAATTCTTTGGTGCTTTATGCACTAGTCTGGACAATTAGACATATGTGAGAGGAGGCAGTATAGAAACTGATGTGCATCACAGTGAAATGCAACAGCTATTTTCTCTGAATAGATGAACATTTCACATATGTACATATGTATGTATTTATGTATATGTGTATATGTGTGTATATACATATATATGGAAAAAGATATGCATACACACATATTCATATATTAAGAAAGAAATATACGGTGCTCCACCTTCCAACTTCATCCCCTCACAATGGCTGTCCTCCATGCCTGGAATGCATTCACTCTTTGCCTCTACCTCTTAGAATCCCTGGCTTCCTTTGAGATTGTACTAGACTCTTCCTAACATTGCCTCCAACATTCCAGGGAGTTCAAGGAATTCACTTCTCATATCCCCCAAGATGTAAGGTACAAGGTGTAGTGCTAAGGGAATTTGAAGATCTTCCCTGCTCCTTAATAGGCCTCGCTTGGAGCCCAACAAGAGAAGCTTGTGTACGGGAGGCTTGTTTTTCAACACACCTTTTGTTACTTTGTAATTAGGCAGTGGATCGTGAAGGTTGTGATGTCTTCTTACCTCACCTCTTCTTCTTTCTATTGAATTTGTCAGGTTGTGCAGTTATCTGGGAAACTTCTTCCCTATGGTTCCATAACTTGACTTTTCTGAAACAAGCTTCCAAGTCTCCAGAGCTGCAAATGAACTTCAGGAACTTGGTCTGGTGCTATGACTTGATTAATGAGGTTTATTGAATTTGTAAACCTTCAACTTGAGATCGAGAATGACAATCTCTGATATCTTTGCTTCTCAGGCTTCCTAGGCAGCTCTGCAACAGCTCAGTTCTAATCATGCAAATTCTATCACCCATCACCAGCTACCCACTTTTTTACCCCCATCCTCCTCAATCCTATGCCCAAAATGTCCCCCACTTCTTATCTACCTCCCTCTTCTGCTATGCTCTCTGGAATGCCTGATCCATAGTTAACAATTTTGTTTTCATCTTAAATATTTTCCTTTGCAACTCCTTCAATATTCTGCCTCTCACTAAGATTTGTCTTCCCCCCTCGTGACACACCATCCCTGGCAATCCTGTCCAGTACTAGTTACATTTTCCCTCAAAACCCCAACTAGTTGTGGGTAGAGTCAGAACACTCCCCGTCCCCCATTGCCACTTCCAGACTCTCCCTCTAAGTAACATCTTCCCCTGCTAAGGTTTGTTGAAAGCAAATTTACCACTCAAGAAAGATATAAGTAGCTGGTATCTACTATTCACCCATAAACTCTCCTTCCTTCCTCCGTCAATGAGTTCTGTTCCTCATTCACAGTTTTATTTTCCACTACAACTCCTGACCTCTCACTAGGGGAATTCAATTCAAATATTGATGCTCCCTCCAACATGCTACTTTCCCACTTCCTCTATCTACTCATTTACCATGACTTACTCCTCCTCCAGTTACACACAAAGATAGTCATACACTTGCTTGATTATGCCACCAGTCATGAGCATTCCATTTCCACTTTCATGAACTCCAAAATTATTTTATCCAATTATGGGCTTTTTAAATCATTCTATCTTTTCCTCTATCTCACAACCTCTAACACTGATCTTTATCCTCACATGGCCTCCATTTTCTCCTCCTTTCAGTTCTTTCCCAGGCCATCACCCCCATAATGGCTAGATACATTCCTGCTTTCCCAATCTAAATCCATTTGTCAACTAGTTCAGCTCTATAATGTCCTATTCTTGAACTGAGCCCCAGCTTTGGATTACTTTCATCATCTGCTGCCTTCACTCCCTTTCACATGCTGCTGAACAGAGCTGACAAAAAATCATGAAACAATGCTTACTGGTTCCCTTAGAAAAGTATATTACATAATCTCAATAATAGCATTAAAATACTATTTTAAGATTTGCAAAGAACTTTACATATTTCTTTTATCTTCACAACAACCATGGAAGATAAGTACTATAATTATCCCCATTTTACAGTGAGAAAACAGAGGCAGAGATTGGATGACTTAGCTGGGGTGAGAAAAGCTAGTAGGTGTTTGAAGTTGAGATTTGAACTTGGGTCATTTTGACTTTAGGTTCAGCATTCTAAACAAAGCACTACCAAGCTGGGCCCTTACTACATCAAGTTAGTCCTTTAATACCTCCCTGGTTGATTGACTATTCCACTCCCCACAGCATATATGGCAGACCTCATCCTTCTCAAGCATGCTGTGTCACCATTTTTCCCAACCTTCTCAACTCAGGACATTGACTGATATTTCCTCCCTAAAATTGAGGCCATTAGCTAAAAGTGTTCTCTTTTCTCCTCTACTTCAACTCATATCACTCATGTCATCCCCCATATTTTCTTTTAAACCTGTCTCACACAAAAATGTACCCAATCTCCTTGCTAAAGCAAAGCTATCTACTCCAGTAGATTGCCCTCTCTCTCATTCCCAGTCTTTCACTAAATTTTATTGTCTTGCTATCTACTACTAGATACTTCTGTGCTATATATGAACAAATCTACACCTCTTCTATCCTTGAAAAATTCTCATTGATCTGACGATCTCTGCCAATTATCATACTGTATCTTTCCTCCTTTTGATGCTAAAATCTTCAAGAAAGCCTTCTGCAATGGATGCCTCCATTGTTTCCTCTCACTTCTTAATTCTCTACAATGCAATTTCTCCTTATTATTGAGCTGAAACAGTTCTTTCTAAAGTTACCAGAGATCTATAAATTTCCAAACCTAATGACCTTTTTCAATGTTCATCATTTTTACTCCTCTTTCACAAATGAAAAAAAATAGACTTTGAGAGAAAAATAAAAACTTCTCCAGTCACAATTAGCAAGTGTAAGAGTATGGATTCAAATCCAGTTCTTCCAGCCTCCATGCCCAACATTCTACATACCACACCATAGTCTATGTAAGAACTTCATATAACTTAGCTCATGGTTGCAACCAGACTCTTCTTCCCAGAATTTTATCAGTTCAGACATGAGAGAACTAAAAAAGTGAGTGATAATTAATATTCTCATATCCACTCAGACTTAGACTCACAATTTCCTAAACAGTCAACTCAGTGTGGGTATTTAGGTTACTATTAAATGCAACATTTGTCAGTCAACAACCTACATACCATTTATGTGGAATAAAAACCCTTCTCTAAAAGAATAGCTTGTTTGTCTCAAGAGCTTTCCAACTAATCTATGAGATCACCAAAACATCTGTGCAATTGGAAATCTCAATACAGCTTTTTTAAGGATTGTTTGGACTTTAGAATTAAATCATTAAGTATGGCTTATATCAGACACTGACTTTCAGTGTAACTCTGAACCCATTCCCAACCCTTCTGACTCTAAAATTCCTTATCTATAAGATGAAGAGCCTAGACCAGAAAAGTTTAAATTTCCTTCCAGGTTTGACATTTTTATGATTCTGTGGTTATTAATACAGAGGCATCCTGTTAGATTAGATTGAAGGATGGCTTTGGAGTAAAGGACACCCTAGGTTCAAATCTTGCTTCTACCAAATATTAGCTGTGTTAACTGAATTCACAAATAAGGAAGCTGAGACAGATTGACTTAAGTGAGGTCATAAAAACCAGTAGGTGGTAGACTTTGGAAATTTATCATATGAGGATCAGTTTAAGAAACAAAAGGTTATATTACTTATATATAATATATGTTACTTGTATACATTATTTATATGTTATAATATATTGTATACATAAATATATAAGTGATATATAATGTATATAAAATATGTATTTATATATATATATATATATATGAAAAAACATAGTGTTAACAATTCAATTAGCCTTACTGAATCTCAGTTTCCTCATCTTTAAAACAGTAAATTGGACCAGCCATCCATAGATTTTTTTTTTGCCAATACATTTCTGGATTTTAATAATCATGTTTCTTCTTATTTCCCACAGTAAGATGTCAGTAAGTGTTGGTAAATTGCTTTAAAAGGGAGGGGAAGCTGGAGAATTATCATCATAATGAGCAGGAGAAAAGATATATATGCAGGACTCCTTGAGGACAGGGACTGTCTTTTGCTTCTTTTTTTGTATCCCCAGCACTTACATAGTTCGTACTCAATAAATGTTGGTTGACTGAGAGTGATGAGAAATGTTGGTAGAATTCTCTTGGATCTTATCTGAAGTAATGTGTGACTTTGTTGCTTGAAAGGTTAACAGATGATATGTTAGAAATAGTCCAGACCTCTCCTTTGCCCCATCACGATCTAACTTATTTAAACCCTTTCTAATAAATTGTAAAGGTTTTGAGGACATCTTCCCCAACAACAAATAAAATCTTATTACACAGATATCATTATTTGTGTATATTTTGCCCCAAAACTCCTTGAGAGGAGACTTTTGTTTGATTTTTGTATCCCCAAAACTAGCACAATGTCTTGCACCTATTATTGCTTAATAAACACTTGTTAATTGAATTGCTAACACCATGTTTTATTCATCATCCTTTCTCTAAGTGCCATGAACTGCACATTGGCAGCATTTCATGAATAGCCATCTAATCACATTAACTGGAAAAATATTAAGCTCCTTGAGGGTAGGGATTGTTTTATTTTTAACTCTATATCCCGAATACCTAGCACAATGGCAGCTAGGTGGTATTTCTTGGCTAAGAGTCAGGAATGGCAGCAGTGTTGTTGTTCACCTAACAAGCAATGATATCACAAGGGTTAATTTGATTTAAGCAAGGCACAGCTGAGCAAGATAATCAGCCTCACTTTTTCCTCCAGAGTCATGGAAAATTCAAGAAGACTGGAGATGGTCTGGGATGCATTGGATGACCTTGACCTTTCTAAATTAAAGTCTTTCCCAGGCCACAGTTTGTTGAGGCAACACCCATTCAATGACTAAGGACTAGGTAAGATGTAAGACAAAAGATTCTATTTTACTATCACAAAATATCAACCCTCAAAGTTTCTGGCCAGAATAGAAAAACAGAGGTCAGATCTGGCCTCAGATACTTACTAGCCATTAGTAAGTCACTTAACCCTTTTTGCTTCAGTTTCCTGTCTATAGAGAGGGGATAATAATAGCACCTACCTCCCAGAGTTGTTGTGAGGATAAAATGAGCTAAAACATGTGACTAGGACATAATTAACTGCTATATAAATATTAGCTATTGTTAGGCATATAATAAGAGTTTATTAAAAGTTTCTTATTTCTTGATTTCAAGTCAGTGGAAATCCTCACTAAAAGACAGTTTCCTTGTTTTTTTTTCTTTCCTAAATGGAGCCTTCTCTTTGGAATTTATGTAGTCTACAAGTAAATCAGATGAAATATGAGTCAAATGGGGAAAAAGTACAGATGACTAATAAATCAAAGTTTACTTAGAAGGCCTGGTGTGAGGGTCTAATGAATACAACAAAGCATAAGATGACCTGTTGGCTATGGGAAAACATTTTTCAAGTCCTGTTAAAGTCCTCACTGTCTATGAATACACATGGAAACTCACAGAAAGGAAATAGAAGAAGGCACCCTAATTGGTCCAGGTAACTTTGTTCACATTTTTTCTCTTCCTAAAATATGCAGAACCAAACAGACAAACCATTTTGTATTTTTCTTACTGGCCAACACTTTTCCCAATAGTAATGAACAAAGGAAAAGGAAAAAAATGCCTGTAACTGACACATAAGATAATTCAATAGAGACTGAGAGACACTCATTACTATTTGGAGGAGGATGAATTATTTTAAATAAATTTGATCTGAAAGTGAAGCTTTTCATGAGATACCAAGAATCAGTTGGTGGGAGAAACAGGTAAGTGTGTCAATGCATACTAATTCATCTAAATAACTCCCCTCTGTGGCTTTTTAAGCCCATCAAATCCTTTTGCAGGATAGTAAGGGTTTATATATAATGGAATAGAAAAAATTAGAAACTAATAAAAGATTCATTTACTTTGCATAGTTGTTGCTTAAGCACTTTCTCCAAAAGTTTGGAGCCAATGTGACAAATTAGAGAGCACTGAACTATGGGAAGGAACCAGGAGATTTGGGCTCCAGTCCATTCCCTGCCAATAACTTAATCTGTGACTTTAGAGAATGTTCATAGTCAAATGGCTTCACTAATATGGATTTCAATTCTCTGTGCCTCAGTTTCCTATCTGCAAACTGAGAAGGTTGGACTAGTTGACCTTAAAAGTTCCTCTTGACTCTATCATAGAATTATAAGGAAGATTCTAGGGATCACTTGGGGAATTTAAGTAACTTGGGCTGTAATATCTCTCCTATAATTCATTTAAAGACAATTTCTGAGCCCAACTGAAGATTTTTTTTCTTTGACTCCCCATCCTGTCATCCACTTCCACTTATCTTTTGTGGGAGGGAAGGTTATTTTATTTATTTTTTCAATTAACAAAAATTTATTTTCTCTCCCTCCTACTCTCTCCCAACTGAAAAGAAGAAAAACACAACCCTTGTAAATCCTAGGGTGTACTTGGGCTGGCTCAAACACACTCCAGAGAACATCACTCATGGTTGTTAAATTTTCAGGGTGAGCATTTATGCCTCTAAAACAGGTAAAACTGGATTTCTTATTTTGTTGGTTGTATTGTTTTTCAGTCATTTCTGACTCTTCATAATTCCATTTGGGGTTTTCTTGCCATTTCCTTCTCCAGCTCATTTTACACATGAGGAAACTGAGGCAAACAGGATTAAATGAGTTGCCCAGAGTCATATAACTAATAAGTATCTAAGGCCAAATTTCAACTCAGGAAGGTGAATCTTCCTGGCTTCAGACCCTGAACTCTCTTAACTGTGCTAACTAGTTACCGTTGTTGATTGTATATATTTTTTTAATGAAGAAAATGTTCATTATACAGACTAAAGTTTAAAATCTTCATGAATGCATCTCACTATCTCCCCCAGAGAACTGGTTGTTAAATATTTATCAGTATAACCTTGCTTATAACAAAAGAACATAGTAAAAAAAAACAATATGTTAGTTGTCCATGTTCAATAACATGTCTTATTTTATATCTTGAATCATCCCTCTGTTAAGAGGTGGCTTATGTAGTTTGATCATCAGGCCCCTGGAATCATGGTTGGTTATTCCCATTGATCAGAGTTCTTAAATCTCAAAAAAAATTATTTCTCTATTATTTTGTTGCTATTGTATAAATTATTCTTCTAGTTATCCTCACTTCATTCTGTACCAGTTCACACATGTAAGTCTAGAGTTTTCTGAAACTATCCTTTATTGTTATTTTAAAGATATAACTATCTTTATTTGTTATTTGTAGTATTGATGATGTTGATAGCTAGAATTTACATAGGACTTTGAGGTTTACATAATGTTTTACATGGGTTAGCTCATTTGAACATCAAAACAATCTTATGAAATAGGTGGTATCATTATACCCATTTCATAGATGAGAATACTGGGACACAGAGAAGTAAAGTTGCTTGTCTATGGTCACACTTCTAGGAAGTATCTAAGGCATAATTTTCCCAAATCCAATTTTTTTTACCCTATCCACTGTACAAAGACATGTCTTACGATATTCTATTATAATTATATATCATAATTTGCTCACTCATCCCCCCTCCCATTTGATAGATACCCAATTAGTTCTGAGTTATCTGACACTAGTAAAAAAGAGTTGCTATGAACATATTTGTTCATATGGGTTTTTTTCCCTTTTTCTTTGATCTCTTTGGGAGAACAGACCTAGAAATAGTATCACTGGGTCAGAAGGTATATGCAGTTTAGTGAATATTTTGAGAGTAGTTCCAAATTGATTTCCAGAATGGCTAGATGAGGGAAGTCTTCATTCCATTAACAATTGATTAATGTGACTATTTTCCTGCACCTTATTCTCAAGGCTCCATTGCTTAAATGTCATAAAGATCATACCAATAATGAGGGGTATCTATGAAGGCTCTGTTTTGACCCCCCCCTTCTTTTTAATCTCTATCTCCTTGGGGATTTCATCAGCTCTCATAAGTTCAATAACTGTCTCCATTCAGTTGATTCTCAGATCTGTTTATGTGGTCTTCTACTGAGCTAGCTCTCTATAGATAGATGATAGATAGATGATAGATAGATAGATAGATAGATAGATAGATAGATAGATAGATAGAT
>NW_027187460.1:36433461-36458700 GCF_028583685.1 Petaurus breviceps papuanus
GATAGATAGATAGATAGATAGATAGATAGATAGATAGATAGATAGATAGATAGATAGATAGATAGATGGATGGATGGATGGATGGATGGATGGATGGATGGATGGATGGATGGATGGATGGATAGATAGATAGATAGATAGATAGATAGATAGATAGATAGATAGATAGATGATAGATATAGATATATCTTTATATGTATATATATCTTATATATATGTATATATATATATATATATCTTTAAACTGCCTCCTGTACATCTCAAAATGGATGTCCCCTAGGCATCTCAAACGCAACATGTCCAAAACACAAGTCATTATTCTTCCTCCACCCCACCCCTTCCAAACTTCCTCATTATTCCTATTGCTGCTATGATGCCATTTCAATAAATCCTTAAGAGGATTGTCTAGTGGCTGACTATTAAAGCTTAATATACCTGTGGGGGAACTTCTGGATTATAACTTTGGGAGGGTGGACCTGCAGAGTGACCAGAACCTGAGGTAGCTGTCTCTTGGGGAACCCAACCTGCCATCATGAGGCACATGGGGTAGCCTCAGAGGGAATGCTATGCAAACCATGCACTCCTTGTAATCTGCAGGGTAGGCTATGAAAAATGACCTCCTATGTTCCCACTTGACAGGAAGAATTATCAACAAAAACACATGTAGTCATCTTGATTACCATCCCAACAACACAGAGACAAAACACCACAAACTAAATTGTAGTCTGATGCAGATGGAACATGCACCAAAGTATAACATACCCATTGCAACTCCTGCCTAGATATGATGGAAGCTTCAGAGACAACAGAAGTGAACACTGTAGGACTGTGAATGTGGAGAGAGTGACTGCCTGTGTGACTTTGGGTGAGTCACTTAGCCTCTCCATTTCTGCATCAGTAAAATCAAGGAGCTGAAAAAGATGACTCCTGAAATCCTTTTCATCTAGAAGTATCTGATCTTGTAACATCAGAGGCCAGAATTGTATCATACCAGCCTCAGCACAGGCTAGAGAGAGTCTAGGTTTTTTTTTTTCTTGTTGTTTATTAACAAGTTACTCAGGGTCGGCTAGGTGGTGCAGTGAATAGAGCACTGGTCCTGGAGTCAGGAGGATCTGAGTTCAAATCCAGCCTCAGACATTTGACACACTAGCTGTGTGACTTTGAGCAAGTCATTTAACTCCAATTACCCTCCAAAAAGCAAAAAAAAAAAAAGACAAACCAAAAAAAAAGAGTTATTCATATTTCTATACTTTAGCCCAGATCCACAAGCTCTAGGGGAAAAAAAAATAAACTAGCAAAAATGTGGGGGAAAATCCTACCCAACATCATAGGTTACAGATTTCTATGAATTTATCAAGTGAAGTATCCATATCCAGGAGAGTCAATACACAAAGACTGCAAGTACATGCTGAAAAGCAACATAAAAGGAAGTCAAATTCTGAGTAATTATGATGAGCCACATTGGGTCTAGAGAGTGGAATGAAGAATTTTTCTCCTAGTATAGAGATAAAGGACTAGGAATCTGGAATGTTGAACATACTGTCAGGTGGTCACTGTGATTTTGTATAAATGTTTCCTTTGTTAAAAGGATGGGTTCAGTGGGTATGTATATGCATGTGTGGGGCGGGGAGGGGGAAATAGAGCTGGAAACCATGATGATGTAAAAACAAAATTTATGAATGAAAATTATGTTAAATACCATATCAGTCTTCCAAAGCACAAGTATAAAAAAGCATACCATTCCAGGGGAGCAAGATATTACAAGCCACTGTTATCTATGATACATATTCCTGATGGGCTACCATTGTTCATGGATTGGCATACTGGTACCTGTGGACCACAATCCTGCCATTTACTGTAATTGTTCCCTTGATATGCTAGCATCATGTAACATCCACACCCCAAGGTAATTGAGACCTGAAGCTAATGCTCAGCCTGAAGTATAATGGGCTATACAGTTTTGAAAACTTACAGATATAACGTTATATTCTGGTCAAGTTATTTGTTAGAGAGCTACAAAAACAAAAACCCTTTTGAAAAATCCTATTAAAGAATCCTCTAGGGGCAGCTAGGTGGTACAGTGAATAGAGCACTGGCCCTAGAGTCAGGAAGACCTGGGTTTGGATCTGGCCTCAGACACTTAACACAAAAACTAGCTGTGTCACCTTGGGCAAGTCACAACCCCAAGTGCCCTCAAAAAAAAAAGAATCCTATAATGATTGCTCATTATTTTTCAGTTGTTTTCAGTCATGTCCAAGTCTTTGTGACCCCTTTGGGGATTTTCTTGGCAAATATACTGTAGTGGTTTGCCATTTCCTTCTCCAGATTGTTTTACAGTTGAAGAAACTGAGGCAAACAGGCTTAAGTGACTCACCTAGAGTCACATAGCTAATAAGTGTCTAAAGTCAGATTTGAACTCTTGAAGATGTCTTCCTGATTTCAGGCCTGGTGCTCTATCCACTGTGCCACCAAGCTGCTTTCAGGAAGAACAGTTTAAATTCAGTCCAAGAAATGACAAACTATTCCAGTATCTTTGCCAAGAAAACCCTAAATGGGGTCATAAAGAGTTGGACACTGCTGAAAGAACTGATACAAGTATCCCTTGCACCACCTAGGTACCTGTACCTCTTTTAGAACATTCTTGAATGTTTTTTCCTTATTTTGTAATGCTAAAGAGCTGGTTGGCAGGATTGTAACTTTTGATGACCCATATTAGTAGATAGAGTAAAAAACAAAGAGTTTGGTCCTCTCCAAGAACAAAGAACAATAACCAAGATTAAGGTCAAAGAAGAACCTTTCATGGCAACAGACACCCAAGACGAGGTACATGACATAATCCCTGATACTAAGGGAGACTGAAGGTGGTGGAACACTTGGCCTCTAGAGTAGATCAGTTGAGCTCTAGAGCTAGGGCCTGAAGCTGGGGGCCCACTTGAACTCTAAGTTAGGAATTACAGTAGGATTAAAGCTGATCTAGTTTCCACACGAGGAGCAGAGGGACACAAGGTTCCCTAAGAAGGGGGCCAAGTGGAGCAGGTTAAAACTCCTAGTATAGGGATACACTATGAGGGGATGTTATACTTCCAGCTTAGATGAGATAGGGACACTCAGGTTTAAATGAAACCAAATCAGAACAAAGGCAAAGAAGACTCCATAACACTGAACAACATGTAGGCTGGTGCTCAGCTGAGCCTTCTGCCTCCTCATGGAATATATCATGAGCTCCCACCAGAATCAGATCCCATAAGATGAAGTGCCCGCTGTGTTTGGGAATTGACAGAGGGAAATATGGACAAAATGTGCCAGTTCCTCCTGAGTACCCTTACTAGTAAACATCCTTAACTATCCAAATGGTAAATAGACTCATTTCTTGGTCCAAAGGAAAAATGAGTAAAAGTTTCACTAGACTGACTTAGCTCACAGCCTGACCCAGACAGGCAGTGTGATGTAATGGGAATTAGAGAGGAACTAGGAAAGCTGAGGTCTAAGCCTGGTTCAGCATTAATTCATACTGGTGCTCTAAGGAAGTCATTTAACCTTACTAGGCCTCAGAATCCACCTCTAAAACAAAGAGTTTTAAAGTATAATTTAAGTCCCTTGAAACTCTACCACTCTTAAGAGTTTATGAAATTCATCAAGAAGCATTCAAGTGGAAATCTAAATCGATGGGCATATGTTTTCTATTATCTATGAGAAAGAGGAATATGATGAGGAAAAATATATTTTATAAGAATTCACTTTCCCACCTTCCCTATTAGCTTGCTTTGGGGAAACCTTAGCCCTGAGGCTGCTCTCTTGATTTGTTAACCCCTAATTTTGGTTTTCTTTCCTTGAAAGGCATGCTCACTTCCCTGCAGGCTCAATTCACTCTCCAGGCTTTTCCACCTCCTCAGGGAGCCTCCTCCCTTTCTTCAGTCAGTTTCCCTTTATATGATTTGTTCCCCCATTAGGAAGCAAGCTCCTTGAGGAGCTATTTAACTTGAGTGTTTTTGTTTCTTGAGTGCTTAACTCTATTCATGACATATAGTAACCTTTAATAAACTCTCTCTCTTGCCCTCTGTTTCTCTCTGTCTTTTTCTGTCTCTCTGTGTCTGTCTGTCTGTCTGTCTCTTTCTCTCCATATATACTAAAAAGCCATTTCTGGGGTGTGTGTGTGTGTGTGCTTGAGCATGTAAGGGGGCACTAACAGGTGAGCCAATCAAGAAAGACCTCCGGAAGAAGGTAGCATTTGAGCTAATCCTGGAAAGTACCTAGACATTCAAAGAAGAAGTTAAAAAGAGAAAGTATTTCAGGAATAAATTTATTATAAAAGGCAAAATATAGATTATCAGTTATGGAAAACAGCTAATAGGTCACCCTAACCTCAACTAGAACTCCTTAGATCTCAGTTTTCTTCCCTATAAAATGAAGATATTGGATTAGATGGCTTCTGAGGTCTCTTCTGGCTCTTTAGATCTGTTATGTGAAATTAGTTCAGAAATCTAGGGTGAGGGCCCATTATGAGGGGCTTTAAATGCTAGAAAAATTTAAATTTCATATTAGAGTCATTGAGGAAACACTGAAGCTCCTGAAGCAGGCATGGGGATTGAAATGAGTAGCAAGACTTTAGAGTTACAGTGTAAACTTCTCTAGGATGGGAACTATATTGTTTCTGTGTTTGCACGCCCAATACCTGAAACTTAGACATACTGATTTGGGTGCTATGAGGCCCATGGATGGAAGAGGGAAGAGGACAATTAGGAATCAATAATGTAGGTGAGGAATAATGGTGTCTGGAACTAAGGTGGTACACAGATGAATGGGGAGAAGGGGTGGATAGAAGAGATAAAGTGGTAAAAGCCACAAGAGTAACCACTCAATGGATATGAGGGGTAGGGAAAAGAGATGAATTCAGGATGACTTTGAGTCTGGGAACCAGAATGAGTAGACATGTGCTGGTGCACTCAACAGTAACAGGGAGTTAAGAAGGGAAAACCTGGAGGGAAAGATGAGCAGGTCTATTTTGTACATGATGAGTTTGAGATGCCTATTGGATGTCTAGTTAGAAGCATATAATAGACAGTTGGGGATGTAGGACTAGAATTCAAAGGAGAGTATAGGCCTGGATAATCAGACCTGGGAGTCATATGCATAGAGCTAATAATAAAATTCACAGAAGTTCAAAAGGTCACCTAGGGGAGCTGGGTAGAGAAAAAAAAGAGAAGAAATACCAGGACAAAGTCTAGTCCTGGGGTATGCACAGTTAGTGGGTTTGTCATAGATTATGGAAAAGCAAGGAGGACTGAAGAGTGGTCATACTAGTCAGAGGAGAACCAGGAGACAACAATGCCTCAAAAACCCAGGGAGGAAAAAGTATCCAAAGGGAAGGGAGGGGTGGTAGTAGTGGTAGTAGTGGTGATGATGGTGATGGTGATGGTAGTAGTGGTGGTGGTGGTGGTGGTGGTAGTAGTGGTTGTGGTGGTGGTGGTAGTAGTGGTGGTGGTGGTGGTGGTGGTGGTGGTGGTGGTTAGCAGTACCAATTGCTGCAAAGAGGTCAAGAAGAATGAGAAAAGACCACTGAATGTGGCAATAAAAAATACTGGTAAGCATAGAGGGGAGAGTTTCATTTCAGTGGTGATATTAGCAGCCAGATTTCAAGAAATTGAGAAATGAGTGAGCCAGTGTGGTGCTATACATCTAAAATTCCTGCTGCTGAGGAGGTGGGAGCTGGTGGACGTTTTTTAGCTCAGAAATTCTGAGTTGCAGTAGGCTAAGTCAATATGGTATCAGCACTACTTTCGGCACTACAGGAATGGGGATTGGGGGTGAGGGGTGAGGACAGGTTCCTTAAAAAGGGTAGAACTGCCCAGGTAAGAAGCAGTTGGTCAAAGATCCCCTGTCAATGAGTGAAATAAAGTCAGTGAGTAGTCTCTGCACTTCCAGTCTAAGGAAAATAGAGAGATCTGGTTTTGGAAAGGAAAGGAGACGAGAGGAAAAGAGAGGAGAGGAGAGGAGAGGAGAGGAGAGGAGAGGAGAGGAAAAGGAAGGGAAGACATTGTTCCTAATAAAGTACAGGTAAATAATTTTGAAATTGGAATTCTGATTAATGCTGAAACCAGTCATGATTGCAAAAGACTAATGATGAGCCATGCCTCCCACTTCTTGGCAGAGGAGACATGGACTAAGGATACAGAATGAGACATTTTCAGACACGGCCCAATGTGTTGATATGTTTTTTCCTGACTATACTTTTTTGCAAGATTGTGTTTCTTCTGGAGTGTGAAGAGAATTAGTAGGTAGTGAGAGAGGAGCAAAAAATAAAAAATGAAAGAAAGAAGAGCGTCATTGTTTTTAGAGAAGTTAAGTAAACAGAAAGTGGAGAAAATGAGTATAAACAGCTATTTCTAGTTTGACTTTGAAAGAAATGAGAACTGAAGGACTTTAGCCTAAGAGGATGATAGAATCAAGTAAAGGTTTCAGGAAAATGATGTAATTCTTGAAACTGACAACCTGTCTACTTGTACCTTCAATCCAATCTCCATTCAATTTCATCCATGACCTTAATTTTCAATGTTTCCTTAACCATTTTCTCATTTCTGAGACTGGAACAAAGGGCAAAGGAAGGCTACTTTGAGAGCTGGTTAACAAGTATTTAGCAACCAAATTAATTGGGATACACTTCAATATTGGTAATATACTGTCAGTGGCATGCTCAAATTGTGATACGCAGTCAAGTTGACTATCCAATGAGGTAACCCTGTCTTAGATATACATTAAAAAGGAGCAGTGAGCAGGTTTCAGAAGAGAGTGGCTTATATATTTCATTTGTAAAATTGTGTGGCACTTATGATAATCCCAAACTGATCCCTCCAACAAAAGCCTATTATTTTTATTCTTATATTTTCCTGGTGATGGTATATGGCTGAGTCTCATGGAATCCAGTGATCTCCAAAGAATAAAAACAATTGTGGGTGATCTAAGGAGCAAATGTTAAGATACATGGTTGGTATAAGTAGGTTGCAAGTTATTATCGATGTGAGAATCAATGGAGATAACAGATGTAAAGTGCTTTGGAAACCTTAAGGTGTTAAATAAATGTCAGCTACAATTATTATTAAGAGGCAGAGTGGAATAATAGATGGAGAGGCAGCCTCTTTACTAGAAAGATCAGGGTTCAAGTCCTAACACTGACAAATATTGTGTGACCCTGGACAAACCCTCAATGTGCTAGGTTACCTTCTAAAATTATAAGTCATAGAGAAGATACTAACGTGCATTGGAAGAGATTCCCCACACTGGGACTCCTCTGTGCTTATGAAATCACAGATCCAGTTCTAATTCCCATCTAACAATTACTCATAGTATGATAGTAATATCAGTGATCATATATCACATTATTATGACATAAATGGTAAGTATTTATATCATGAATAGTTATTGATTATCCATAAGAAATTACTTTGAAGAAATAATCTATGGCATGAATGACTATATAAAGAGATAGGTCAGTCAGGTAGTGAGTGAAGGCTAACAGATGAATACTACAGCGGTACCCATAAAATATCAAAAGAGCAGAGGAAGGTATAAATTGTGCTAACACTAGTCATTACAGTTATCATTTATGTAACACTATAAAGTTTGTAAAGTGCTTTACAAATATCATCCAACTTTATCTTCAATGACTGAGTAAGGTAAGTGCTATTATTATTCACATTTTACAGATGTGGAAACCAAGACAGAGAGGTTAAGTAACTTGCCTACAGTCACACAGCCACTAAGTGTCTGAGGTGGGATTAAAATTCAGTTCTCCCTGACTCCTAGTCCACTAACTCTACTCCACTGTGCCACCTAGAGTCTATGTGAAAGATTTGTGGGATCACATCAAGAGTGCTGGTAAATGTTTAACAACAAGCTCTTCATGGGGAAAATGTAAGCAGGAAACTTTTCAATTTAATCTGTATTATTAATATTCCCCCCCATCACTTTCTTAAATCTAGACCATTAATAAAACCATTAATAAGAAAATACATCAGTCCCTCACTTATTTCTCAGGTACACATTCTCATCCTGAAAACTTAACAATTAGCTCTCACAAGTCAATCCAAGATAGGTCCAGCACAGCCCTGACTCAGAACACAAATAAGAAAAGCACAGAATGAAAAGGTGTGGATGGAAGGAGCTGTGATCTTTACTGGTGGAGGGATTCATCACAGATGCATTAAAGAATTAGAGAGTGTAGGATCACAGGCTTAGACCTGGAAGGAACCCTCAAGGTCACCTAGTCCATCCCCCTCATTTTAAGGTTGAACAAACTCAAGTCTGGAGATGTTTGATGACTCCAAGGTCACACACTGGGAGAATTAATATTTAAACCCGTATCCTTTGACTCAATACCTAGAATTCTCTCTACTACCTCATGTATTATCCAGCCATTACTGAAATTGATCCCAAGGGTAATCCATATTGTCTAATTGTAAATCTGTCAGGGAAATTGGATAACAATAGCAAGTCATACTTGATTTACCTCTTATCTATTTAATTCAGATAGGTCAAATTCTTACTTTCTTATCTTTGCTCATGCTTTCCCCACTGCCCAAAATGCTATCTTTCACCTTCCATCTCAGTCTTACTCATCCTTCAAGACCCATCTCCAGTCTTACCTCCTTTACAACATTTCCCTATCCCTTTAGTCCACAGTGACCATTCCTTTTCCTGACCTTTTATACCACAGGATCTTCTACTGATTATGTCCACTCACTAAAACACTTGGGAACAGGCTGCCTTGTATAGACCTTAAATTGTTCTTTGTTAGCATCCTCTTTCCCTTACTGAGTCATAAACATTTTAAAGTAGGGAATGAAGCTGAGCCTTATTTGGGATCCCCTATGGCAAATATTCAATGACTGTGTTAATAGAATGATTGCTTCATAAGATCAAAGGATTTTTAAACTGTAGCTATCTTAGAGGAGATCTAATTCACTAACAAAATTTTTAGTATAATGGAGATTTGGCTGTCATCCAGTTCATTTAGTAAGTATACACACATATATACACAAACATCAAACATATACATACCCATATACACACATACATATATATTTACAATCATCATCATCTATATATGTACATACAGGTCTACATAAACATATATAGACACACACATATACATACAAACATACACCCTCCCCAAAGAACCAAATGACTGCCAAATTTCCATCACTGTTAATAGATATTTGGACCAATTCAGACCAAGATATTTACTTATTCAGAATATATACATATATATACATACACATATATATAATATTTCAGACTATATATTTTTATTTATATTTCAGATTATATATTTATGTGGTCTCAATCAGGATTTGGGAAACTACAGCCTTGAGGTCACATGGACCTTTAGGTCCTCAAGTACAGCCCTTATTTGGTTAAAGGGCCACACTTGAGGACCTAGAGAACTACATGTGGCCTCAAGGCTGCAGGTTTCCCAACACTGATCTGAATAATTAGATATCTTGGTCTGAATTAGTCCAAATACCCATTGACACTGATCACAGTAAATGGAAGATGGATAGATCTTCACTTCACCCTTGGGCTGGGTGAAGGGATTTTGCATTACTGGAGTACCAGAACTATTTATATGTCACATTAAAATGTGGATTTTATAGTAGGAGGGGGAGGGTGAATCATGTCTCCTTTCCACCAATGTCAGTGGCTCAGCATGAGGGAAGCTAGTGAGAGTTTTCTTTGGTTACTGTTTGTCAGGATACTACCTCATCCAGTCAGTGAGAGAGGATAGCCTCCTTCTACTCCTTTCCTTGGATTGAATTTAAAAAGAAGGTTCCCCAAGTAGCAACGTGACAGTGAAAAGTGTCCTTACAGTTACTCCAGAAATACCAGAATATTAGTAATAGCAGAAACTAATCTGCTTAGGGTCTTCCCCCCCACCCCCATCATTACATAAATAACTGAATGGAAGAGCCAGGGAATTAAGATCATAGGTGCAGAGCTGGAAGGATTCCAGTTGAGGCCCTGGTAAACTGAAACAGGGAAATGTTTCCAAATTCCCCAGGGTTCTTATGGTCCTTTCCGGTAAAGACTTAATCTTAGTATTCTAAGAGAATGACACAAAATCCCCTTTGTAATATTTCCCACCAGTGTCTCATCCCCCTCCTGCCCTCTGTGGGACTTCTACTGTTTTAATGATTATGATAACAGCCTTCCTTTGATCTAAATTGGGCTTCCTTCAAATAAAAATAGCAATACATAATAGAGTCCACATAGCCAAGTTGCTGAATGAATCCTGTCACTGTTTGCTGTTTCCACTTATAAATGTATGTCAGAAGTAATTAATACATACTGCCCTTATAGACTATTTGATTACAATCTAGTAGATAATATGAGATCATGGAAAATAATGCTAAAGATTATGAATCAGGCAGAGTTTCTGAGAGAGCATTGGCCCATTCAATTCAGAGTAGGTAGGACCTAGATAGAATGATCAAGTGGGTTTTGCCAGAAATCTCACTTCTTTTCTCTGAGATCATCCAGTGTATTGGTACTGACCCTAAACTTCATTTGCTGTGTAACTATCTAGTAGCATCTCCAGCATCTTGTTCAATGAATAAATTTATTAAGAACTTACTTCTTCTCAGACATTGTGCTAAACAGTAGGACCTAAAAGGAATTTACATTCCAATGGGGGAGGTCAGGTAGAGTCCATGAGCATTGATTAAACTCTAACCAAGCACTGGACATGCTGTGAAAACAATATATAAATGGGAGCTGGGGAGTGAGGGAGGAAGAGGTATAAATAAAGAGGTACATTGTTTGGAAATGACTAGGAAGTGGTATGATGCCCTGGTTCTGGGCCAAACAAAGCACAAGTCTACCTATCATAGCCCAAGGCCCTAGGGGCAGAGTCCAAGTTCTGATGGAGATACACGAAGAAGATGACTAAAATGCAGGCAGTATGGTTTGAAAATGGTCAACACATAATAGGTTCTTAATAAATTCTTTTTTACTGCTTGATTGAAAGAACCATGAATTATTTACCCATATATTATCTTTTTTTTTTGCCTTTTTTTTAGAGGGGGAAAGCAGGGCAGTTGGGGTTAAGCGACTTGCCCAAGGTCACACAACTAGTAAGTTTTAAGTGCCTGAGGCTGGATTTGAACTCAGGTCTTCCTGACTCCAGGACCAGTGCTCTATTCACTGTGCCACCTAGCTGCCCCCATGTATTATCTTATATTACTTTTTAAATGGCCTGTGAATATTTCCTAGTGTGTGAGATAGCAAAGGGTTAAGTTTCCACAGGCTCCAGAATGAGGTAACAAAACTTAAAGGAAACAACACTAACCTTCTCTTCATTGGTTGTCCCTCCCTCCAAATTTGGTGTGGAGATATGCAAAAGTAAGGGACTGAAGGATGTTTCCTTCTGGTTGGGTAGAAGGGTCAAATAAATAATTATGATTATAAAGGATTGTCAGTTGTAATTCTCATTGGCTGTCTCCAAACTCGGTGCATAATGAGGGATTGGAAAACACTGTCCTCTGATAGGATGTTAATTCACCAATAATTGTGGTAATAAAGGATGGAGATTGCTTTGTGGCCGATTAGCTTAAGATTGTGAGCCCACCTCACTGAGCAATGGTGAGACCAGGCAGAGGAGTGGGCTGGGTTAGGGTTAGGCTAACAGAAGCCTTCCAGCTTCAGCAATTTGCATTCCCTGGCTGATGCCCCTTGAGCAACAAGGGTTACGTGCCCTTTCTCATGAGAAAGATTAAAGACCTTTGCTGTTCCCTGACTCAGACTCCGATTTCGAAGATCTGGCAGTGGTTTCTATCCCACACACTAGTACTAGTAGATTGAGGTCATTTCTGCTGAAATTCCTCATCTTCCCTTCTCTATACCTCAAAAACTTTCTACAACTTCCCCTCTTCTCTCCTTAGCTTTTCTAGTTTCTTACATTGTGGTCCTTCTCAGAACAACTTCTCAAGGAATCTGCCTCCATTCATTCCCTTTCTTTTTGATCAGGTGTTACAGTGAACAGAGTATTGGGCCTGGAGTCAAGAAGATTCATCTTCCCGAGTTCTGAGCCAGAGGTTAAGTAATTTACTCAGGGTCTACTAAGTGGCTGAGGATGGATATGAATTCAGGTCTTCCAGACTCCAAGCTCAGGGATCTACCCACTGTACCACCAGCTGCCTCCATATGGAACAAGAAGCAAGAACGAAGCTCTTGGTTGTGATTGTGTGAGATCCAAAAGGTCTACTCTTTGCCTCAGTGCTCCTCCCTGGGCCTGCCCAATAACAGGCACTTATATTATCCTTCCATTTCTTTTATCTGTGCTCCTTGTGTAACAGAGTTTGACGCATGCCTTGATTCCTTAACATGGAAGCAGTCATGTTGGAGACACCAAAGACCAGCTTCCAGGAGAAGACATTTTCTGTTACCCTCCCTCATGGGTGGCAATAATCTCTTTCTATTGGCTGAACAGATTGCCTCTATTACAAACTACCAGCCTGGAATACCCTCTCTTTCCCTTAGCTTCCTGTTGGAAGTTGGAAGGTCCTGTTCCTCCATAGCGTGAGAACCATGAACTGAACTGTTGAGGAGAAAAGGCTTCTTTCCCCTTTCCCTCTCTTCCCTGTTAAGCCCCATGGTCCTGAAAATCAGGCTGGGGGTTTGGATTTGTTTCATTTGTCTGCTTTACTTCTAAGTTCATGTAAAAGAATCCCTAGATCTGGAATCAAGCCATGACAACCTTGGAGGCAAGATTCCAAGGCTGGATGTTGCAGCTACTATAGAAAGGAAATTCTGGGAAGCCAGAATACCTCAGGCTAGAGCCCAAAGTATGGGAGACAGAGGTTGGACTTGGAACTTCCTTGGTGGGACTGTGCTGTATAGGAATTTAGCTAAAATGTGAACCCAATCCCCTCTGATCTCCAGTGACTAGGGTGGGTTATGTCCCCCTAGGTATTGGGGGAGGGATTTTATCAGTTTCTATGAATTATCACCTCTAATGTATATGACTAACTTGTGTATTTGTGTGTTACTAATCTTTTGCGTGAACTCTGGACACATGTCCAACTACTTGATAGATATCTCCACTTGGACACTTTGGCCATCACTTTAAACCCCACATCTCCAAAACTGAACTCATTCCTTTCCAATTCTGCTCCTCCTTTTAACTTCCACATGTTTTCTCAATGTACCAACATCTTCCCAAGTCACCTAGGCTTAAAATATCCATGTCATCTTTTAAATTTCCGTGTCTCACTCCCCCCATATCCAACCAGTGGACAAGTCCCATCCTTTAAGGTAATACATAATTATTACACCTCCCCAAATTCTAGCTTTCCTTTATGTGTGGGGTTTCCCAGTTAATATGTAAACTCCTGTCTGCTTGTATTTGTATGCTCAAATATTAAGCACAGTGCCTGGCAGAGACTAAGTGTTTAATAAATGTTCTATCTACCAATCTTCCATAATGTCAAATTCTCAACTTCTCTCTGTACTCACACTACCAGCATGACTGTTCAGGCCTTCATCACCACAGGTAAGGAACTATTGTAATAGTCTCCTGACATAGCTCCCTACCTTTGTTCTCTTCTACCCAAATTAACAACTTCCTACAACTCTACAAATAATCTTTTTAAGGCATTGGTTTCACCATGTCATTCCACTTCTAAAAAATGTTCTCTTTCAACTCTAGTATAAAGTATGAAATCCTTACTTAGGTATAAAACACATGGAAAATTGGGCTCCAACCTTTCTTTCCACCCTCATTACATACTAGCCTTCATGTACAGTGCTCCACTGTATTATGCTACCAAATTGTTCTGTGAATTCAATAATCCATTTCCATTCTACACATACCTGTAGGCCATCCCATTGTCTGAAAGACACTCCTTCCTCATCACTGCTTTTCACAATCCTTATTGTTTCTTCAAGATTCAATTTATGATCCACCGTGATGTCTTCCCTGTTTCTAAGAAAAGATTCAGTCCTTCCTCAAATTTTCCAAAAATACTTTGGCTCATCACACCCTTGCTTTATATTATAGCTATCTATATTATAATCTCTACAGTAAAATATAAACTCCTCAAGGGTAGGGACTATGCATTTTCTTTGTATTTCTGACATGTATCAGTACCTGGAACACACCTTAATAAATATGTGGTGAATGAATCTTCTCATGGGCTTCCATGTTCTGCATGCATTAGCAGGTGTAGAGGTCTTTGGGCATCCATCCCATGTGAGTGGATGGAACAGCAGGGCAACAGTATGTGATGACCCTTAGCTCACAGACTCATCTCTGAGACAGCACAATCTGAGACATTCTGTCTTTACTAGAGAAGTAGTGGGAGTAAGACTTGGGGACCAGGCAACAGTGACAAAACTTATTGACCTATTGGGATGACTCAGTCATAGAGACTCCACCTGCCAAACCCAGAACCACCCGCCCAAAGATTTGAGTGGTTCTGTAAAGCAGACAGACTTTTAAAGAGCAAACCCATTTATAGATTTGGTTAGTATAATGATGCATGGAGAGGAAAAACAGACTTGTTCCAGACCTTTATTACATAACATTGTAAAATACAGGCTAGGAATCCTGAATGAGAATGAGGAAAAGACAAATACTGAAATCTGACAAATTCAGAGTACCCTTTGACTATTACTAACCAAGTAAACAATTGTCTAAATTTGAGTAAAAAAAAAGATCTATATTATCCTAGGTCACTTTTAACTTCACTTTGTGAAGATATTCTGTAGGCTAGGAAGCTTTGATGTACCATACTAATAGGGGTTATATTTTGGAAGGAATCTTTTTTCTAACCCGTCCTAAGGTCCAGTCTCCTAATTGGTAAGTCCCCAGTCTGGACAACATTTCATGAAGGTTACCAGACATGATCACTTCTCTCCAACTCAGTCTCTGGAATTCACCTCCTCACCAGTAGCCTTGTCCCCTTACCCAAATGTACTCTTACCTCCCTTTCTCCTCTTATCTCCTCCAGCTTACCTTTATATGACATGTTGTCTTCCCCCATCAAAAGGTGACCTACTTGAGGGGAGAACCTTGCTTGTATTTGTATCCCTAGAATTTAGTACAGTGTCTGACACATAATTAATGCTTAATAAATATTCCAAGTCTCTATTTCCATCCATATATCCATGTTATTGTTAAGTCATTTACGTTTTCTTGACAAAGATACTAGAATGGTTTGCCATTCCTTTCTCTAGCTCATTTTACAGAAGAGGAACTAAGGCAAACAGGGTTAAATAGCCAGAGTCAAAGAGTCAGTAAGGGTCTGAGGATAGATTTGAACTCAGGAAGTTGTCTTCCTGATTACAGACCTGGCACTCTATTCACTGTACCACCTAGCTACCCCTGTCTATTTATACGTATCATCTATCTATCCATGCATCAATCCACTCTATGTTATGCCCCCAAGTCCCAAAATTTCCAAGCCACAACACACATAAATGACCTACTCACAAGACCAAATTAATTCTAGGTTTTAAAGGGGGTGAACCATTTTACCATATACTCTACTCCTCCTATCATCGGTTTCAAAACTAATTGGATTCTAAGTTGTTCCTCACCATAACCTCTTGAGATAGGAGCTATTGTTATCCCCATTTTGTGCATAGAGATAATAATAATTATCCTTCATTTTGCAGATGAAGTAACTAGAGTTCAGACGTAATGTGATTTGCTTAATCTGATAAATATCTGAGGGCCTCCTGACTTGAGGT
Source organism: Petaurus breviceps papuanus (assembly GCF_028583685.1). Lineage (NCBI taxonomy): Eukaryota > Metazoa > Chordata > Mammalia > Diprotodontia > Petauridae > Petaurus > Petaurus breviceps. The sequence goes on from NW_027187460.1 coordinate 36,449,206, forward strand.
CCTAGGATCCATCCATGGGGCTACACTGCCTCCCTCAAATGAACACATTCTGGTGCCATGTAGCACCTACAGCACTCATTACTGAAACTTCAAACACCATTTTCTTTGTCATAGGAATTCCCCAAGAGAGACTCATTTATTTTTCCATTAGAAATGTGTTTGAATTATGATTATTTTAAATAAGTAATGAATTATTTATTAAATATTAAATATATTTAAATTTATTAAATATATATTTATTATATAACATATAATTATATATTATAAAATATTAATAAAATATATTTTAAATTCATTTAACTAATAAAAATATATAATAAATAATAATAATGAATTAATTAAATATTAAAGAAGTAATGAATTATTTGACTCAACAAAGATCTAGTTAAATATATACAAGCATCTGTACAACATCACCAATTGTTCATTTGTTCTTTGCCTGAAGACTCCCATTGAGGGAGGCAACCAGTCTTTACTTCCTAAGACACTGGAAAGATCTCATTGCTAGAATAGAATACTTTTCTTTACATCAATCCTAAATCTGCCTCTCTCTGGATTCTACCCATTATTCCAGGTTCTGCTTCCTAGGGTCAAAGAGAACAGTTGAATTATTCTTTTGTTCCATTCTATAGATGAGAAAACTGAGGCTCAAAGAAATTAAATTATTTATTTAAGACCCTAGATTTACTGACCTATTTGAATAGTTGATCTTTCCAAGGAATTTTAAAAAAAATTCTCAGTGCTGTTAAGAGGGATGCCAAGAAAAAAAAAAGACAAGCTCTAGATACTACAATGGATGAGAATTATAGTATCAGATACCCTGCTGTGACAAGAAGCAGCTCAAAAGCACATTAATTAAAACGATTGTGCAAAACTAAATTGCCACAAATCTTGTTCAAGCCACAGCCCCACCCAGGGTCTCAATGTGTGACACCTGTAAAATACAAGGTTGAGAGAAGATGACTTATGAAGTCCGTATTTCTTTGTGTCTCTTATACTAGTCAGCCTTAACTACATTGCAGATAATTGGTTATTTTTAAAATAGATTTCACTGGTATCATTTGTTTTTATGTTACCTAGACTGCCCCTCCTTGCCCTTTCCTCACTCTGTCCCAGAGAGCCAGCCCTTAAGACAAAATATTTGTTTAAAAGGAAAGAAAAAGGGAGGAAAGAGGGGAAAAATCAATAAAACTGATCAACACTTCAAAAAAAATCTGACATTATATACAATATCCCACAGTCATGGAGCTCAACTTCTCTTTGTATAGAGGGGCCTATATATAAATAACAAGTTATTTATATTTATAAAATATTTATTTATAATTTACAAAATTTTATAATTTGTTTTAATAATTTATTTATTTGTTATTATTTATTTATTTGTAATTTGTTGTTTACCATTTACAAAATTCAGATTTGATTGTTTGGTTACTGGAGTTTTTGGTTTGTTTGTTTAGGTTTTGTTTTTTTTTTGGGGGGGGTGCATTGCTGTAGTCATTGTATATATTGTTTGCCTGGTTCTTCTCACTTCACTTTGCATCATTTCATGGAATACTTTTCCCCTATTCTCATTGCTTCTTACGGCACAGTAGTATCTAATTGAATGCTGTACAACAACTGGTATAGCCTTTTCTTGAACAATAGATAGACATCTACATTATATTCAGTTTTTTGCAGCCACAAAAAGTAGTTCTAGAGTCAGGAAGACTATCTTCCTGAGTTCAAATCGCACCTCAGACAATTACTAGCTTTGTGACCCTGGGCAAGTCATTTAGCCCTGTTTGCCTCAGTTTCCTCATCTGGAAAATGAGTTAGAGAAGGAAATGGTAAACCACTCTAGTATCTTTGCCAAGAAAACCTCAAATGGGGTCATGAAGAGTCAGAAATTACTGAATAGTAATGGAGCCTTTCTTTTTCTTAAAAACCTCTGGGGTGTATGAATAGCAAGTAGAATCTCTGGACCAAAGGGTTATAGACATTTAAGTAATTTGATTTAAATCATTTCAAATTGCTTCCCAGAATAATTGTATTAATTCATGGCTCCACTAACAATTCATTAGTGTGTCTGGCTATGAACAGCCTCTAACACGGACTGTTCCTGTCTTATCTTTGCCAACTTGCCAAGTTTGAAGTGAAACTTCAGAGTTGTTTTGAGTTGAATTTCTCTTATTCTTAGTGATTTGTTGCATTCTTTCATAACTTATTATGTTAATAGTTTGCAATTCTTCATTTGAGAAGTTTGTTCATATCCTATAACCATTTCTCTACCAATGGTCTAACAATCAAAAATTAACTGTTGTCAGGATCTACCCCTTCTTGTGTTTAATAATGAATCATAATTAAATGACCTAAATTACTTTAGGGGTTACAAAGCACTTTCTTCTCAACAACCTGTAAGTTAGGCAATAAAGATATGGCTATCTCCCTTTTTCAGCTAAAAAAAAACCCAAAACCTCAGGAGGGTTTATTTCATTATCCCTTGTAAATGTCCAAAACCAGATCTGAATCCAGGACTTTGACTCCAAGTTCAGTACCATAATGACAATTGCTAGTTACTTCCCCCTTTTATTTAATGTAGCCCAAACTCAGAGATGTAGGCCAAGATACTTATCATTACATTAACAAGGAAGATATGGTTTGAGTAAAAAAAAAAAGTTTGGGGATAAGTATATACTTGGTGCTGTGGGTTGTGCTTCCCTCTAGCCAGTCTCCTGGTGGCTCAGATATGCCTCTGGAATGAAATGAGACCCTTGTAGGTCATTCAACAGTTAACAAAGGAGATTTGCTTTGCCACAGCAGGGGAAGGATATTCAACAAGGTTATTCAGTGAGGAGAACATATTGATTTAGCTGGGCTCAGTTTCCTGGTGCTGATCATATTGTCAGTCCATAATCAGAAGCACTGAGAGGGTGCTAGAATTGCTTGTGAACTCTTGGTCAGTAAGCCTAATAACTTGAACCTGTCTTGAGGCAATCAAGTCTGAAGGAGAGCTTTATTACCTCTTAAGGAGAAGAACTAACTTAACCACAATGGGATAGGGTCTTAAGAAAATCTATCCCAGCCTACATGTCAGAAAACCATGAAATTTTGCTCCTATCACAAATAAGGTAGCTCAATCAAGGCATTTGTATGACCTAGGCAAAAATTAGAATCCTGCTTGTATCTCAGACAGCTTGGTGGTGGATAGAGCACTGGTTCTGGGGTCAGGGAGTTGTTGGGGTCAGGTTGACCTGATTTTAAATCCAGCCTCCATTTACTAGCTGTGTAACTCTGGGTGAGTTTACTTCTGTATTGCTCAGCTTCCACATCTGCAAAATGGAATAATAATAGCACCTACCTCCCAGGATTTTGTTTGGATGAAATGAGAAAATATTTGCAAAGTGTGATGCAAACCTCACAGTTCTACATAAATTCTAACTAGGATTTTCTGTTCCTCTACCTGCTTCTTCCTTGTTACCGTGTTTCCCCGATAATAAGACATTGTCTTATTAATTTTTTTGGAAAGAAAAACACCAGAGGGCTTATTTTCAGGGGAGGGCTTATGTTGTCCTGCCTCAGCTCTCCTCTGCGGCACTGCTCTCAATGGCACCAGCAAGCAAATCACTGATGAAGAACAGGATGACGCGCTCACTGCTGCAGCTCTGATTGGATGCAGCTCGGAGAGCGGCGTGCGTTTCACCCGGGGGTGGGAGGGAGGGATGGTGCATACAGAGGGTACCGTAATGTAGTGTGTAGCGCAGGGGATCACCTTCACTACAGTAGCAATCTCAATAGGGCTTATTTTCGGGGGAGGGCTTATTTTAGAGGAATCTTACACAGTAAGGGGAGGGCTTATTTTCGGGATAGGTCTTATTTTCGGGGAAACACGGTATAATCTGTGGTAGACTTTGAGTCTTCAGAATAATAACAGCTAATATTTAGATAGCCCATTGAGGTTCACAAAGTATTTAATATATGATTGCATTTGAGTCTTGCAAAAGGCTGACCAGGCAGGTGGTACAGGGATTAGTATTAATAGTCTATAGATGGAAGAAACTGAGGCTTGGAGAGGTCCTCTATGACTTGTCCAAAGTCACACTACTATTAAGGTTTTTTTTGTTGTTTTTTGGGTTTTTTTTTTTTTTTTTAGCAATTGGGGTTAAGTAACTGCTCAAGGTTACACGGCCAGTTATTTCTGGGTGTGGTGCTGAGTATCTGAGTCCAGATTTGATCCAGGTCATCCCGACACTGGAGCCAGTGCTCTTACTTGCTGAGCCACCTGGCCACCCCTATGCGATTGGGGTTAAGTAACTTGCTCAAGGTTACACAGCCAGGTGTTTCTGGGTGGGTGCTAAGTGTCTGAGCCCAGGATTCGATCTCCAGGTCTTCTCAACACTGGAGCCGGTGCTCTTACTCGCTGTGCTACCTGGCCGCCCCTACTATTAAGTTTTGATACCATAAAGCTAGCAACATGATAAGATGATTGAATCTTTGGATATTAAAAGGATGCACCTTTAAAAAAAATAAAAGTAATTTTAAAAAACCAACACCACCACCTATCCCTTGTTCCACTTGAAGTGGAATCCTTTAAGGTTACTATGACAAACTCAAATACAAATGTATCCTTGTGGGTCAAATATTGACTTAGAAAACCATAAATTATCTATGTTGTATTATATTTTTACATATTTTATTAAACACTTCCCAATTACATTTTAATTTGGTTCCTGCCTGTATTCAGGAGGTTTTGCAGGATGTTTGGGCCTTGTATGTCCCAAGTTTGATAACTTTGCTTTGAGGTAGCCTCCCAACAGTGAGGCACCAGAGTAGTGCTTTGGAAAGATAACTTTTCCCAGAATAAAATAATTCCCAGATCTCTGAATATCCTCAGTGAATCACAGAATTTAAGGACTGGAATGGATATTGTCTCATTATTGTCATTCTCTTGGATGAAGTTATTGTTTCTATGATTTGTTGTTTGACCCATTCTTTCCTTGGAATTAGATAATTTAGTTCCCAATTAATTTTTAGCCTATGCACGGCCCCTTATTACATGTAATTTTTATTGTATCACAATCTGAAAAGAATGAATTTGCAATTTCTGCTTTTCTGTATTGGATTTAGAGACTTTTATGCCCTAATATGTGGTCAATTTTTGTGTGGGTACCATTTACCACTGAGAAAAACGTATATTCCTTTCTATCCCCATTCAATTTTCTCCAGAGGTAAGAAATGGAAGGGAGATCAAAGGGTCATATAATCCAACTAAGACTCCACAGAAAATCCACAAATGCAGCATATACAATATGGTGTCATTCAATCTTTGCTTAAATGAATGAATGAAAAGAAAAGATTAAGTATTTAATCTGTGCCAAGCACTGGGCTACATTCCAGTGATAAAAATACAAAAGAGAAGCTACTTTTCACATGGTGCCATCACCTTGGGATATAATAGGGATAATATACAGAGAGAAGAGTGACCAGACAGGTGGGCTGTTGTGGTTTGGGAAGTTACAAGGAACAACAGGGGAAGCGATTGGCACAGTCTAGGTTCAATGGTGAAATTGATTTAATTTTAAATGGAAGGTGCCCTTCTCAAAAGATAGCTGGCAAGAAGATAGCCAGAGAATAAGTATAGCTGGAGCTGGGTGTGGATTTAGTGGGTAACTGAGGCAAGCACCAATCAGGTTAGCAGGGATTCAGGGTGGGAATTTGGAAGAAAAAATGGAGTTAACTCTTCCAAATCATAGGTGCTGATTTAAGTTGCAAAGAGTCTGGGGATCGAAGACCTTCCTTAAATGAAGTAGAGTCCACTACATTCCTAAATCCTCAGACAACAGGTACAGTTGTGAAGATAAAATGAGATAATATATTTCAACATCATATGACTAAAAAGTATCCACTGATATTTAGATGGAAAAGTAGTGATGGTGTGTTAGCTGTCATCATACGAGGGATTTCTAAAAAATTAAAAAAAACAAAACCCTAGCTCCCCTCCCTGTTATGGGAGGTCATCCTAGAAAGGACCATGTGTGTGTGTGTGTATATGTGTGTGTGTGTGCACGTGCAGTTAGTTGAATCATAGAATTTTATAGTTGGAACAGACCCTACACTCAGTTGTATTTTATTGTTTTTAGACCAGGTTTATGATGTAATTATTGAAAGGAATTTCCAGTGAGGAAATGTCTTCTGTCAATGAAACTTAGCACCTGATTTGCAATTTTCATATAGTCTTACACAGTTCCCTGGAGCACCAAAATTATTTACTTACTGGGGTGTTCTGGTAAACGTTCAACAACTAATTCTCTGGAGGGAAGGAATGTAGGCACTTTTACATTTAATCTGCATTTTTAACATTTTTCTCATCACTTTCTGAAGTCGGAACACTTAACAAAATAATAAATCAAGCCCTGATTTATAATGTTGCTCATTTCCGGAGTATAAATGGACACACTAAAAATGCAACAATCAGCTCTTAGGAGCTGATACAAGCAGTCTGCAACATACCCGAAAGTGTGACTCGCTCCTGTCACACAGCCAATATGTCAGAAGCAAGACTTGAATCCTGGTCTTCTCACCTCTCTATCTACTAGACCACATTGCCTCTCACTTATTTTTAAATGGGGAAACTGAGACCCAGGGAGACTGAGTGACTACTGAAGGATCATATATCTTTTTACTGATCAAGTTGAATCTAATAGAATAAAACTCGATGAAGATGAGTGAATATCCTTGCACTTGGGTTAAAAAAAAGTCTACTACACAAGGACAAGCAGCAGAGATGAGTGTCCAAGCAGTGAATTTGGCATTAGAGGGTCTGGGTTTGCCACTGAATCCTGGCTCGGCCACATACTATCTGAGCAAACAGTTCTGTGTTGAGTAAGTCACTTAATTGCTCTAGGCCTCAGTTTACCCAACAGTAAAATGAAGGTTAGACTAAATGTCCTCTGAGAGCCCTTCTGGATCCAAGTCTATGATCCTATATTCCCAATTAAAAGGTAAGGGAGACATGGACATACAATGGTTCATGTGAAAAATATCTAGATGTTTTAATGGACTACAAACTTAATGAGTCATCTCTTGCATATTGTATCCTTGATACTGCAGATAAAGCACAGGATTTTAAGTCATAGGACATGTTTGAATCCTAACTCTGTCATTTGCTACCTGAGTAACCTTGGGCAAGTCATTTAATTTCTCTGGGTCTTGGTGTTGTCATCTCTAAAATGAGGGGTTTGGACTAAGTGACCTCTAAGGTCCTTCCTTTCTGACTGAAAAATAATCTCTGCTTTCTTCAGACAAAAGATTAGAAGAGAAGGCATTGGTGTATATTGGGAAATGAACTGGCTTTAGAGTCAGAAGAATTGGGTTCCAGTCCTATTCACCTGATATTAGTCAAGTCCCTCTGCCTCATGTGACTCCATTTCTCCCATTTGTAAAAAGAAGTTGAACTAAATTATGTCAATGGTTCATTAATGCTCTAAGATATTATGAAATCTTTGACCAGACTATCCAGGCATTTACAATCCTCATCCTCCAGGAATGTTAATGTAGAAAAAGGATATAGATTAGAATTTTTTTCACCAGGTACAAGTTTTTTGTTGTTATTGTTGTTGATGTTTCTTTTTTCTCCCAAAGCACCCAGATGAGTTGCTACTTAAAATATCCCAGGAGAGTTGGGCTTGGCAGCACATTGTTATTATAGAGCACAGAATGGGACAAAGATACAGTTCCCAGCTTCAAGAGAAAACATTTGAAAATTTGAAGCAACCAAAGTAACTGACAGGATCAATACCGACAAACAAGGAGTTATTTTTCTTCCTCAGAATAATCACAGAACCATTCCCTCTATAGTGATCTGTTCTCTATTTTCCAGCTTCCCTATATAAAAGTACTATGAGCAAATATTAAATACAAAGCTTTACAGACACTTGATGTGTGCAGCAGGCTCTAGAGATGGTTTTCTTTTCTCTGGTGGCCAGGATCTATTTTATTTAATATAATTGAACTCTTACACTTAGGAACTTTGCTCCCCAAATGTATTGGCTTCCTTTTTCCCTATTAGCTCTGGCAAACAGCCTCACCCAATTAGAAGGAATAGAATGTACACAACTACATTGCTTGGAAGGAACAATGGAAACCTGTCTTTTGAGACTTCTTTTATACTCTGGTTTGGGTGCTGTGTCAGCAGGAGAGAGAAAACAGGCTATGTAACTTAGATGAAAAAAATGACCTGGGACTTTTTTTGAGAGCTAACTTTAAGAGGCAGCATAACACAGTAGAGGATTCAGGACAACCTCAGTTCAAGCCTTACCTCAGACACTCACAAGCAGATAATAGACCTGGATTCTAATTCTGTGTGTGATGGTGATCAAGACCCTTGATTTTTCTGGGGCTTCAGTTTCCTCATCTGTAAAACTGTAGAAGTGAATAACCTCAGAAACCGTCTATTTCAACCTCTACATTTTACAAATGAGGAAACCTGGGCCCAGAGAGGGAAAACATCTTGAACAAAGTTACTGTGGTAGCAAACATCATGGGGAGAATATGAAGACAAGTCCGTGGTTCTGGGTCAGATTCTGTGTGACCTAGGACAAACAGTTAACTTTCTCTGGGCCTCAGTTTCCTCATTTGTAAAATGAGAAGGTTGGTTTTTATGAGAAGAAAGTTTTTACCCTTTGGTCTGAACCCCTTCTGAAGTCTGGTGAATCTTATTGAGTCCTTCCCAGAACAACGTTAAAAGAATAAAATAAAATACTTGGGATCACAAAAAAATAAACCCAACCATATTGAAACGAAGCTATCAATTTTTATAAAAAATTCACTGCCCCAAGGTTATATACTTTTCATTGTGGTTGGCTGACGCCCTGTACATCAGTTTCCTTATCTGTAAAATGAGAAGTGTTGTATCTCAAAAGTCCCTTCTAGCTCTGAATCTGAATCTATGAACGGGTACCATGTAGTAGTAAAAAGGTGTTGGGGGCTGGGAGAAAGAGAGAACCTCGCTGCATTCCTTCACACAGTGCCTGTCTAGGACCTTACTCCTTCCCCATGTTAGCTACAATCCTGGGATCCAACATGATCCCTCCGTCATTGCAGAATTCCCAGGCCTCAGAAGTGTACATTCAAAGGGTAGGGGATTGGAGGAATCCAAAGCAATGCTCAGGGTGGGTGGGATTTTTGACATCTCTGTCCAGCGCGTGCAATAGAAAAACACTAAGGGCGCGCCCGCCTTTAGTCTCAGCTGCCAGGCTTGCTCCGGGAAGGGACAGAGATGGCTCACAGCCTGTCCCCAGACAGCTGCCGCCCCATGTGCGCAGCCCAGTCAGTGACTTTATTTATTTTTCTTTTTTTTCTTCTTTCTTCCCCCCCTCCACCCCCCGCCCCGCCCCGCCCCGCCCCGCGCAGACTTTCTTTCCACTCCCTTTTCCACACTTTGGGGTCACTCTGAGCCTCCGCACTGAAAGAGTTAACCACTTCCCCCTTCCCCCTCCACCTTCCTTCCCTCCCCCCCCC
>NW_027187460.1:36458800-36474097 GCF_028583685.1 Petaurus breviceps papuanus
CCCCCCCCCCACCCCCCGACCTTCCCTGTTCCCAAAAAAGAAAGGCTCAAAGTTTGGTCACGGGCAGGGAGTGAGAGATCAAAGAGGAGGCAATACTTCCTGTTGTAGGAGGCTCTGTATATAAGTGCCTGGGTAATGTTGGGGGGATGTCAGCACCATCTAGGAGGAGACGCAAGAGAGCGAGCAAGCACTCCCTCCCTCCACTGTCTGTCTGCCTTCCCAGCTCCCGGGGTTTCCCTAGAGACCACAATGAACAAGTTCCTCTGCTGCACGCTTGTGGTAAGTCCGGCAACTGAGGGAGATCCAGGCTCCAGCTGCCTGCAATTCAGGGGACTGCGCGTCCCCTTCCCTGCACCAGCCGCCCCGGGCCTTGGGGCAGAGAGGGTTTGGGTTAGGTTTGCCCACTGGATTTACAGGTTCATAAAGCCAGAATCACGGGCTCATCGATTTCCGTTCTCATTTCCCATGACACCGAACTTTGGGAGATACGTAAGGTCAAAAAGTTGCTTCCCCGGGGATCCTTAACCTGCGGTACATGAGCTATTTTTTTTAATAGTCTGATAATTGCATTTCAATATAAGTGGTTTCCTATGCAATCTTATGTATTTTTTTTTTTATTCTGAGGAATCTGTTGTTGTCACCAGATTGCCAATTTGGGGCCGTGACACAAAACAGGTTAAGAACTCTGGTAAGGGGACGAGATAAAGACGTCAAAGAATTTTAATTTTGACGTTTTTTGGTTTTTTTTTTTTAAACAAAATTCTTTTTTCCCATGCCTTCCTTGGAGTCACCTGTCCCACTATCCTTCCCCTCCAGGATGTGATTAATAAGGTTATGGCTGTTATATTAATTATAATCTTTACCAACACCTGCTTATGGCCCAGGAGAGCTGACAAGAGGTTGAAGGCAAGATGTTGTAGTGCAAAGCTAGCTGAGTTGAAGCCTTGAAAACTGCCTTTGAATCACATCTTGTGTAAGCTGCTTCATCTGAGTCTTGCCATCGGTGAAATGGGGATATTCAACTGGTGGTACTTAACTTACTGAGTTGTTCTAAGCAGTTTTTTGTAAACATTAAAGCACTCCATAAATGTCTGTTTTAGAACAATTCTTTTTAGAGATTATTATGATGTTGGCGTCAATAAATGTAACTTGCCATTTCATTCAAACTGGAGCTGGTTTGTTTCATATATTGCACCACAGGAAAGATTGTGCAAGCAGACTGGTATACAGTGAGGGAACTATTAAATTTATAGTCAGAAGTCTGTGTTTAAATCTCAACTTGTAAGTGTTCTGGGGACAAATCTCTGTGGGCCTCAGTCTCTTCATGTGTAAAATGATGGGGTGGAGTAAATGATTCTCAGGTGCCTTTTCAATTTCAAATCTATGAACCTGGGATTATAAAATATTAATAACTGTGGAATTGGTCTGCTAATCAGAACATTCATTTTTTTTAAAAATTATATAATTTCATCTGTAACATACAGAAGATATTGCATTGTACATTTTGACCTCTCCATTGTTAAGTGCTGTACAATACTGTACATGATTCGATTTTCACTTCTAGCAAGTCGATCTATAGCTACTAAAATAATTTTCCCAGTCATGATAACAGCACTTACAAATAAGTAGTTATACAAGGACTGACTTAGTCTTATGTTTCCCTGAAGTCTAATGTCTACCTAGATATGAAGTAGACCTTCACTGCTACATAAAGCTACAAAAATAAATATTTAAACCACAGGAGGGTTTTGGACTTGTTGTGATGGCTACATAAATTATAACCTCTAGCCCACAAAGAGTGAATGGCAGCTTATGTAGGCTTCCAGGAAGTTTCTGGGATATGGAAAGCATAAATAAATAATAAAATTATGAAAGAAAGTCAAATTGGTCACCAGGCTGTAAACAATTGCTTAATTCTTATCTAGTGCCAGCTGTCCGTTATTTCTATATGTGTCTGGCTAGTATAAGGATTCTTGTAGCATAGTCCTATCCCCTAGCCCATATTACAGACTACAGTCTTTCAGGTATGGAATACCAAGGTAATAGGCAGGATAGTCAGTAGTGGGAGGTAGGTGTAGATGCAGTTATATACATGCATAGTTGATACTTTGCTTTAGATGATAAATTGTATGATCAAGATAAAAGCAATTATATCTTGCTGAATATAGACAGCATTCCAGATTAGAACATTTTTCTTTTATTTTTTTAAATCTATAAAACAAGAAGTTTGGACCAAATGGTCTTTAGGATCCCCTCCAGCTCTGACTCATGATCTTTTATTTTCTGAAGTTCAATTTCTCATTTTGGTGAAAAAAAAATAGGAATGTCTGCTTTGTGCCTACATATCTTTTCTCATCCATTCCTGGGTGTAACAATTAGTTGTTAAGCCCCTACTATGGGTAAGGCACAGTTAGTTGATGTGAGAAGGGATACAAAACTGTCTGAAATCTGACTCTCATTCTAGTACAAAAGTTTTGTAGTCTTAGAGAACCAACAAACATTTAGAGGTTAAGTGACTTGCCTAATTAGGATAGCTAATTGGACTTGAAGATTGAAAGGTCTTAATTAAAACCTTGACTCGGACACTTAACAGCTACATGACACTGGATAAGTCATAACCTCTCCCAACCTTATTTCTTTATCTGTAAAATGGGGATAATAACAGTATGTACCTCTTAGGGTTGTTGTAAGGACCAACTGAGTTAATATATGTAAAAGTACTGGGCAGCTAAGTGCTATAGTGGATAGAGTGCTGGGCCTAAAGTCAGGAGGATTCATCTTCCCGAGTTCAAATCTAGGCTCAGACACTTACTAGTTATAAGTCAATTAACCCTGTATGCCTCAGTTTCCTGTTATCAAAATGAGTTGGGGAAGGAAATGACAAACCACTCCAGTATCTTTGCCAAGAAAACCCCAAATGGGGTCACAAAGAGTTGGGTACAACTGAACAACAAAACTGAAATTAAGCTTTATAGTAAGGGTTGGTTGGGTCAGATAGATTAAATTAAAAACATTTATTAAGTGTCTATTATATGCAAGGCACTTGGGTGCAAAAAGAGGTTGAGCTTACCTTTTGAAATATATGGCCTAGGACACAATTTTTCACTTTGGCATTACTGAACAAGTCCATCATGCTTATACATATATGGAAATGGTAAGCTTATTAACCAATCACCCAGTAAATTTCACATGGGTGTGCAGGCTTGTCATTCAGGCTACATAGAAAAGGCACAAGGACCTAAACAAGTATGCTCAGGGTAGATTTTAGGCAGGAGAGCAGGAGGGAATGGCATGAGTAAAGACGTAGATGTGGGAGAGGTATTCTTGGGAAAGTGTGAGAAGGCATTGGACCCAACCTCCCTCCCCCAGTCTGCAGATCAGGAAACAGAGGCTTCTAGTGACTTAACTGAGGTCACATATGTATTAAATGTCAGAGCTGAGGCTCAAATCTAGTTCCTTTAATTTCCAAAACAGCTTTCTTTCCATAGAAATGGTTTGGCTAAAGCTCAGGATGCATATGAGGGAATTATGGCAAAGGGCTAATATGGCTTCCCTGCAGGGCTAATCATTGGGTTGTAAAAGTAGACTTCCCTGGACATACTGCTAACAATACTAGATCTTGTCCTACATAGCTGAATATGAAATGGGTGGTTTGATGTGCATTATCCTAATTCAGAGCTTAGTTTGACTTGACTTTCACCAGGTACCAGTAGCTTCCATTGAACCCTCAGAATTAATCTTTGTGTTTGTCTCATGATTTCATGATCATAGGGTTTGCATGTGTGTGATGTTTTTCTCTGAGTTGCCTGTATGATGTTGGCAGTAATGACGGTGTCACCCTTTGGGGATTTTTGATTTGTGTGGTTGGATTCATTTATTTGCTCATCTTTTTTTTTGAGAGAGAGAGATCATAGAAACATATGGAGAATTTTACACAAAGTACATGTAAAAACAGATTATATACCTGCACCAAGCAACCTTCCAGGCATTTTTTTCATTGCAATACAGACTTTAAATTCACTAGTTCAGCTAAAACCACAGCAGCCAAATATCATTAGCTGAAGAATTAAACTTTCTTGCCAAGATGTTCAACCCAGTTAGTGCTAGCAAGCAGCTGTACCAAAGACATCAGCTAATATTCTTGTAGTTGAACAGATATTTAGCCTGCTGGGTTTTGCTTTCAGCTACTCTTAACCCCCTGCCTACTTTCCCCCCTTGCTGAAAGCTTTCTAAAAAAGGCATTATTTTTTTTTAGCATTCCATTATCCAATAGCAGTTTATCAAATCATAGAACCTCTGTGCTGGAAGTATAGCAGAGGTCACCAGAGTCTCTCTTTTTTGCATTCAAAATCTAGCATAGATAACAAGCTAAATGGTGTATCAGGGACTTCCCCATTACTAGAGGTGTTCAAACAGAAACTACCCATAGAGCCAACATGTATACAGTGCTTAAAGGTTTTTCAAAGAAAAAAAATTATACACACCTACATTCTCATTTGATCCTTACAAAAATTCTGTGGGGAGGGAGCTATTATAAGCATCTTATTTTGACATATAGGGAAACTGAGGCTGACCTAGAATAAGTATCTTACCCAGGATTACACAACCAATAGAGATGGGATTGAAACTCACATCTCCCTGACTCAAAGACCATCTATCTATCCATTACAGCACATACCTCCCCATAGCCAGAGGTTAAGGGAAAAATTAATTGGGTTAGGGATAGGTGTTGTTTTCAAGACCACTATATTGAACTTTTCCTCAGATAGCTAGTCAAAATTTAAAGAGAAAGGAAAATATATATGTGCATGCACATATATAAATATATGCATATGTGTATAATATATACATATAGGTGTATACATGTATATGCAATACACAGGAGTATGCATGTATAATTGCATATGTTTATGGGCATGTGTTATATTATACATACATATATATACACATACACACATACATATATATATTTGGATTAATCTAGGCTTCACCTGGTTATGCTGGACAGGTCCTTATACCTGAATGACAAGCCTACATACTTTTATGAAATTTTCCAGGTCATTGATTAATATGCTAGCTTTTTCCATATATGTTTCAACATAATGCACTTCTTTAGCATTGCCAGAGTGAAAATTTACATCCTAGGCCATATCTTTCAAATGTTAAGCTCAGACTCTTTCTTTTTGCACCCAAAGTGCCTTGCATATAATAGGCATTTAATAACTGTTTTTAATTTAATCTCTGACCCACCAACTGATGCTATAATGTTCTATATTATTATTCCCTTTGAATAGAGAAAACTTAAGAGAGAACCAAGCCATAATCAGGTTACCACAGTCCATTAATGCATTCATCAAGCATTGATAAGGTATATACTTACTTGAGAGTCATTGTATTGTAATGAAGGGAATATTGGCCTCCAAGTGGAAAAAATTGGGGTTTTAGCTCCAACGACATGACCCCAAGGAAAAAACTCACTGAACCTCTCCATGAATTACAAAAAAGGATAAGAATTTATATTGATAGAGGAAATTCATTAACAGGAGCTTCTCACATGTATGAGATCAAAAGCCTGATGGAAGGGGAAGAAATTCATATGTGTAGAGCTCTAAAGAAGACAGAAAGAAATAAGGCAAGTTCCCTAAACAAAGAGTTTAGGCAGGGCTAGAATCCGGAGACCAGTACCTTAGCTGCTGTCTCATAAGAAAAATAAATCATAACTTCCACAATCTGATGTGAGGACCTGTTCTTTCAGATAAGAAAACAGAGAAGTGACTTTTTTCAGGTCCCACAATGGGTCTTTGACATACTTCAGAAGAAATGATTATTAATGAGCTGTACATCTATGAGCAAGTCACCTCACCCCTCTGGGTCTCAATTTCCACATCTGCAAAATGAGGAGGTTGAACCCAATGACCTATAAGGCCTCTCATAGCTCTAACATTCTCCAGTTCCCTACCTCAAGCACCATCTCTTAGGTCTTTCTTGTCAAAAGATAGCACCAATGATTCTGGTGACTCCTGACTTCACTCCTGCTGTCAATCTAACCCTGCTATTTATTACTTTCCTTTTGGAAGGTCATTTGAGAGAGGCTTCCAGGGTCACCATCTGGTCTAAGTAATGCTATTTTCTTCCCTCCAGGGAATAGCTCCATATGAGAAATGTCAATCTTATGGAATTAATAAAGTAAGAAATGGATTTGGTATACAGTATCTGGAGATTCAATTATGGAATTCTATGGTACCCTTAGGTAGTGGCACTTCCAATTACAGCATCTGTGTGCTGATGGGTCAGTCAGGAAAAAAATAATAGCATTACTGGAAAGTTGCCTGTTAGGTACAGGTCCATATATTGAACTCTATTTTCCCATTGACTTACATTTAAAAAAATTAGAGATGTGTTCCTTAAGGAAAAATTAAAATAACAAGCAGAGCACTACTCAAGGACCATTGATAGTGTTTTATGTCATTGATAACTTTTCAGGAACCGTCCTTGTTACATATAGAGAGATATATAGACTTATCTATTGTGGATTTATAGCTAAAGAGAGAATGGTATGTAGTAAAAGTAGTAATGACAACAATGATGATAAAGTTTATACAGCACTTTCTTCACAACAACTTTGTAAGGGAACTATACAATTCATATTTATGTAATTAGTCCTTTAAAATTTACATAGACTACTCACACTAACTCTATAAGATAGGGTAGAAAAAGTAGTGTTTTCCTCATTTAATGAATGAAGATATTGAGGGTCTGAGAAGTTGTGACTTACCCAACGTCAGTTAGCAGTCAACAAACATTATTTATATACCTACGATGTGCCAGACTCTGTGCTAAGTGCTGAGGCTACAAAGAAAGGCAAAGATGAGATCTCTTCCCTCGAGGAGCTCATATTTTCATGGGGTAAACAAGATATACAAACTATGTAAGGTTATATAGCTAGTCCCCTAGACAAGACCCAGACTCAAATCTTCTGACACCAAGACCAGTCAGTGCTCATTTCTCTATGTTGCACTAGCTATTTTAATGCCCAGAATAATGAACTATCAACTAGGAAACCAACATCTCCTTCCCAGTTCTTTTAGTGGGTACATTAAGACGAAACCAGTAAATTCTACAATACGTCTTCCAGCCATAACCCATTATCCTATGATCTGTCCCCATTCTTTAAGCTTGCCCCTCTGGAAAGATGGTGAAGACAATGGAAGCCTATGTCTGAACAATATTCATGACTAGGTCAAATCACTCTCCTTCCTGGTCCCTTGGTTTTTACCAACAAAGAGGGGATAGAGCTGCTGTCTTGCTGTTGTTTCTGTTGCATACTGACGTAAAAGCCCATCAAGGCTTTGGCAATGACTTACAAGCCGATACAAACTCCAGTTTCAATCAGTTTGGGTTAAAACACAATGGCCCACAATTGCAAGAGCTAGTTACGCTGACAATCCCAGCAACATCTGTGAGCTATCTATGAAAAAAAAAATGAAGCTAGGTATGGTAAACTTGAAATAGATTCAAGTATGGTATTTTTGCATGACCTGTAATTAGCTTTTGGAACTTGCTGGCAGAATATTTTGGGGGCAAGAAGCATGGAAAACAAAAAGAGTTAGACATTCTTTGGGATAAGAATATCTGTACAAAACATTAGTAAACCACATGCATTAATGAGCCCCCCTTTATTATAGGCTTGGACTCTGATGATTTATGCTGTAGAGACTTAACTTGTGAAGAGACATGCTCATGTATTTGTTATATTTTTTTTCTTAATGAGTAGACATGCTCAAGTGTTTTTTAAATTATTTTTTATATATTTTGTAGGGTTACATAATTGGCCAGGTGGACTATAGCTCCCTTCCCTCACCCTAACACAACAAAGCTTTCAGAAGCACCTGAATCACTCACACTACAAGAGCATACATGATACTAGTGGAAATTAACCCACTTTCAGAGTAAGGATATTGCCATTCTTCTAAAAATATTCTATATACTTCTGAGATTACCTTATTAAGTTTCTTTTAAAAATTATTTGAAATTCATTTTTCCAAAAATAATCATTCTCAAGACTTTTAATGAGCTACAGATATGATTCAAATGATGTCATTTTATTTTAAATATAAAATTTTAATTAAAAAATAAAATAACAGTTTCATTTGGCTTCCCATTGGACTCCCAACATCTTCTATAAGATCCTCTGAAACACTGACATGGAGATATTTGTATAAGACCTCCAAAGCAGGAAAACAGATGACAAGATATGTTTAAAATTTAAAACAGATTCTGGTGCAACCATTTTTTCCCTTTTGCTGTCTTAGTAAAGTCAATTTTATTCTCTGGCCTCTGATCCAAAACCTCAAAGCCTTTGCCATAAAATATTCCTTTCTTGCTCTGAAAATGCTTTCTTTTATTCTCAAAATCCTGGTATAACACATTCTTGAAAAAAAATTTTAAGTTTTGATTCAACAAGAAAAAGTCTATGGGAGACTCAGATTCAAGTTTCAGTTTTGCCACCAATTAATCAATGGGACCTGGTTGACAAGTCACTTAAACCTTTCATAGCTTCAGTTTTCTCATCTGTAAAAGGAAGAAATTAGAATAAAAGTTCTCTAATGTCAAAACAACATTTAAGATCTAATTATCTAAATTTTAATGGGAAAAGCTGTACATCATGTTTCATGGTAAAGGACAAAAATGATTAATGAGGTTTGTTTTTCTTTTAACAATTCTCTCCTAAAAGCACAGAAAATGAAAGAGGTTTTGTTGCAGTTGGCATGGTTTCTGGCAACTGCAAAAGCAGGAGTAAAAATTTCTGATGCAACTCTTGGTGGAAAACTTCTGAAATTGTGGCCATGCTCAGTACAACCCAGCATGATTTATTATCATCACATCTTATTTACTAAAAATCTAAAAGTCATTATTCTGAATTGAGGCCATTATTCATGTTTTGCTATCAATAGTCACACTCACAAAATAATGAATGAAGCCATGAGGTATCATAGTTTATAAGGGTGCCAGACCTGAAGTCAGGAAGATTTGTGTTCAAATCCTGCCTCAAACTTACTAGCTGTGTAACCTTGGGCAAGTCACTTGACCGTTATCTGCCTCAGTTTCCTCATCAATAAAATAGGGCTAATAATAGTACCTGCCTCCTAAGGTGGTTGTGAAGATAAAATGCAATAGCATTTTAAAACATTTTGCAGATTCAAAATTGCTATTTAAATGCTTGTTATTATTACCATGGTTTTAAATTTAAATTTAGAAGAGGTTCTAGATAGCATTAGTTCTTGTTTAAAGTCTCACAAATGGTAAATTTAATCAGGATTTGAACCAGCTTTTTTACTCCAGATCCAACACCCTTTACAATAGAATGCACTTTTTATTGTTTTTTTAATCTTTTTTGTGATCTAGACCTGAGATTTTAGCCAAATAAGAAATTCAAAATATGGCGATACTCTTCACCAATGAATTTCTCCAATTCCTGGACAATGGAGCCTCATAGAGATTCAGCTGAGGCAAGAGGTTAAGAGAGCTGTCTATGCACACACAAGTGGTATCTATCAGGCAATCAGTTTATTAAATGCATTCTGTGTGCCAAGCACTGTGCTAAATGCTAGGCACTGTGCTAAATGCTAGGATACAAAAAGTGGCTAAAGATAGTTCCTTCAATGCAGGACTTGAATTCTGGCGTATCCGTCTCTAAAGTCAATCCTCTATTCATCCAGGCACATTGGTAATTTGATAATATAATGTATATACAATGTGATATATATGTATATATAAACACATATGATACAAATATGTATATATACATCCAAATAATACATACATGTGTACGTGTGTATATGTGTATTTAAATCTGTGTATCTATCTATACATACATATTTGCACATTTCTATCATACATATATGCCCGAATATATATAAATAATATATATATATATTTAGTAAATGTGCACAATTGTCATATTATACTCTACTAGCAGACAATTTTAACACATTCCTCTAAGTACTTCTTGACAGCTATGATTATGGTAATTAGTAGTCTCAGAGTTATTAGCTAGAATCTCTTGAGTTGCATATAATATTTAAAGAAATACTTGACAAATTCACTTTGCTTTTAAATTTTCATTCAATTTTTGGATACGGTAAGCAAGATATGAGGACAAGTATGCATTCATTATTAGATTCACTTCAGAGATATTTGAGATCTCTCTAAATGCTCCAGGTTCCTTGGCGAGTTTCTTTTTCTTTAAACCCCACAGGGAAAAAAGTTCAACCAGACTTTGGTCCAACAGACTAAAAGGAAAATATAAGCCTTGTTTTATGTTTACTGAAAAGGCTTCATAAATTATCTTTATAGGGGTGGGGGATTATAAATTAAATAATAAATAATTGAAAACCTTCCACTTTGGTACATAAAACTATCCTTAATCTTCTTTCCCATGAAGTATATTGCCAGAGCTCATAACAAAAAATTGTGCTGATGGATTTGAGCCTCTACCCTCCTCTATTACATACCCTCTTAATGATCAATGAACAATTCCGAATCCTGAAAGTGAGATGAAGTCAATCCAATTTGGTAAGCATCAAGTGAGCATCTGTTATTTACTATGTAGTGTGCTAGGATGGGGGATATGTAACCCAAGTCCCAAAGCCTGCTGGGATAGGACTTTGTCCTCATTGGTAGAGGGACTCTCTACTCATGCCCTGTACCATCATGAGGGACAGAGTGGATTGAGAATTAGAGACAAGATAATTCTTCAGGTTTTTTTGAGTCTCTTCAATTTCGTTGACTCTCTTGAGACATTTTGGGCTCTGTGGTTGCTTTAGGTGCTTCTGGCTTCCACCTTCTAGAGAGAAGATGTAAGATGCCAACCTCACTTTATGTTGATGAAAGAAAACATTCTAGGAAGAAGCCAACATGATAGAGACTGCCAGCTCCTCTCATGTTGACTTCTTCCCAACTTACTGTCCTCAAGAACCATACATGGGGGTAGGAAGTTGGTAGGCATATAGAAACATAGAAAAATATAAAATACACACAAAGTACATCCAAAATAATTGTTTGGTAAAATGCTAATGGGCTGCTAGATGGTAGAAAGGATACAGTGCTGGACCTAAAGTCAGGAAGACTCATTTTCTTAAGTTCAAAGCTGATCTCAGACAGTTAGTCCCTGTAGAAGTCATTTAACCCTATTGATCTCAGTTTCCTCATCTGTAAAATGAGCTAGAGAAGGAAATGGCAAACCACTCCTATATCTTTATTAAGAAAATCCCAAATGGAGTCACAAAGAGTTGGACACAACAGAAATGACTGGCAAATAGAAAAGTGCTAACAGGGTGAGGAAAACCTCTTTTAGGAGATAATCCTTGAACTGAGCCTTGAATGAAGCTGGGAATTCTAAGAGGCAGAGGTGAAGAGACATTCCAGACATGGGAATAACCAGTGCAAAGGCACAATGTTGGAAGGTGAGATGTCTTGAGCAGAGAAGAGTAAGCAATCCATTTTGACTGGAATGTAGAATGATGAGGGGAAATAACTTGAAATCAGTCTAGAAAGTTGATTTAGAGCCATATTGTAAAGGGTATTAAATGCCAGAGGCAGATAGATGACATAATAGATAGAATCCTGGACTCTGAGTCAGAAAAACTTGGAGTCAAATACAGCACCAGAAACTTCCTGTGTTATACTAGGTACATCACTTTTAACTTCAGTTTACTAATCTGCAAACTGGGGTGAATAATAGTATCTCCCAGGGCTGTTGTGAGGATAAAATGAAACAATATTTGTGTAGTCCTCTGAAGCTCTTAAAGTACTATATAAATGTTAGCTGTTGTTATTTTTGTCCTAGCGGCCATAGGGAGCCATGGAAACTTCATATGCTCAGCCTTAAGTTTTAATAATATTAATTTGAAAATTATGTGTATGATAAAATAGAATAGAATGATTTCATGTGAGAAATGGTGAGGACCAAATCCAAGGTGGTAGCTGTGGAAGTTGAGATAAAGAGACATGTAAGAAATGTGACCCTCTTGGTCCTCAAGTGCTGCCCTTTGACTGAACCCAAACTTCACAGAATAAATACTTTTAGTAAGGGGAGTTGTTCTGTGAAGTTTGGATTCAGTCAAAGGGTGGCACTGGAGGACCTAGAGGGTCACATGTGGTCTCAAGGCCACAGGCTCCCCACTCCTGGGTAGGAAAAGAAAATGTCTAGGATGACTGTTGTGAATTTAGATTATTAGAAAGTCAGAAAGAAAGATCATTTGAGAGAAAAGATGAGCCTTTTTTAGGGGGTATGTTAAGTTTGAAGTTCCTATGGGATATACAGGCATTTTGTGATATGGAACTGAAGTTCCAGAGAAATATCAGGAATGGATATATAGATTTGGGAGTACTTGGCATAAAGATGATAATGGAATATGAGAAATCTGATGTGATCACTAAGAAAAGAAGAATAGAGACTTCAAGAGAAAATCCTGGGACATGCCTATGCAAGATGAGGAAGGAGTGGAGGATGATCTAGTAATTGAAGGAAAAACAGAATTGTAAGAGCTACAAGTCAGAAAAATAATCTGCTAAATAAATCCTAATGTATATAATAATAATTAATAATCATAATAGTATTCATATAGCATTTAAAAGTTTATGAAGACTTTACATATTATCTCATTTTATCCTCCCAGCATCATTGGGAGGTAAGTGCTATTTTCATCTCCATTTTACATTTTAGTAAAGTGAGGCTCAAAAAAATATTGAGTCCCCAGGATTCGAATACAAATCTTCCTAATTTCACTGCTCTATCTACTGTGACATCTAGTTGCCTAGTAATCCTAGATTAAGAACTAGAAGGGACCTTAAATGCCAATCTTCCCAACACCTTAATTTTCCAGATAAGGAATCTATGGAAGGTTAGGGGACTTGTCCAAAGTCACATACATAGTAAATAGAATAACTAAGACTCAGCTCTAGGTTCTTTGACTCAAAATCCATCACTCTTTAACTGAAAGATTCATCGAACATTCTAGACTTTTATCATAACTCCAATCAATGAAAAAGAAAGAACGAATTAAACACCTAGTATGTGCCAGGCACTATGTTAAACACTGGGGATACAAAGTATCCAAAAATATCCAAAGTATCTCAAAAATAAAGAGCCTTTGTACCCAAAGGCAGCTGAGGGGTGCAGTGGATAGAGCACTGGGTCTGTTGTCAAGAAGATCTGAGTTCAAATCTGGCCTCAAACACTTGCTAGCTATCTGACCCTGGACAAGTCACTTAATCCCCATTTGCCACAGTTTCCCCATCTGTAAAATGACCTGGAGAAGGAAATGGCAAGCCACTTAGTATCTCTGCCAAGAAAACCCCAAAATGGGTCATGAAGAATTGGAACTTACATTCTATCAATGGACACTGCAAAGACAGGGTCTTTTCTCTGAGTAGGGTTTCACCTCTGCCCTTCTTGTGGACTAGATGTTTACACTAAGCCTAGAGGTGGAAGCCACAGGAGAGGCAAAGCAAAAGGATGAGAGCTGCTATTCATCTTCACTGTCTTGTCTCCCCTCATCCATGTGGGTTTCCAACCACAATGTGAGGATACCAGATGAAAGCCATAATTTTCTGGCCACATGGCCTTTAAAATAGGAACTTCACTGTTTTCCAAAAATCCACTCACAGTGAGTATCCCCGTGGATTTTAGTAGCCTTATTGGTTAATAAGGAACGTTTGCTTCCTGTTGCAATCCCTTATTCCCTAACTCTCTTTCACATGATGTGATAAAAAAGAATTATATTTGGAGCTAGAGGACCAGGTTTCAAATCCTTGTTCTGCTCTTTACTGATTGTGATAGGTATTTGAACAAGTGATCTCCCTTCTCTAAGCCTCAGTTTCCTCATATGTCAAATGAGTGAAGTAGCCTAGATAATCTTTTGAGGTACCTCAGGGACAGTTCTTTGTACGTATTGGTTGTGACTCATGCCTAGCCTGTTTCTCTTGTCATCACTCCCTCTTGGAATTCCTGATTTCCTTCTTGATACCTTAAATGTAACCTACCTTCCACATGAGCTTTTCTTGGCCTCTGCTCACTGCTAGGGCCTTCCTCACCAAACTTTGTTTAGTGGTTGGACTAGATGGTGGCTAAACTGCATAACAATTCTCAAATTCTCTTGTTATTTGACTGAGGTCATTTTGTATCTACTCCCTGTGCTTTGTATGTATTTCTAAAGATGGTGTGATATCTCTGAATATTAGTTCCTTGAAAAAAAAGGACTATTTCACTTTCTGGCACCTAGCAGGCACTAAATAAATACTGGTGAGTTGATAGGTCATCCTGTACTCCTATAGCCCACAAACCATTTTGGGGATGTCTGTTTGTTCCTCCCAACCTGGTCACCTCTACAGGTATTGTTCAGCTGAAATTCCCTCTTTTTCACTGGAGCTTATGTGCCCCACTGTTGGAATTCATTGAGTAAAAGAAAATTCATTGGATTTTTGTCAAATTTCATCTTTTATTTTCACCAGATTAGAAAAGGAAAATGAGGCCTGTATCTATTCTTTTGGCTCAGTAGATTACTATCAGCTGTCATTTGTACTGTAAGTTGATACTGATGTCATAGTGATCCAAGATATGTATACATATATGTACATGTATGATGTGTTATACACATACACACATGTTTGTACATGTGTACATACATATGCATATATGTGCACATACATATGAAATTTCAGCTGCATTTGTATGAGAATATCAGTAAAAGATCTGTCCCCTCTTTATTATACACATGACTAGGATCACACATTGCCCAACTGGTAAAGTACTAAGATTAATATGATGAAGTTTATTTTAAATACAGCAGTAATTTCTACATATGAGTTACCCATAGCATAAATGTATATAATACCCATAGCATAGTGTATATTCCCATCCCTCTTTATTCAGTTCCAAACACATTCCATTTATCTTCTTTCATCTGACAGACAAGGCTTATTTCTTTGAGGAAGAAACTTAAAAACTTAGATGTTCATTCACCTTAGGCTGGGAAATAGAAGGGATATAGGAACAGCTAAGGGTCAAGCTGTGTTTTCTCTAAAATACTCTAAGACTAGAGCAGAGAGCAGTTAAAGGAAGGTAGAATCATTATAGCATTGTCCTAAGATATGAGAGATTAGGGTTCTGGTCTTATATCCTTATCCGTATTCTTGATACCCCTAGCAAGGAAGTAGGGAAGTTGTGCCATTAATATAATAAAGAGAAGGAGGAGGAGGAGGAGGAGAAGAAGGAGAATGAGAAGGAGGAGGAGG
>NW_027187460.1:36474197-36474607 GCF_028583685.1 Petaurus breviceps papuanus
TCTCTCATATCTTAGGACAATGCTATAATGATTCTACCTTCCTTTAACTGCTCTCTGCTCTAGTCTTAGAGTATTTTAGAGAAAACACAGCTTGACCCTTAGCTGTTCCTATATCCCTTCTATTTCCCAGCCTAAGGTGAATGAACATCTAAGTTTTTAAGTTTCTTCCTCAAAGAAATAAGCCTTGTCTGTCAGATGAAAGAAGATAAATGGAATGTGTTTGGAACTGAGTAAAGAGGGATGGGAATATACACTATGCTATGGGTATTATATACATTTATGCTATGGGTAACTCATATGTAGAAATTACTGCTGTATTTAAAATAAACTTCATCATATTAATCTTAGTACTTTACCAGTTGGGCAATGTGTGATCCTAGTCATGTGTATAATAAAGAGGGGACAGATCT
>NW_027187460.1:36475007-36612219 GCF_028583685.1 Petaurus breviceps papuanus
AGGAGGAGGAGGAGGAGGAGGAGGAGGAGGAGGAGGAGGAGAAGAAGAAGAAGAAGAAGAAGAAGAAGAAGAAGAAGAAGAAGAAGAAGAAGAAGAAGAAGAAGAAGAAGAAGAAGAAGAAGAAGAAGAAGAAGAAGAAAAAGAAGAAGAAGAAGAAGAAACAGCAGCTGCTGCTATGTTTGCAGGGAACTTGACATCCTAAAAAGTATTTTCCTCACAACAACACAACAAGATGATTTTTATGTGTTGTTATTCTAATTTTATAAATCAAGAAATTGAGGCTTAGAGAGTTCAACTGGCCTGCCACAAATAAGTGGCAAAGCCAATACTCAGAATCATTCAATATTTGGATTGGGGGAACCATAGATGTCATCTAGTATGACACATATTGGAATAGATAGTCCACTCTATTGTATCCCTGGAAAGTAATCATCCAGTTTTCTCTTGAAGACTTCCACTGACGAGGACCTCACTAACACGTGAGACCATTCAACTTCTGCATAGAGCTAACTGCTGGGTTTTCCCTTAGATCAATCCCAAATGTACTTCACCGTATTTTTCCCCATTCCTCCTTGTTAAATGCCCTGGGGCCAAGGAGAACATGTCTAATCCCTCTTCCATACAACAGCCTTTTCAATACTTGAAGATAGCTATTAGCTCCATTCCTACCTTGAATTTTCTCTTCTTGCAGACTAGACATCCCTTAGTTCATTTATTAAACAGTCATTTATTAAGTACCTAAAATGTGTCCTATGCAAGAGAATCCCTACCCTCAAGGAGTTTCTATATTATATATAGTCTTTATTATACTTTCTTTCTGACACCCTCCTCTACCACTTGGAGTGCTGCTGTGATTATATCTATAATTATTCCTTCCTTTCCTTCAGTTCAATAAAGTAAGCATTTATTAAGTGTGTCAGGTGCTAAAGATAAAAAGGATAGAAATGCAAAGTACTGGACCTGAGTCATGAAAACATGCATTCAAATCTAGCCCCAGACACTTACTAGCTGTGTGACCCTGAGCAAGTCACTTGATCTCTCTCCGCTTCAATTTCTTCATCTGTCAAATGGAGAAAATTTAGGAGATACAAAATTGTAGGAGATACCCCTACTGCCCAGAGGTTTTTTGAGGATTAAATGAGATAATATTCATAAAGTACTTGGCAAACATTAAAGTAATTGCTAATTATCACTATAATTAGCATCATTAATTGTAGTAGTAGAATAAGTATTCTAGTAGTCAGTGGGTAGAACTAACAAATAACAATAATAATGAAAGTGACAGACCATAGGTGAGTGGCAGAATTGGTATCAGAAGTTATAACTTCAGTTTTTTATCATATTCTTAACGAGGCTTTTCAATTCCTTGCTCTCTTTATTGCCATCTGCTCTTTAAGCCATGGGATGGGTATATCCACGAACAGAAAAAGTACAGTAAAGTGGTTAATCAATTAAGCAAAGGGAAGCTGCTAAAAAATACTAAGCAAATGTCAGCCAAAAAGCACAAATGGGACTAGATAATGCTGAAGCCATAGTGACCAAGGCCCAGTTTTCCAATGAATTTCCCCCAGATGGGCTATGATTACCAAAACTGTAATGAGGGTAACTGAACCCCATGGACATAGCTTCAGGAATCAGGTTCTGCAGTACGTTCTGTGGGTCAGTAGAATTGAGTAAGGAGATATATCAGGAAGCAGAAGCCAGAATAATAGGTGGGGGTTTCAAATTGGGTCCTTTGATAGGTAAAAGCTTTCTTATTGAATAAGAAACTTTCACAGGTGTCTGTGTGTATACATATATGATACAATATGTATATACACATATATATCTATATGTGTATGTATATGTGTGCTTGAGTATATCATTTAGGAATATATACATTGGAATACAGAGCTTAGAAACATCTTTCATATAAGGATATATATGTATATATACAAATATATGTGTATATATAATATATATTATATACACACATACACACCCATATGGATAGCTAGGTAGTACAGTGAATAAAGTACAGAGCCTGGAGTCAGGAAGATTCTTGAGTTCAAATCTGGCTCATACATTTACTAGTAGTGTAACCCTGAGCAAGTCACTTAGCCCTGTTTGCCTCAGTTTCCTCATCTATGAAATGAGATGGGGAAAGAAATGGCAAACTGCTCCAGTATCTTAACCAAGAAAACCCCAAATGAGATCACAAAGAGTTGGAAATGTCTGGACAACAACAGCAATACATGTGTTTATGAGTACATATGTGAACACACACACACACACATATATATATATTTATGTACATATGCAGATGTGTTTCCAAGTGCTTTTTGCTATTGTATTATTCTTAAATGATACACACACACACACATGCATGAACACACACACACATACTGTTCCAAAAGTTTTAATATTTCAAGTTTAAAACAATAGTAAGACATTTGGGACACTTTGTATTCTCACATATATATATATATATATATATATCACATATGCTTGTTTCTATTCTTACTTAGAAGATATTTCAAAGTGTTCTTTCCTTAATATTTAAAATACTAGTTCTTTGTTTCCAAATCATGTATAAAAATTATCTGAAACAATATCATACACAGATTTGTTCACTGTCGATTTTGATTAGCAAAATCATTAACTAATTGGAAAATCTACATAT
This sequence comes from Petaurus breviceps papuanus, assembly GCF_028583685.1. NCBI lineage: Eukaryota > Metazoa > Chordata > Mammalia > Diprotodontia > Petauridae > Petaurus > Petaurus breviceps. The sequence goes on from NW_027187460.1 coordinate 36,477,670, forward strand.
TAATAAGAGAGATTTCTGAAAGGAAAAAACACACATTGAGAACGTTTTGTTTTTGTTTTTTTATTTTTTACTTTGAGGCAATTTCTCAGCCTTACTGCAACTTCATGTGTACAAAATAGGGGAGAAATTGGTCCAGTAATTCATATAATAAATCATAGTGTTTGCATTTCTTTTCCCCTGTTGACCTTGTGAAAACAGTTACCATGAGAATAGTCCTTTATAGATGAACAGATTTAATTTATATGCCCCTCTGTTACTTAATGCTCTGGGGTTGGCAGTAGGGTGCTGACTTTTTTGAAAAATGATTAAGAGGGAAGAACTAGGGAGTGATTATAGAATTGACAGAAATGAAGAAGAATATTAATAATAACAATTTCCATTTAAATCTGAGCAACCATGTGGGGTAATGGGAAGCAAACCAGCCTCAGAAAGAGGAACCTGGGCCCACTCCCACTTCTGATACACACTGCCTTGGTGAACCTAAGAGAGTCAGCCTATCAGAACCCTTGGCAACTAAAAGATGTCAAGCTACATTAGTAGAGGGAGTTACTTTATATAGGATTTCCCCAAACCAATCAAAGCATAAGTCCTTTCCTTATCATCTATTACTTTGTAGGGTTTGCAAAATGTGTTTCTCACAGTGGCCATATAACATAGGTAGTGTAAATAGTATTATTACTATTTTACAAAGGAGAAGATTGAGGCCCACAATCATATACTTATAATCACAGTATCAGGGTTGAAAGAGGCTTTGTAAGTCATCGAGTTCAACAGTGCCAGAATGAGAATCCTCTCTAGAATACCCCCAACAAATGGTATCCAGCCTTTGCTTAAAAACTCTAGTGAAGGGGGACAGAGAGCAACAAAGAAGTCTTCATAATAACAATACCAACCATTTATGTAACACTTACAATGTGCCAGGCACTGTACTAAGCATTTTATAATTATTTTTTCAATTGATGCTCATAACAATCCTGCAAGTAGATGCTATTCTTATCCCCATTTTACAGATGAGGAAACTGAAACAAACAGATGATAAATGACTTGCCCAGGGTCATCCAGCTAGGATGTGTTTGAGGACAGATTTGAACCCAAGTCCTCCTGACTCTGGGGCCACCGCGATCTCTCTCCACCATGCCACCTACCTGCCTCATGGACGTAGTGCTATATAATGCTTGATGGGACAAATTGCTTATCTCAACTTCATGAGATAAATAAAGCCATGGTTTTTATACATCTTTTATGGTCAGAAAAATCGAGATTGATTTTTTTTCAGTGCCCTGGCAAGTTTTTTTTTAATTTTATACCCATTGTAATTCACTCATAGCTATTGCAGACATTCATACTGCCTTAAAATATTATCACAACAACAATGAAAATGATTCTCATTGTAAAAATAATGAACTAAGACCCAAAGTCAGGTTAGAGATTCCCTTGCCTGGAAAAAAATTAGAAAGGTAGCCAATCATGGGTAGAGTATCTTTTAGATATATTCCTTCCTAAAGAAAAGGGATCTCCAGGACCCCTTCTCAGGCTGTTTGTTTACCTCAGAGTACAGGAACTACTTTTTCTTTCTGATCTCAGGTCCTAGCATGTATGCCACATATAGTAGGCACTTAATAATTGCATGTTGAATTGAAGTAAATTTAATTGTCCTCTAAGCCTCTCTTCCCATCCCTTATAATTTTAGCATGTAACAATGCCTCATATTTCTGGTGGACATCATAAGGAGTGCTTTCAAAAATATAATCTTATTCCATCCTGCGAGGTAGGGAGAATATTTACAACTGTTACCATTTGGAGCCACATTGAGAGTTGCTGGTGGGAAGGAGGCATTCGTGTGGGAATGACTCCAGTGGAGAACAATTTATGTCTAGCATAATCTTCTGCCAGAGGTCCTTGGACTGAGGAGTAGACTTGTTTTTAAAATATTTTGAAGATCATATAGTCAGCTTTCTTTATAATCCTATGTCTTTCGTTTTATGCATTTAGAGACATTAATCTGAGAAAGGGCCCATAGACTTCACTAGACTGACAAAGGATTCGTGAAACAAAAAGGTTAGGAATCCACTTAGACAGTTAACTGGGAGCCCTGAAAGGTTAAGTGATTTTCCCCAGAATCAAAAACCTAGGTCTTCGTGACTCATGAGATCACAGTATTGGCGCTAGAAGGAACTTCAAAGGCTACCTAGTCTGGTGAGGTTAAGTAACTAATCCAAGGTCACGCAATGAGTGTCAATGGTAAAATCTGAATATGCATTATTGGACTCCAGAGCTACAAGGCTGTACCTCTAACCATTGTGCCACTCATATTGCCTCTGAATGCCATTTGACAAATGGGAAAACTAGGAAGAGGAACAGCTAAAAATTCTCCAAGGTCCTTTCTTATTTGAAAATTGTCTTGTAGTTCTTTGTCTTTCCTTTTAAATTTATTTTTTTCAATTAACAAAATTTTATTTCCTCTTACTCCCACGCCCACTCCCACCCCCACTAGGGGAAATAAAAAGAAAAACAAACCCTTGCAACAAATATACTCAGTTAAGCAATTAATAATGAATAAAATGGCATTCAGAGGCAATATGACTGGCACAATGGTTAGAGGTACAGCCTTGTAGCTCTGGAGTCCAATAATGCATATTCAGATTTTACCATTGACACTCATTGTGTGACCTTGGATTAGTTACTTAACCTCACCAGACTAGGTAGTCTTTGATAATAATAATAATAATAATATCTTGCATTAGCCAAAGCCAAAAATGTATGCCTCATTCAGCATCTCAAGTCCATCCCTTCTCTCTCCAGAGGCAAATAGAATGACTGGTCATTGCAGTGATCAGAGTCCTTAAGTCTTTCAAAGGAGAGACTTTTCCATTGTCATCATCACACACATGCCTCGAAAATGGAGCTTTCAGCAACATACCACAGTGAATAGCCTTAGTGTATTCTGTCTTGGCTTCAATGAGTCCCAGCTATACATATCCTTACAGACTGACCAAAAATGTAGCTAACTCTGGATCATCCTCAAGAATTTCCCTGTGGCAGAGATCATGACGAAGGAACAGCAGAGGAACTCCCAAACATAGTGGTTATTTTAGGAGTTTGTGTGGGCTTCTTTTAATGAACTTTCTAAAAGCAGAAACCCACTAGCCCATTCATGACTTCACATCCTGGAGTAAAAGCCCTAGAGCAGAGAACTTGTATTTCCTAAGACAAAAATATTCTCAATGGAAGGTGATCTTTTTTTCTTCTTGTTCTTTAGGACAATGTTCTATTCCTTCAGGAGAATCCATCTTGTGTTTTTCTACTTGTCCATTTGCTAGAAAACTGCCATCTCAATAACATTTAATAGAAATTCTTCTCTGAAAGTACATAAAATATCCTTGACCATCATTTCTTATCATCCAGAGATTCAGAAAAGCTTCTGACATTATTTTCTGGGAGGTCTTGACATTGCTGTAAGATACATTCCTGGATCATCAGTTTAGATCCAGAAGAGACATTAGAGTTCAGCTAATCCAAACACTTCATTTTCCAGATGAAAAAACTGAGTTTCAGACAGGTTAAATGACTTTCACCCACATAATAAATAAAAGACCTGTGATTTTGACCTAGTCCTTCTGACTGGGCTATATAAGAAAGTCCTTGGAACATGCAGTAAGTCCCTTAGGAGTTAAAGTAAACCTGCTGTAGTCAAGTCCATACTACTAAGACAGTTGAGGCTGGTAGGGTCCTTGGATTCAGGAGGGCTGAGCTGCAGTGAGCTAAGCCAATTAGGTTTCTATACTAAATCCAATACCAAGATGGTGAGCCGCCAGGGGGTGCGGCCACCAGGATGACTAAAACAGGCAACAAGAAGGCAAATATCATTTAGTACAGCTTACTATGTGGCAGGCATAAGCACAGTAGTGGAGATACAAGTATAAGCAAAAATAAAGACAATATCAGTCCTTAAGGACCTTATACTCTAATGGTGATGACTACATAAAAGGGACTGGGAAAAGACAAGGAGGAACAGGAGAAGATCCACTCAATGGAGCCTGGTGGTAAAGTCCAGAGTCAGAAGTATAACTGGGAAGGGAATGAAGGGTGGCTTAAGTTCATCCTCAGAATGGAGGCCCACAGAAATAACTCATCAGTGGAAGCTGAGAGGAACAAGCTCCGGTCAGAAAAATGATGCACTTCCATGCTCATCAGAATTGGGATGGCCCCATGAGTGGCCTTTGTATTTGCATTCTTGGTGCAAATATAATTTACGTAGTATCAACAATAAGTAAATGAAAAAGGGGATAGATAGATAGATAAATAGATAGATAGATAGATAGATAGATAGATAGATAGATAGATAGATAGACAGATAGATAGAATTTTTAGAGAAGTTGAAATGAGTTTTGAGTTTTCTAGAGTATATTTGGCAATAAGGTTAATGTAAAGTGTCTCGAAGAGATTCCCTAGGATTTGAGGCCTAATGACTTATTTACCTGATGCTCTGACAATTTTTCTATGCTACTTTCAGAATCTCATTTTATCTTTGAAGTGTCATGACATAGATTATGCAGGTCTCAATATTATCTCTATTTTACAGGGATATTAAATGATGGTCATGTAGCAAATGGAGTGTCCAAACTGCAGCTAGAACCCAGATTCTTTAACTCCTGGTGACCTTTCCACTGTACCATGAAGATTGATAAAATCTATCCTAGTATGTTGGAAGTCAACTACTATCTATGATTTTACCCAAAAGTCTTTTTGTCTAAAAGTCTAATGATAAGCTTTTGTGGTAAAACTTGGTAATGAGACCAGCACTTTGTGCTGTAATCTGGGAGACCCCATACTCTCAATGGGATAAAATGTCCTTTTTCACCATATAGTTATCATGAGATCATAGATTTAGAACTAGATTGTTTGGTCATTTCAGTTGTGTCCAACTCTGTCTGACGCCATTTGGAGTTTTCTTGGCAAAGACACTGGAGTAGTTTGCAATTTCCTTATTCAGCTAATTTTACAGATGAAGAAACTGAGGCAAACAGGGTTAAGTGACTTGCCCAGAGTCACAATCTGTTGATCAAGTATTCTTAGCATTTTTTTTTGGCATGTCATGGATCCCTTTGGCAATGGTGAAGCCTATGGATCTTTTCTCAGATATTTTTTTAAATGCACAAAATAAAATATATAGGATTACAAAGAAAACCAATTATACTTAAATACAGGTATCAAAAAATTTCTTGGATCTCAGGGTAAGCACCTGGATTAGAAGATCACTGAGGTCCTTTCCAGATCTCACTCCATGATTTTGTGACTGAGCAATCAATCAATTGACTTATTGATTGCTATGGGCAATTGCTGTGTGTCAGCACTGTGTTGATTATTGTGGAGAATACAAAGAAAAGAGAGAAATACAGAGACATGTCTTCAAGATGCTTACAGTCAAGTTATCACAGACAGAAAAGAACATTGCAAGATAGTTTATAATTGAAGGCTAATTTATGTTGTACAGACTAGACTTAGTGAAGATGTAGCAATTGGAAGAGACTCAGAAGATCAGTGAAAGGTGGAAAAGGAAAGCTTGATAATGGACTAATGCTCTGAAATGTGTGCTGCCTGAATGGTTATTGTTTTCTGATCAATGAAAAGGCTGAGCTTCATTTATCTCTTCATCCTTCCTTATTATATGAGCTTTCATATAATAATAAGGATATTAACATATCCTTATTATATATATAATAAGGAAGGACCACAAAGAATAGAGAAATAGCAGAGGGTGGAAGAGAGGGAGAAATTATGGTGAGGACCAAACTTTTATGGATCATGTGGATGCTAATGGAAATAGATTGGAAGGGTTGGAAAAGTCCTATCCCTTCATTTTGCAGATGACAGAAATGAATCTTAGCTTTAAATGGGACTAAGGTAAAAGACTATTGCTCAGAGCTGCTCAAAGCATAAACCAGAAATAAAGCATCATATCAGCAAGCACTGATCAAGCACCAACTAGGTTCTAGGCCCTGTGCTAAGTATTGGGGTACAAACAAAGGCAAAAATAGTACCTGCCCTAAAGAAGCTCACAGTCTAATGAGGGAGATAACATGAAACAACTATGTTTAAATATATGTAGGAAAAACTGAGATAATCTTAAGAGGAAGTTACTAACAGTACAACATGCCAGGAAAGGTTTCTTAAAGAAGGTAGAATTTTAGCTGAGACTTGAGAGAAGCCAGGGAGAAAGTCTTGAGACAGGAACCAAAAGGGAGACCATTCCAGACTCAGGGGACAGCCAGTGGAAATGCACAGTTGGGGGATAGAGGGTTTTGTGTGATCATGGAGGAGAAGGTGTAAGAAAACTAGAAAGATAGAAGGGCTTTAAAAGCCAATTAGAGGTTTTTATGTTTGATCCTGGAGTTTAATGAATGGGGGCGGGGGGTGGACACAGTCAGACCTGTACTTCAGGGAGATCAGTGTGACAGCTGAGTAGAGGATAGACTGAAGTAGGGAAAGACATGTCAGGGAGACCAACTGTAAGGCTATTGCAATAATTCAGGCCTTCGGAAATTAAGGCCATCACAAGGACATATATTTGAGAGGATTTATGAAGATAAAATTAACAAAACTTGGCCACAGATTAGATACAGGGGGGAGGTGGTGAATGAAAATGAGGACTGGAGGAAGATAGCTAGTTGCAAGCCTGGGTGATTGGGAGGATGGTGATGCCTTTGACAGGAAGAGGGGAAGATTTGGGGAAAGGTAATGAGTTCAGTTTTGGACTTGCTGAGTTTAAGATACTTATGGGACACCCAGCTAAGGTCTTATCCATCATTTCAACTAAGAATGAATGTCAGTTTCAGTCCAATTCAACAAGCAAGTCACTGTGCTTGGTGTGGGCATACAGAAACGGAAATGAAATAATCCCTGGCCTCGAGGAGCTTACATTCTACTACATAAAAATATAGGAAGTACAAAATGTAGACAAGACGTTTATAGTCAAAATAATTTCAGAGTATAAGAGTATTAATATTTGGAAAAGGAGGGATATCAACACAGGGAATGTGTAGGAAGTGGCCCTTGAGCTAAGCCTTGGAGGGAACCAGCTATTCCTAAAAATGAGCAGTCAGAACATCCAAGTCATGGAGGGCAGCCTTGGCACTAGACCACTTTGACTGAAACTGTCTATGTAAGGGGGAAAAATATGAGAGACATCTGGAAAAAATAAGTAGGAGTCATATTGTAAAGGACTTTAAATGCCAATTAGAGGAGTTTGGTTTTTTACTGTAGGCAGCTACTGAAATTTATTGAGCAGAGGAGTGACAAGGTCCAACCTGTACTTTAAGAATTTTTTAAAAGAATGAATTATGGTAGAATAAAGTAAAGAGTGAAGGAAAATATACTTCAGAAGTTAGAAATAATGAGGAAGCAGAAAAGATAGAGGTTGTGAGTGTCCTAGGTATTCAGAGGTTATTCGTTTTAATTGACAAATAATTAGTAAGTACATGCTACTTATAAAAAAAAAACTCTGTGCTACACAGTGAGGCTGGAGTGTGGGATAGATAAAAGAAAATAAATAAAATAGGGTTCCTGCCACTATAGAGCTTACAAAATTTGAAGACAGTGTGATATAGTAGAAAGAGTACTAACTGGATTCTTAGGACCTTTATTCAGCTCCCATTTCTGATGTCTACTGTCTGTATACCTTGGGGTAAGTCACGAAAACACCCTGAACCTCAATTTCCTCAACTTCCAAATGAAAGGGATCTGACTACATGGCCTCTAAAGTTCCATTCAGTCCTACAATTGTGATCCTATGATCTAATCCAATTAGCAGGATTTGTGGGAACATATTTAGTACTAAAACTCTCATTTAATCCTCAAATCTGGTTTTAAAAGCAATGTATAAATGAAAAGTACACAAATTATCTGTTTCATAGCATCATTTTAATTGCATTTCTAGGGAAGCCATTAAATCACCTTGTGTCAATTTCCAATGTATAATTGTATTAGAACAAAGGTGGTTTCAGTGTCTGAGCTCAATGCTTCTAAGAAGAAGAGAAAAATCCTGGAAGGGAATTTGAAAGACAGAAATAGAGAATTGAGATAAAAGGTTGTATTAATCTTTTTTTCCATCCTGTTTTAGACTCTCACTGCTTCTATTCACCAGAAATTCTGTGTGGGTATCTCGGCTAACCAGAGATAGAGACTCAAATGTGTAATTTCAACCACACAGTGTTCTCTGTCTTTTTATTAAAGTGGAAAATTTTAAAATCAAGAACAGAAACTCAATTTATAATCTATCCAACACTAACTGATATTTTTAAAAGATGTAGGTGTATGACTAACAAACATCACTAATTGGTGACAAATACATGTTAGGTAGATTGAACTGGGCCTGTGAAAACATACCATTAAGTGCAGAAAAAGGATTCGGGGTCAGTTCTTTCCATTCAAGTAATTAAAATGTTTTATATTATCTGTTCCCAACTCCTCCTCAACGTTGTAATCTGATCCTACATTGAAATATGGATGTGGCCATGGGTTTTCAAAAGCTAGGCTAGTGCCGTATGAGCAATATAGGTGTGTTTGTTTATGCATTTCTATGTATTAGATATATGTAGATAAGTAGACATATGTTATCTATTTCTCTATCCATCTATTTATTCATCCATCTTTCTATCCATCTCTCCATTTATCTATCCATATAGCTGTCTATCCATCCATTTGTCCATCTATTATCTATCACTATCTATATCTATAATTATAACAACTCAGCTTTATGCAAATGTGCTTCTAATTCTGTGGCAATGGTGGCAGAGTAGAAGAAAAGGAGACAGAGGAGAGTAAGAATCGAACACTTTTTAGACCATCTATAAATATTAACATAGTTATTGGTACTCTTAAGTGTGTGGTCCTTTTCCAGTGACCAATGATTAGATATGCTACTAGAGGAACTGAGTCATATCATTCTTGATATACAAAATAAGAAACCAGAAGACAGTTGCAGCTAAATCCAAAACAGGCTGTGGCAGGTCACAGCTTATCTTTAGAAAGACAAATTTAAGGCACTGACAGAAGTGGTTTTACCCTATGCTGAAAAGCAACAAGAAAGACCATTCCACAGGACATTGAGTCACCTCATATTACAGTGCTTGGGATAAGTTTGTTGTTGTTATTCATCCTTCTTTCTCAAAGAGGACCACTGATATCAGACCAATGATGTCTTGACTTACAAGTGAATGGGATTTAAGTGAGGCAGGGCTGTGCAAAGTCATCAGTCTCACGGTCTCTTCCAGAGTCATTGGAGTCTAACAGCAAGGCAGAGGCCAGGATGACTGGCCTCCCATGGCCCTGGATGCAGTGGAAGACATTGGTCTTTTTAAGCTAAGGTCTTTCCCAGATCTCAATTTTTCTGAGACAACACCCATTCAGTGAATAAAGCCTAGGTAAGAATTGAGGTAAAAGAGAACCTAGTTTGCCTTCACAAAAGAATCATTCTGGAAGGGGAAGACCCTCAGAGTCTCTGGTCAGAACAGAAATGATTGCTATTTGCATTCACTCTGAGTCATCAAAACCCAAATAATGAACCTTGTGATAAGTATTTAAACAAAAAAAGGGGAGGTGGCACCATGAAAATAGTTTCAGTTAATGTGACCCTTAGCAAATCACTTAATCCTGTTTGCCTCAGTTTCCTTGTCTGTAAAATGAGCAAGAGAAGGAAATGGCAAACCACTGTAACATGCTTGCCAAGAAAACCCTAAATTGGTTAATTAAAAGTCAGACACGACTGATGTAGAGGATGTAGAGGTGGAGAAATTCTATGAAGATCTCAGCAAGACCCTACAAAATGAATCAACACATATTTTGGTTTTCAATCATGCCTCAGACACTTCTTAGCTATGTGACTAAGCAAGTCACTTAAGCTCTCACAACCAGCTTGATCATCTGTAAAAGGGAATAATAGTCAATCTATTTCAAAGAATTTTTGAGGATCAAATGAGGCCACATATGTAAAGTTTGAACACCTTAAAAGCACTATATAAATATTAACTCTTTTTATTTTTATTATCAGTAATTATTATATCAGTGACTTCAGTAAAAAGGTGGGAATTGGCTAGGATACTGAAAAAATATGTTGGAGAGAACATCTTGGCAATAATGTTCAGGAGTAAGGAACAAGAGGGGTCAAGTAAACTTTACAGAAGTGTCATGCATACATATCCATATTTTCTTTGAGAAAGAATCACAAGGCATTGAATGTTGCAGACACTGAATAACATCATGAAAAATAAAGGACTGGTTTTTTCGATAGGTAGGAAATGACTGGTTACTGTTGTGGGAATCATTACTAAATAATCTATATACAGTCAGACTACAAACTTCTTAGAACAAAGGTCAAAATTAATATGAGGTCAGAAGCAAACAAAATGAAAAAGAAACATGGTATATAATGGAAAGTTGTAGCCAGACTTATTTAAAGAAGTCATTGATGCCAAAAACTAGAATATGGATGGATGGAAAGACATTAACAGTGATTATAATAATTCTATACCAAAGTTTAATTGATACATATCAAGTATCATTTGAAAAAAATCAGAAGAGCTTGAAGACTACTTTGACCAGTAAACATTTGACTTGTTTGCCAAGTAGTGATAGCTATTGGCCATGGGCAACACTGGTTTAGAACATAAAACTTTTTTGTAAAATCTTATACTTTCCTTTTTTATGTCACCTCATTAAAACACAGAGAAACACTGGTCAGCAAAAGCGGTTTGAAGCAAAGTCATCCTGACGACATTTAAAGATGAAGCTAGGACAATAAAGAGACAAAAAGAATAGAAAAGGGGCAGCCAGGTAGCACAGCGAATAAGAGCACCAGCTCCAGTGTTGAGAAGACCTGGAGATCGAATCCTGGGCTCAGACACTTAGCACCCACCCAGAAACACCTGGCCGTGTAACCTTGAGCAAGTTACTTAACCCTAATTGCTTAGGGGCGGCCAGGTGGCTCAGCGAGTAAGAACACCGGCTCCAGTGTCGGGATGACCTGGATCAAATCCAGGCTCAGATACTCAGCACCACACCCAGAAATAATAACTGGCCGTGTAACCTTGAGCAAGTTACTTAACCCTGATTGCTTAAAACAAAAAAAGAATAGAAAAGATCTGCAAATATTTTTGTACTAAAAATCTTTTCACCATCAACAACAGTGGACTATCACACTTGGACTCCAACATTACAGTCCTATATGTGCTTGTTGAGGAGGTAGAATTAAACTGAAATGAATAAAGAAAGGGAAATCAGAAAACAAGAGGAGGCCCATGCCAGATGTGATACAATTACTAGGGTAGACTGAGGCATGAATTTTCAAGATAGGTAAAACATGAAGACATCAAAGGTGGGGGAAAATTCTTGGACCTTATTACTATGCTCTCCATCCCTGCTAAAAGGGCAACTGAACGAACATCACCAGCTACCAATCTTTGTGCTTACTTTTCCAATATGCATAACTTTTTATCAGAATGAGCTACAAATGCATCAAAAACATCTCCAACAAGAATATTGGAAAAGAAAGGAATATAAGTCTTTAACATTGTATTCTTAACTGAAAAATATAAGATCCCTTTGTGGTCCCTGTTTGTTGACTTTGTAAATAACCTGAGGAAATCTACCTTGCTAAATTACTATATTATAAAATATAAACTGATTGAATGCATGGAAGAGGTAAGAGTAGCCTGATTGATAACTTCAATTAGGAACAATGTCATAGTGGAAATCTTACTTGAACATTGAAGATGGGTAAAAATGTCAACTGTTGAAAATGAAGGTCTAATAGAGGTGACCAGAGCTTATGAGAGAAGCTATTTGTGGAGACATAGATTTGGGAGTCATATGAATAGAGGTCTTAAGTAGGGGAGTAGATGAGTTTTCCATGGCAAAGAGAGAACATAAGATGGTCTAGAACCAGACTCCATACTTGGGTGGGAAGGGGGAACCACTAAAGAAGAACAAAAAGAATCAGTCCAAGAGATAGGGAAATAGAGGTAGAGCTTTATCAAGGAAGACAAAAGAAGAAAACATATCAAGAAGGGAGACCTAGTCAATAGTGTTAAAGAGTGTTGAATATAAAAAAGACCAAGGAAAGAGGACAGTGGACTTTGTAAATCCTCATTCCCTTAGAGAGAGAAGTTATAATGGAGGAGTGAGAATGGAAACCAGATCAAAAGAGTCTAGGTAATAAGTGGGTAGTGAGAAGTGGCAGAAATGAGTATAGACTGCTTTTTCTAAAAGCTGAACAGTGAATGGGAAAGATAGAAAAATGACACTTTTTTCTCGGGCAAATAGACAAATGGTAAGTGGAATTGCGGTGCTTTGGTACATTATATTGCAGTTTAGATAGAATATATTAATAATGTGATTGTAAAGTGATATCAGCCAGTATGTTAATCTGCTGGGTATGCCCTTCTAAGTAATTCCATAGAGCTGCCTTGAAAAATTCTTTTCTAACATGATTGCAAACCAACTTAAAGTTATAATTACTTAAAATATTTACACTGCTATCATGGGGCTTTCTCAGCCTCCTAGTGGAGGGTGTTGATGGACACCTAACTTCCTAATATGGTTTCAGGAGTAACCAGTCCTTAACAATGTTCAATTATATAGGCTAAATCCTTGTAATAGCAAGGTTTATAGAATTCACAGTCAGTCACAGATTGTACTTAACCAGGACCATATGGTGAAGACCACAGAGATATTTAGCAGTGCCTACCTTGTAACTGTTAGATAGGGTAGGGGCAGCAGATATAAGGCCTCATCTCCTTTCAATCCCTCCTTCTTAAAAGGGAAAAGACAGCAGAAATGTAGCTCCTAGATACTTTCAGCTTCCAAGGTCATAGAGTGGCAACAAGTTATAATGTAATTCTTATTCATTTTGTGTTTTGAGACCTCCTTAACCCTTTCAATGTACTCAGGGTAAGTTACCTCAGGAAATTGGAAGTGAAGGTTGGGGAAGAAGCAGTGAGAATACTGGTTTGGTCAGGAACTCTAACAACTAACTATAAACTTTAGGAAAGCCTTATAATGATCTTCATTATTCCCATTTTTTTTTATTCTAATGGACTGCCTAAAACTCAGAACAGCACTTAGAGGCAATTAGGTGGTGCTGAAGTCAGAAAGACTGGGGTTCAAATTTTGCCTCAGGCACTTGCTAATTCTATGACACTGAGCAAATCATTTAACCTCTCCCTGCCTTAGTTTCCTCAACTGTAAAAGAGGATAATAGCACCTACCACCCAGGTAGGTGAGAATCAAATGAAATAATTGTAAAGTTTTCAGCATAGTTCCTGGCACATAGTAGGCACAAGTTTTTAAGTTTCAACCAGAGTTGGTCCATCCCTTGACACCCTCTGCATCTAGACTGCCTTCTTAGGATTGGAACACATTTAAAAGTCACAAAAGGGGCACTAGAATGTTTAATACATGCCCACTAGACCAACTTCCATATTGCCATCTGGATTACCAGTACCCAGTCAGTTTGCTAAACAGTGGGGCCTTTAAACTTTTATCTGGTGAAGATCTCAAGTGTGATCACTACCAGATCACTTGTAAGAGAATCTTTGGGGGCAGCATAGGAAAAGAGGACACAGCCCCTCTACTTCCACTTGGGTTAGGGCAAAATAGGAGAGGAGGAAAGAAGGTAGCTGGTGAGGAATGGACCCCACTGTACCCACGGTAAGAATCATACCTGCTATTGAGTGTTTTAGAACTATTAAGTAGCTTCAAGGGACTCTGGGTTTAAAATAGAATAAAGTCATTCTTTGTGTCTTTCCCAAATTTTCAATGAGATTAAAGGAGCTACTCTGAGTAAAGGCAGTCCCTTAGAATCAAAGAGGGTAGTTATGAGGACCATCACAAGACCTTCCCAAAGATTATAATTGGTTCTAAGAGCCAGAATTATAATTGCTTCCTCCTCACCCTTCACTTCTAGTTGCCTCAGATAACTTCGTCTGAGTCAACTGAAAATTCAAAGGCAATTCCAGAACTCACTCCTTTTTTTGTTTTGCTTTTTGGAGGACAATTGGGGTTAAGTGGCTTGACCAAGGTCACACGGCTAGTTTTTGTGTTGAGTCTGAGGCCACATTTGAACTCAGGTCCTCCTGACTCCAGGGACAGTGCTCTATTCACTGTGCCACCTGGCCACCCTCAGAACTCACTCCTTTTTTTCTAGCCTGTAAATTGTAGGAAACCCAGCTTGGATACAAAGAAAAAAAAGCAAAACCAGAAAAAGCCCTAGGCCAGTCCAATTGCTATTGTACCTTCCATATACCACATTCCCCAAGCCACACTTCACTTTCATTGAGGCACAATGAAAGCTTGTGTATTTTAGGGTTGGGTTGGGGTTATGTTTCAGTGACACCTTGATATGGTACTTTTTTCTTTTCTCTAACAACTTAAACAAGGTTCAGTTGTGATTTACAAATCACTCTACAGACATTATTATTATTAATTATTTTATTTTCCTTCTTGGCTAAGGCTTACCCCAAAGACAGTTTGAACTGGGAGAAAGCTAGTGTTTTATCACCTAGTTTTAGTACTCTGACCCAAGTGACAGTATAGATATTTTTATATAACACTATTCTTTAAGGAAATTTCAGTAGTTTTGCAAACATGGACTCTGTAATGGCTCAGGTTATCTCTGCTCATGGAGAGAAAATATCATTAAGACACAGAGGGAAATTGTGCTCTATAAGAGGTCATATCATAAGTTCTAAGCAGTGTCTGGGGGCTAATCATTTGTCCTTGACACATTCAGGACCTCCTACGTATTGTGGGTCCAGTGTTTCTGGAAAACATCGCAACTCAAAAAGACAAGTTCAGGGGACCCCTTAGAGGTCCTTAACAGTATACATGTAAACACGCATAAAATAAATGTAAATAAATACAAGATAGTTATGTACAATGCAATATGGTGGAAGTGCAGTTTGTAATTGGGAAGACCAAGAAGGGCTCTATGCAGAAGATGTTGCTTAAGCTGTGTCTTAAAAAAAGAGGAATTCTGAAAAGTAGAAATAAGGATGGAGTGTTTTCAAAAGGTGGGTACTAGCCAGTGCAAATGCACAGAGGTAAAAGATAGAGTGTCATATATATGAGGAACAGATAAAAAGTCATGAAAAGTTATTGTGACCAAAAATATTTTCACCCTATAAGCAACCTTGAAATGATATTTCCAAACTTAGACTATTCTTCAAACAAACATATAGTCTATTACTGGACCTGGACCTGAAGCTATATGAGATCATTAGGAGTGGCTAAAACTTTAACTCTTCTGCAAACCCTTTTAGAACCTAGAGTCCCCTCTACACCATGAGGGGGAAGGTGGGAGAGACAGAGTCAGAGACAGAGACAAAGAGAGACAGAGGCAAAGAAATACACAGAGAGAGACAGAGAGAAAGACATAGAGAGAGAGAGGCACAGAGACAGAAAGACAGAGAGACAGGGAGAGAGAGAGAGACAGAGATAGTTTATTACATATTACATAGCTTACTATGTATCAAGCACTGTGCTCTGAGGATACACATACAAGCAAGCAAGGATCTTACATTCTGGTTGGGGAAGAAAACCTATAGAGGACAACAGGAAAGGGGTGAGATTAATATGTGTAGCATAGAAATGGACTGAAAGTGTGATGGAGGAAGAAATCCAGGCAAGAAGTGGTGTTACAGTGTAGGGGGGTCCAGAGGGCAGAGTTCAAGATTCTGATGGTAAGGTGGTCTTGATGATCATGGATGATACAGAGTTCTATGAATAATTGTATGCAGATGTCACAGTGAGGAAACAATGGATGATTCTGGCAGGATCTGACAATAGACCCTTTCCAAATAATGTCAATGTTTCATCTTTTTGGAATTCTAAAGCCTGTGGTAAGAAGAGAATGAAGTCCCTCTGATGGAAGCATTTGCATGTTTGTGAACTAAAGGCAATACATCTTCTCACTTTGGATAGATGCCCCATTGCAGTATGTCAGTGAGGTTTTGAGATCCAGCAAACCAGGATATGAGTCTGGAAAAAGTAAATGATATCTTCTAGCCTTTTACCTCCTTGAAGCTTGAAAACACTTCATATTTGTGTCCTTTAACCATAATACCCACCTCCTATCATTTGAATAAATAACCATAACAGTGCTCCTTCAAAGACCCTTTCAGATCTAATAAGGAAATAAAAGTGTGTTCCCTGACTCAAAACTGGGTCTTCAATTTATTTTCTTATGTACATTGTCATAAACATCAGGTTGACTGGGTTGAATTGTAGTTAAGATTCATAGAAGTTGGCATGACCTATCATCATCATCATCATCCTAATCATCATCTTCCCCTCTCCCCCAAGACCTCTTCCAGGTAGTCCCCATCTCTTGAGCAAACTCCTTTCTCTCCCAGATCAGAAGTTTCTATCACTGTCGTCACTTAATTATGAGCTCCTGCAAATTTGTAGTCATTAGACTGTGAGCTCCTTGAGAAAAGGAACTGTGTTTATTATTTCTTGGTAGCATCAGCCCTTAG
This sequence comes from Petaurus breviceps papuanus, assembly GCF_028583685.1. Taxonomy (NCBI): domain Eukaryota; kingdom Metazoa; phylum Chordata; class Mammalia; order Diprotodontia; family Petauridae; genus Petaurus; species Petaurus breviceps. The sequence goes on from NW_027187460.1 coordinate 36,494,199, forward strand.
CACAGGGCCTGGAACATAGCAGGTGCTTACTAAATATTTGTTGACTTGACTTGATACAACTATATGACATTCCATCTCTCACTTTCATGTCTTTATAGACGGTCACTCCCTCCTTACCACTGATTATTAAGATTCCTAGCTTCTGTCAAACAACAACCCAGGTGCCATCTCTTATAGCAAACCTCTACCCATCCCACCAGTTGTTAATGCTTTCTCTTCTTGAAATAACTTTGTGTATACTTGAAATTTGCTTGCATAGACATCTCTCTGTCTCTTTCTGTTTCCTCTCCTCTCCTTTGCTCTGCTCCTCTCTCTTCCATCTCCTCAACCCCTCCCCATCTCCTCCTCTCTCTCCCCCTCCTTCCCCCATTTGTCTCCTCCCTGGGGGAAAGCTTCATGAGGTCAGAACTGTTTCTTTGTTTTTATATCTCCAGTGTCTAGTATACTGTCTAACTCACATAATAGCCTCTTAATAAATATCTTTTGATTGTTATTGAATCTCATCTCTTCCCCAAATTTGGAGATGATAATTTTACTTTTTCCCCAACTCTTAATTTTATTCCCTCCAGAGCCACCCTGGCTCTGGAAAAGAAATTGAGGCTGGTGACCTTGCAGCCCTCCCTCACTTTGACAATCAAAGTCAATTGCAAGTCATGTCATCATTTGCCTGATGTCATGGCTCTCTTTGAAAATGAAGGACAAGGGGCGGCCAGGTGGCTCAGCGAGTAAGAGCACCGGATCCAGTGTTGGGACGACCTGGAGATCGAATACCGGGCTCAGACGCTCAGCACCACACCCAGAAATAACTGGCCGTGTAACCTTGAGCAAGTTACTTAACCCTGATTGCTTAAAAAAAAAAATTATGGGGCGGCCAGGTAGCACAGCCACTAAGAGCACCGGCTTCAGTGTCAGAACGACCTGGAGATCGAATCCAGGGCTCAGACACTTAGCACCCACCCAGAAACACCTGGCCGTATAACCTTGAGCAAGTTACTTAACCCCAATTGCTTAGGGGTGGCCAGGTGGCTCAGCGAGTAAGAGCACCAGCTCCAGTGTTGGGACGACCTGGAGATCTAATCCCGGGCTCAGACACTCAGCACCACACCCAGAGATAACTGGCCGTGTAACCTTGAACAAGTTACTTAACCCTGATTGCTTAATAAAAAAAAAAAAAATGAAGGACAAACACAATAACAACTTTATTCCTTATGCCTAAATTCAACAGTCAGTCCTGTTGTTTGTACAAACTACAAATATGAATTTCCTTAGCTGGTTGTTTTAGTTACAATCATGGAGCTGTAGACTATAGGGATTAGAAGGGGCCTTAACAATCATCTAAGCCAAATCCCTTATTTTGTAGATGAGAAAATGAAGAACTAAAGGGGCAATTGATCTGTCCAAGGTTATAGCACGAATTAGTGGCAGAGCATGACTGAAAGCGGATTCCTGTAATAATGTTCTTTCTACTGCTGCTGTCTGTACATTCATTACATGTTGGGTAAAGTCAGTGTTTTGAGTGTTGGATAGTAAGCCCCTGGAGTACAACCCTCTTTGTGTCATGGGCCTTTTTGGCAGCTTGCTGAAACCTATGCACTTCTCAGAATAACATTTTTAAATACATAAAGCAAAATGGATAGGATTATAAAAGAAATCATCTACATTGAAATACTATTAATGAAATATCAAAAAAAAATAAGTCCATGGACCCCAGAACATTCTAAAGGATAGATCTAAATCTATTTAAAATGTTTGAATGGCTGATTCTTCCATGGAAGTCCTAATTTGACTTTTCCTATGTCTTATGATAAGTTGCATATCTATAGCCCTTTAAGGTTTGTAAAATGCTTTGTACATGTTATCTTGTCTGATCCTCACAAACAACCTTATGACGTAGATGCTCTTATTATCCCCATTTTATAGATAAGAAATCTGATGCTGAGGAAAGTTAAATGACTTTCCCAACATTGCACAGGTAGTACCTAAAGCTAGATTTAAACATATAAATTTCTGATTCCCTAGTCCAATTTTCAATTCACTATGCCACCAAGCTGCTTCACCATGATAGGAAGCTGACCTTTGGTTGAGTAAAAAGCCTTGGATGATCTTACTCAACTGGACAGGTTTCAGGTGCAAGTCCAGCAACGAAATAATTTAACTTGTTGGAGAACAAACATCCCACTTTGTAAAAGCTCATCACCAAATGGATGGCCACCAGGTGATCAAATATTTAAGTCACAGAAAGTCATGGAGACCATCAAGGGAGTAGAGCATTTATAGTCATGAAGAAGCAATGTGGCAATGTGAGAAAAGCATTGGTTTTGGAGTCTTGGGTTCAGATCATGATTTTGATGTTCACTAATCTGACTTTGTGTGAATCACTTAATCTCCATGGGCCTTGTGATGTATAAAAAGTTTGAGAGACATAGTTTTGTGGTAATTAATCATTTTATTAATCATGCTAGCATATAATTAATACAAGGGTCAGTAGCACTTTCAAATGCCAAAGACCCCTCATCAAAATCGCTCGATGCTTATATGTCCTTGGAAGAGTGGGTGTTCCTGAAGTGACAATCAACTCTGATTGCTTAGCAACTAATAAAAGCATGAATATTATAATGAAAGATGAACTTATTCTACTGAAGGTCTGGGGGGCATGATTCTGATCACTCAGTCTTGGTCATATCCATATCACTCCATCTAGGGTAATCTAGACAAAAGGGGGGATCCACTTCTACTCAGACCTGAGTAAAACAAAATGGATCAGAATCCATCAGTTCACCTAAACTAAAATTTCTTTACCTTTTGAACTGATCTGAGTTTTCTAGTTGAATCAGTTTCTGTCAAGATTTCATCTCATTATGAGCCCTGTACTTCAAAGGCTGCCTGAATATCCTACCGGGGCTGATTTCTAAATGAGAAAAGGAAGGGAAAAAAACCTTCATCTTAATTCAATAATTGGCTATTAATATAGAAAGGAAGCCTTCTCACTCTCCTTACCTGCAAAATGAAAAGATTGTTTTCTGAACTCCCTTCTAGCCCTATATCAGTGACCCTAAGGAAATCCCAGACCCTTGATGTATTAAGCTAGGCACTATGCCGAGGTAGGAACTTTGATACAAGGTGGTGCGGATACAGAAGAAAGATTAAACCTTGATGCTCAACTACATCCATTTCCTTTCCTCATTCTAGTTCTTGGACATCTCAGTTAAGTGGACCACACAGGAAACCTTTCCTCCAAAATACCTTCATTATGACCCTGAAACATCTCGTCAGCTGCTGTGTGACCAATGCCCCCCTGGCACTTACCTAAAGCAGCACTGTACCACAAAGAGAAGGACCCAGTGTGAGCCCTGCCCCCATCACTACTACACCAAGAGCTGGCATTTTAACGAGGAGTGTCTATACTGCAGTGGAGTGTGCAAAGAGCTGCAGTATGTGAAACAGGAGTGTAACAGCACTCACAACCGAGTGTGTGAATGTGTGGAAGGACGGTATCTGGAACTGGAGTTTTGTCTAAAGCACTCTAGCTGTCCCCCAGGATTCGGTGTAGTACAAGCAGGTAGGTGGCTGATTTCCATCCCCGGCAAAATTAATTAGTGTTGTACATAGCACAGGAGAGTTGCCAGAGTGAAAGATAAAGAAGCAAACTTGTTCTGATGACATAACAGGATAGCAAACTCCAAAGGAAACGGAAGAAGCTTCCTGGGTTATACCTCTGCCATGGACCATTGCCAAAAAGAGCTGCTCTCTGAGGAATCCAGTGGTACTAAAATGCAATTTAGTGACAAGTCTCAAACGTAGCAAATTGCCCTCTAATGAGAAACATGATGGATTACCCTTTTTCAAAGGAGCCTACTCTGGGTTACACTGTTTATACCTGATAAATACTCCGTTTTTCATTTGGAAGCTGGCTGCTTCAAGCTACAATGCTTTTTGACAAACATCAGAAATGTTAATTGATACCAAGAGAGTAATTATACCAATATTAATGAGGCACCAGAACTGTAACAATGCACAGTTATAATAAATTATGTCAAAAAATGAGAGCCATTTGGGAGCGCATATTTTTATTATTAAAAAGAAAGCCGGCTCTTCCTTTGGCAGGGAATTCAAACATGTGCTGTGTGTCTAAAAAAAGGATAAAGGCTGGAGCGATGTGTCTTCAATAGTTGTATTCTTCATTTTAGATGAAACAAATTGTTAAACCCAAGCATAAATGCTCATCTATAAACAAAATGTTTCCTTTCCTTTATATTTTGAAAAACAGGATGGTGTAATGGTTAGAGCACTGTCCTTGAAGACAGAAAGAGCTAGGTTCATCTGACACACACTGGCTAGGTTCCCCAGGCAAGTTGTGGAACTTCTCGGTGCTCTAGGACAGTGGCGTCAACCTCAAGTAGAAATGGAGACTGTTAAACCATATGTAAAGATTCCTGCAGGCCACATGTTGACATAGAAACCCACATATTAACATTATTCATGTTTTATCGTATTTTAATTTATTTTGTTAAGTATTTCTCAACTATATTTTAATCTACCCTCTAACTCCCCCCATCCCCAACACACACACTTGGGAGTGTTGCTGGTGGCATGGTACTGCTCAGCATTTGATACTTCAGCTCCATGAAATTCTAAGATTATAAGTTGCCATGAAGATGGCAACTTGTATTGATAGATGCAGTTTCCTCACCTGGGAATTCCCTAAATCAATTAAATTCCAGGTTCTGACCTATTTCCTTTACCCTACATTTTGAGAATACAAGTTTGGAACAGATACCATGGAATCCTCAGACAAGCTGCTTTTTTTGCTTGCCACATTTGTAAAATTCCAACATAGCCCATTCATACATACTTGAAAATTTTAAGAATATTTCAAATAATTGTGGTATTTTAGAACTAAATTAGCCTTCAGAGATTATGTAGTCCAACTAAGGACAATAAAATTAAGGGATACCTGCCCAAAATCACATAAATGGTAAGTGAAAATGAGAGGGTCAACCATAATTGGGTGGCCCCAATGGATAGACTGCCAAGCCTGGAGTCAGTAAGTTTTTTAGTTTGGTTTTTTTTTTTTTAGTCATGTCCAATTCTTTGTGACCTCGTTTGGAGTTTTCTTTTCAAAGATACTAGAGTGGTTTGCCATTTCCTTCTCCAGTTCATTTTACAGATGAGGAAACATGAGACAAACAGGGTTAAGTGACTTGCCCAAGGTCACACAGCTAGTAAGTGTCTGTAGCAGAATTTGAACTTATGAAGAGGAGTCTTCCTGACTCCAGGTCTGGTATTCTATCCACTTTACCAACTAGCTGTTCTCAGGAAGACCTCAGTTCAAATTCAGCATCAGGGATGGGTATTGTTATTCCCATTTTATAGATGAACAAATTGAGATTGAGAGAAATTAAGTGATTTACCCAGGGTCAAAAAACTAGTAAGTACTAAGGCAAAATTTGAACTAAGTTCTCCCTGACTCTAGCATCCTATAGAATCACTCTATCAAAATCACAGAATTTCAGAGGTGGAAGGTACTGTGTCAGTAGGTATATAGTTCAACCCATTCCTGAAAAAGAATTCCTTCTGCAATATACATGACATTACTTCATCATCATCATCATCATCATCATCTCTTTCCCTTTTCCTCCATATCTCTCTGCCTTCCCCCCTCCCTGTTTCTCTCTGTCTCTGTCTCTCTGTCTTTTCCTCTGTCTCTGTCTTTCTCTCTATCTCTCTCTTCTCTCTCTCTCTCTCTCTCTCTCTCTCTCTCTCTCTCTCTCTCTCTCTCTCTCTCTCTCTCTTTCTCTCTGCCTCTCTCTTTGTCTCTCTCTGTCTCTGTCTCTCTTCTTTCTCCCTCTCTTCCCTCTCTCTTTCTCTGTCTCTATCTCTCTCTCTCCAAAGTGAGGTCTAAAATTAGTTTCCTGGGAACACTTGACAATTAAGGGAGAAATTCTGTTGACCCAACCATCCCCAACTTGTATTGAACATAGAATTTTTTAAAAAAAATTAATCTAGACTGCAGCAGAAATGAATGCTTTAGATTTGAGTGAAGAAATTTATAGAATAATGAAGCTTGGAAGAAGGGACCTCCTTGAAGGAAGCATGAAACCATGTTTGCAAAGAGAAATGTCAAGCCAGAATTCTCAGGACAAAGGCAGCCATTCTCCTTGGCCCACCACAGAAGGCCTCATTTACTTCTGTCTCACCCCCTCCCACTTTCCATGAACACACAGGCTGTCCTCTCAACTGGAAAATGTAAACATAAGCAGAAGGAAGGATATGGGATTTCTGTTTCTAAAACATTAATCTTCCCCCATCCCCGCTCCCTTTCTATGAAATGCCTCTGTACCTTGTTTTCTTCTCCTGTCTCTACCGTACCTCTAAGCTACGTGGAATTTCTTATACCAGAATGGTGGCCTCCTCCAACTGCATTGCAGGCACATTCTAGTGATGCTAAGGATTACACTATGTATTTCTGCTCAAATGAGGTTAGGAAGCAGGGTCAACTACTTAGATTTATACCAAAATTGGAAGCTCTTTCCACAAATTCCACCAACAGCTCTTTCAACCAATGTTCTATAGCTCAGTCGTTTATTCCTAGAGAGTTATCTGAGACACACAGAGAGCTTAAGTCATGTTCCCAGAATCACAAACCTAGTAGGTATCACAGCCAGGATTTTTGGCATCCCTGACCCCTCAGGTCATGGGCCACCTCTACCAGGAAGCCTTTCCTGATTCCTTTGAGTTTTCATGATTTCTCCCACTTTCTCAAATTAGCATGTATATACTCACCTGTTTGGGCCAGCTAGGAGGTACAGTGGTTAAACTGCCCTGCCTAGAGTCAGGAAGACTTGTCCTTCCAAGTTCAAATCCAGCCTCAGACACTTACTAGGTGTGCGACCCTAAGCAAGTCAATGAACCCTGTCTGCCTCAGTTCCTCATTTGTAAAATGAGCTGGGGAAAGAAATGGAAAGCCACTACAGTATCTTTGCCACAAAACAAAAACAAAAAGCAAGAAAACAAATGGGGCCAAGAAGAGTTGAAAATGACTGGAAAAAACTTATTTGTTTACATATAACTCAATAGAATGTGAGCTCCTTAAGGACTGAAACAGTTTTTCTTTTCTTTTTTTTTCTATCTCCACCTCTACCCGGGGATGGGGAACCTGTGGCCTCAAGGCCACATGTAGCCTTCTAGGTCCTTGGAGTTAGGGGTTTTGACTGAGTCCAAGTTTTACAGAACAAATCCTTTTATTCAGGGGATTTGTTCTGTGAAGTTCGGATTCAGTCAAAGAGCCTCACTTGAGGACCTAGAGGGCCACATGTAACCTCAAGGTCTCAGACCCACCACTCCCTAGCATACTTAATAAATGACTGTCAGATTGATTGGATTCCTTATTCTAAGACATTGCCATCCTGTTCAAAATAGTATAATAATGTCTATAATGAAAATATATTGGAGATTTCTTCAGTGAAATTATAGTCCTTTGATAGTCTAATCACTAGGCCACACTAACTCTGTTTTTCTAGGCTTAAAATGAAACAAATAAAATGATCATTAAAATAAATTTCTCCATTGCTTGGTACTCATATGTCTTAGAAGAGATATTGAATGAAGAACATGAGGGTATTAGGAAGTTGCTACTCTATCTTTGTCCAAGTCATTAAATACCCATTAGTTGCAAAGGATAAAAGACAACATGGGTTACCAAATAGGAAGCTAGGCTTGGAGTCAGGAAGGCCTGGGTTCAGCTCCTGCCTCTGATGCTTGACTGTGTGACTATAGGCAAGTCTCTCAGTCTTCCTGTGTCCTCCAGGCAGCTTTCAAATGCTATGAATTAGGGAGCTAGTATTGTAATACCTTGGCAAAATAAAAGTTCCTCATGCAAAGTCCCCCATACTGAAGAAAGCATAGGTCTAGTAAAAAAAAAAAAAGAAAAAAAGTCAGATCAGTAGATAGATAGATAGATAGATCATACATACATACATATGGAACAGGTTATAAATAGGACTGTCTGGATGGCTAGGTGGCACAGTGAGTAGAGCACCAGCCTTGGAGCCAGGAGGACCTGAGTTCAAATCAGGCCCCAGACACAACACTTACTAGCCATGTGACCTTGGGCAAGTCACTTAATCCCTATTGCCCTGCCTTCCTCCCTCCAAAAAGCAATCTTAAAAATACATAAATAAATAGGATTGTCTATGTGAGAGCTGACGATTTCCTCTCTCTTAGATGAACAATAATAGCTAATAATAATAGTTAACATTTTTATAGTATGTACTACATACCAGGCACTGTGATTAACATTTTACAATTTGATCCTCACAACAACCCTAGGATTCAGGTACTATTATTATCCTCATTTTTACAGATGAGGGAACTGAGTCAAAAAGACTTAAGTGACTTGCTTAGGATCACACAGCTAGTATCTGAGGTTGGATTTGAACTCAAGTCCTTCTAACTGCAGGCCCCGAACTCTATACACTGTGTCACCTAGCTGTCTCTAACTGGGAAGAGAATTACACAATTATCCCTATTTACATATTTCTAGCAGTTAGCATTGTATAGCATGCTGTTGTTCAATCCATTTGAATGTTCTATTGTTGTAAATATAATTTAAATACTGCTAACCCACACTAGATGGAGATATTTTCATATGCAAATACACTGTGCAATATGTGACATATCCATGCATAAAAGAGAGTATTGACATTATTTATTTTAATAACATCTTTATTTATTTTAATAGCATCTTTATTTGTTGGCTGGTTCACGTTTTTCCTATTAATGTTTTCTCCAAACATATCAAATCTCTTCCTACAGTGCAGTGAAATGCCCATACAATCATACTTCCTGTAAGTTATAATGACTGTTCTCTCAAACACAACAGCTAAAGCAAAATAGGACATCATCGAACATCTATTATGTTGCTCTATGGCAGGTTTACATTTTGGAAGCAGTTCCATTTCCCTTCCTTTGTTCAGCACTTTATTATATTGTAAAATTTTACTTCTTGAGGTTAGCACATTTATTAGCCAGTGTGTATGCTGATGTACAAGGCAAGAGAGAACATCACAGGGACTGGTTAGAATTTAGAGACATGACATTTAGATTGCATTAATTCCTAGAAATGATAGAACAGCAAACAGAAATTATTTTCCACCAGTCCATGATTTTTCAAGAACAATTGTTTAAAGGACCCAATTGACATCTGTCCTTCCTTGACCATTCTGTCTGTGGTACAAGTGAACACAGAAAGTCAGTCTAAACGATAACGTGGACTACAGCAGTGGGGATGACTTAGTAGAGGACTTTTTAACGGGATTTTCAGAAAACCATACTAATGCCATACCTGCTGTGAGAGTCTTTGATTCTGAAGTGGTAAACTGATTGTTATCTCTCCTGAAGGAACCCCAGAGCGAAATACCATTTGCAAAAGGTGCCCAGATGGATTTTTCTCAAATGAGACTTCCTCTAAAGCACCATGCAGGAAACACACGAATTGCAGTGCCCTTGATCTCCAAATGGCATCAAAAGGAAATGCAACTCATGACAATCTCTGTACTGGAAACACAGAAGCAGCTCAGAAGTGTGGAATAGGTAATTATGTTCTGAAAGCCTTTCTCTGGCATAGTAGCAGCATCTTGCATGATAAGGCTTGACCTAAAACCTCTTCCTTTCTGCCTGTTCAGCCATTTTTCTTCATCTAGTATGGTTTACCACGACTCATTCAATGTCATTCAGAACCTCCCTGCCTCAGTTTACTCAACAGTCATTCCTGAATACTGTTGCTATAGCTATGAGCTTTCACGTCCACATGTACAATGTCATCAGAATACTTCAAAAATTCCTGTCATATCATGGATTCCAATTTCCTGACTTGCATGGTCTTTTTTTCTACCTTCATTTGGTCCCCTGTGTGCCCTAAATTCAGATATTATTCATTGGATGGTGGGAAGAGAAGGAAATAGGTGGGGAGGGAAGGAAGGAAAAGAAGTGCAGAGTGGGCTATCCAAAGAGGAAAAAAAGTTCAATCAGTGGACTATTTTTTAAAGGTAGATCATATTATCACTTTCAACTAACATGTATATTATTGACTAAGGTATAAATTAGGTACTAACAGATGAAATGAGCTCAACTAATAAAAAAGTATAATTCATAATGGATTGTTATAGCCTAAGAGGCTCAGATATCATTAGCATCTAAGTCCCAAGATCCTCTACTTGCTTCAAGTAGTTTACTCAACAGATGTCAGATATACTTCAATTTTTGATGGTTCTCTTTTCTCATTCATGAAGGTGCAGACCATGATCCATTTATATGTTCTCATTCTGTCCAAATCATGCTCATGTAGTCCCCAAAATTCTTCTTCTTCTTTTTTTGCTTTTTGGAGGGAGAAAAGTAGGGCAATTGGGGTTAAGTGACTTGCCCAAGGTCACATGGCTAGTAAGTGTTAAATGTCTGAGGCCAGATTTGAACTTAGCTCCTCCTGACTCCAGGACTGGTGCTCTATTCACTGTGCCACCTAGCTACTCCAGTCCCCAAAATTCTACATGGCAGTCCACCCAATGTGCTTGTGTATTTCTTCATCCTTAACATCACATGGATACCAGTAGAGGGTATGGCTATTAATTGGTTATTCCTTGATCTTGCTACATATCTAAATTAATTTTGAATTAATGAGAGTTTTTTGTTCATCCTTGACTCAAATTCTAGACTTCTAACTACTGTCCCTCACCTAAATTTTTTTTCCCAGGATCACCTCAGACCCTTGGTGCCATGCTTAGAAAGACCATAACCACTATCAAATGTTACATGTTCCCTCTAAAACTCAGCTCTTTCAGAAAACTGAATAGAAGTTGTCTACCGAGAAATAGAATATGGACTCCTATTCAGAACAATAGGCCCTTCTACTTGTCCTCTATCTGACATATATTTTTGTACATAGAACTTGTAGGACTTCGATATGCTTGTTCTAAGTCACGTTGTAATTTCCTTAAGAGTATAGACTCTATTTTGTGTCCTGAATCTAAAGTACCCTGTGGATACTAGATAAGCATTAATTGAATTTAGTTATTTAAATTAAATTAGAGGAATAGTTTGAGGCAAAGATTTAGTCATGTTGATATTATCATTATTCTTCAAAATTAACTGAGTAAGAAAAAAAATATTAAGTGCCCTTAGAAAACTTGGAAATTCGATTCACCTCAGTAAACAATTAAGTGCCCACTCTGTTCAAGAAAATAAGTGAAATAGAATTTGCTCCCAAAGAGTTTACATTCCACTTCTACAGTTCTAACCAGGGTGGCACTATACAAGGAATTTCAGCTAAAAGAATCGGTGTATGCAATGGAATTTGACACAACTGGTCATAGGAAATTAATATTTCTAAAAATCAGTAATTTCCCCAGAATCAGAGTCTAAGATCATTGTTATACTAATTTTCCTCTTTCATCCCATTTAGATGTCACCTTATGTGAGGAGGCATTCTTCAGGTTTGCTGTTCCTACAAAGTTGACTCCTAATTGGCTCAGTGTCCTAGTGGACAGTTTGCCTGGCACCAAGGTGAATGCAGAAACCATAGAAAGGATTAAACGAAGACACAGCTCTCAAGAACAAACATTCCAACTGCTCAAGTTATGGAAGCACCAAAACAAAGACCAGGACATGGTTAAGAAGATTATTCAAGGTATGGTATTCCAAATCAAGACCTAAGCAGGGATACTAGAGAACTACTTTCATTGGGAAGTGAGAAATAATAAACTTCCCTGTTACATATCATGGAACTGATGATCCTCCATCTTGAATCCTTGTTGAGTTCCAAATAATGTGGTCAGTATGCTAATGTAATATGAGGTGCCATTTCTCCCAAAAGGAAACAGATCAACTTGAATGCCTGTTGTTTTCTTCGGAAGCCAAATATAGGTAGATTGTAAGAAAAAGTTTCTTCCACATTTCTGTTTAGGCCCAAATAGATTGCAGAGCCTCCCTCCTATACCTGAAGTTTGACTTCTTACTCTGTTTGTTATTTAGCTAGCAAACAAAAGTCATCTAACCACTATGGACCTCAGTTTCCACTTTAATCAAGGACCCATGTTATATCTATTTGTTAAAGTACCTCACATTTATCAGGCAAAGTTTATTGGCATCCTCTCATTAATCCTCATAAAGCAACCTGTTTTTCAAGAAACGATTTTAAGAATTTATATTGTGAGAATTAATGGGACAATATGTGAAGTTACAATTTCTTCAGTTAAAATCTCAGAGTTCAGTAAAACTATTCTATTAGCTGGAACTCATGACCTCAAGCCGTGGTTGGAATTTGTTGGAATTCCGTCAACAGAATGAAAGCAAAGACTGTTGGAGACAATATGATTATAGAGAAGAACATAGTAGAGATATTGCATGAAGACAACTTAGGTTCACATCCCTTCACAGGTACACAGTGCCTGTGTGACCCTAGGCTGTTGAATACTTAGCATCTCTGGGCCTCAGTTTCCTTATCTGTAAAATGAAAAGAATATAATTAATATTTCTTTTTTTTTTTTTTGCTTTTTGGAGGGGAGGAAGACAGAGCAATTGGGGTTAAGTGACTTGCCCAAGGTAACATGGCTAGTAAGCGTTAAGTGTCTGAGAGGTCGGATTTGAACTCAGGTCCTCCTGACTCCATTGCTATAATTAATGATTCTTAAGGTCCTTTTCTATCAATGATTCTATGAATGGGGTTCTTTTAAAATTAGGTATTTATGAACAGCATAAGAGATTTTTTTAAATGCTCCTAGAGAAATTTTATTTTTCCTTTTTTCGTGCTGGGAAAAACACAATTCCAAAAATACAGTCCCATATCCTTTTTTATAGTCAGTGAACCAAAGGGAAAAGTCAAATTGTATCCAAAGTGAGTTCTAGGCTTTGGGACACATAGAGCAAAAGGGAAGGAAAAGTTTCTAGACCAATGGATATTTGGCATCCATTCTGAAAAGGAAAATTCAGGAAAATGCTTTCCGAATATGCTTTGTCTGTAGATAATTTAGTCGTAACAAATGACCTAACAATAATTTCTTTCTTAGTGTAAAAGTCTCAGACAACACAACAGCTGGTTGCTTTCATTTGTGGCAGATAATATATTTCTTGTGAAGACAGAAGAGGCAGACTAAAAGTTCTTTTCTAAAGGGTAGTTGCCCCCCTAAAACTGGAAAGACAGTGTCCTACTTTAAATAGGGCAGCTTCCCTACCCATCATCATATCATATTTCATCTCTGTAGTATTCTCTTTATGAAGGCCATTTGCTTGTTTATATCTTAGTATGTTTTCAGGGATTATTCTTATTATGGGGATCACATGAGATTATGTATTTATTGAAGACTGACTTGATACCACAGAAATTAATTTTGATTAGAACAGATTAACTATCAGGAGAACTAGAAAACATTAACTTGACCACTCTAGAGCAGTACACTACCCATTGGCCAGGATTGTCATTATTTTTGCCTTGGCTAAATCCATCAAATTTATGGCCAGTGATGATGGAGCTGCTGCATTTGAGGTTTGTTGGGTTTTAGAACTGTTCTGCTTTTCAGAATCGGTTTCTATGAATTGTTGTATTAGTAGATCATTGTTGATGTTATAGAAATAATATGCTACCTCTCCCCAAACTACCCAACATTCAATTAACCCTAAAGAATAGAAATGACTATTGTCTATTGACTTTATTCCATTGTGATTTTACTGTTCTTTTCAGACTAAGGTACTGGTTCCTCTCAATCATGATCATTTTTTATCAACTTATTATTTTTTTATTATTTTTATCTAGTTAAGAAAGGAAAAGAAAGGTTATCCTCAGAACGAAACGATCACATACTGACTTAAGAGACTTTATCAGGGGAATATGAATCCAATAGCATGTCTTTTTGATTCCTAATTTACACAGATATTGACCTCTGCGAAAACAGTGTGGTGAAACACATTGGACGCTGGAACCTCACCCTGGAACAGCTCTGTAGTCTGATGGAAAGCTTACCGGGGAAGAAAGTAGGAAAGGAAGACATTGAAAAAACTATGAAGTTATGCAAATCGACTGATCAGATCCTAAAGCTGCTTAGCCTGTGGAGAATAAAAAATGGCGATCAAGATACTCTGAAAGGTTTGGCACATGGACTGAAACACTTAAAAACATACCATTTCCCCAAAGCAATCCTTCAGAGTCTAAGGAAGACAGTCAAGTTTTTGCACAGTTTTACAATGTACAGATTATACCAGAAGTTATTTCTAGAAATGATAGGGAACCAAGTCCAGTCGGGTAAAATAAGCTGCTTATAACCAGCCATGATCTTTGGGGTAGTGTTCACGCACACAGTGAGATGAGGGAACATGTGAGTAAGCTATTCCTCAGTCTTCAGTGAGGGTGGGAGGGTGGGGATGCATTCTGTTGTTTTGGGCCCACATGTGGTAAATAAGTGACTACCCTGGTGATGTTTAAGAGACAGTATACCCCCAGAGTTCAATACACCCCAACCTTGGATCTGGTTCAATACCTACTGACTCTGTTTCCCCCTTTACCGCTAAAAGTAACTCAACTGGAAACAATAACCCAGATAGAAAATGTTTTTACTTCATCATGACTTACTATGTATGGGAATGTGTAACTGGGAGAACTTGGAGTTTTCAGCAGTCCTGGATGCTTTTATTCAAAGGCCATTTTATGTAAAAGCTCCAAACATGCTGATAACACTAATGCAGTATTTGCTATTTATATTCATTCAGATAGGAGGTTTGTACATATTTATCATTTCAAATGGAAATTGTATAAGACTTAATTTTAGAAAGAGAAATTTATATTCTGTTTATTAATATGACAAATGAAAGTGATAAAGTATATATTTTTTTCGATGGAGACTATGTAGCATTTCCTAATAGGTCCTGCCATTCTCCCTCCATGGAGTGTTGTTTATAATGTAATTTTCAACGTATAAGCTATAATATCTATGGATAAGAAAATGTATAATTTAGCTGAGTTTTTAATGTGGGGGAAAATGTGTGATATGTAAATTATCTGCTCTGAGAAAGTGAATGTATCTTATTTAAAAGATTTTATGATTTTACTTTATAAATCTTACCATTAAATTTTTTTTGGTGGACTTTTCAGTGTTTGACTTTTTACCGTTTCTGCCTATAAAGGGGAGCTTGCGACTTGTGCTCCCTCTCCTTTCCCTGATCCACATATCTTGCCTTCTGTTGATTAAGAGCCCAGAGCCCAGAGTGATCAAAGTATTAATAACAGCCTATAATTTCAGCAGGACATATAAGATATGGCTAATCCAAGAGAACTGCAAATATTGGGAGATGGCAAAAACTTTTACTCACAAAACAAGCAAAGATGAGATGAGAGTGCTCAGAACCTAGAAGGCAAGAGTGCCAGGATGGAAATTAAATTCTGAGGTTCATAAGCAGATGGATAGGGCCTCAACTCAAAAGCTATCTCTCTCCTTACTTATCTTTCTGTTTCCTCCTGGAACTCCTATTATATCAAAATAAATGACAAAATGATCAACCAGAAAGATCCTTAGAGAATATCAGATCATGAGGCAGCAAGGTGGCACAGTGAATAGAGCACCGACCCTGGAGTCAGGAGGAACTGAGTTCAAATCCAGCTTCAGACACTTGACACATTTACTAGCTGTGTGACCTTGGACAAGTCACTTAAACCCAATTGCCTTGCCTTCCCCCCTCCAAATAACAAGAGAATACCAGATCAGAATTCCCCTTCTCTCCCCATGCAAAATACATTCATAGACACAGACATACACACCCACAGGATGAAACTGAGGTTCCAAAAGGAAGTTCGTAGAGGTTGAATAGCTAAGAAATTATAAACCTATGAATCAAACCCATGTCGAAAATGCCAAACTCAATGACTTTTTGACTGTACTACATTGCATTAGATTTGAAGTGCTAAATTAAGTTGGAAGGTATTGCGTTAGTTCTCAATTTCTAGAGCCAATTAGGCTTGTCTCCTTAATATTCCTTCTTCAGCAGCTCCACCAAGGGAAATAAGAGGACTTGAAAACTAATTCAATCCAATTTTTAAAAATTATTTATTCAGCAGCTCTAGCAAAATACTTTGTTTCAGTTGAGCAAATGTCCAAGTTCTACTCTTCCATCCCAATGATCTCATTTCTATTTAGTGACTAGAGTGATTTCCTAAAGTGCAGGTCCGATCATGTTACTCCCCTACTCAATAAACTCCAATGGTTTTGTACAGCATCCAAGAGAAAAAAAATTAAATAATGCTTTATTTAGCATTTAAAATCTTTTATAACCTAGGCTCCCTTTACCTTTCCAATCTTCTTATACCTTTTCAACACATTCTCTTCATTCCAGTGACTCTGGTCATTATCATCTGAAAGGATCAAAAAGGTCTGGTCATTATCAGCTGAAAGGATCAAGAAAGGTCTTATGTCCAACATGGAACTTAAACTGAATCTTGAAGGAAAACAGAGATTTCTGTTAGAAGTGGTAGAAAAAGGAGGAAATTGAGTTTTCAGGTTTTATAATAAAATAATTGAGAATATTTCTCACCAATCAACAAAAACACAGTGATATCCCCATTTACATTAATTATACTTTATGCCTCTCCCTGAGACAATTTCCATTTGCCAAGTTATTAAAATTAACACTTTTTTTTTCTCAGAAACCATTGTCAAACATCTCCAATGTTTGTTAGAAAATCAACCCTGATAAACATACTGGAAGTGCCAAAAAATGAAGTACTTTGTTTCTTCTTCAGTGATGCGTCAGTCCTCTGCAGCCAAGACATTGATGATAGGTGGACAGCGAAGATTGAGTACCCTACTTGAATCCTCATACTTGCAGGAGATAGGAAACAAGGCCTCCAGCTCATTGGGGCACCCACAGTGGCCAGTTTGGGGAAAGACACGGACAAGTCTCACAGGATGGGCAAACGTATATACATTTCGATCTATATGCTACTGGAGAAAAATTCCAGATCCATGAGATCACAGATCCAATTGAATATTTGCAGAAAGAAAACTGCTCAAATGTAAAAAGACTAAGATTAGAACTATAATTATCTGCTGCCTCACCATCCACAGTACTATTGGTTTCTCAGAATCCATACATTTACAATGATTGTTTTATTCCATATTTGCAGTCAATATGCTTTATTTTCCTAGAGTATTAGAGTGGGAAGGGACTTTTGAGGTCACCTTTTCCAATTCCTATGTAGAGCATGAATGTCTTCTGTAATATTCCTGACAATTGGATGCATCCCCTCTCTGCTCCAGGGACATGGAGAGAGCACAACCTCTTCTGCCAGCCAATTACAATTTTAGACAGCTTTAATTGTTACAAAATTCTTCCTGGTATTGAGCTAATTTCTTTTACTCCTGTAAGATTTACTTTTTGGCCTTAGTTCTGGCTATTGGAACCAAGGAAAACCAGACTAATCTTTCCTTCGTCTGACAATCAGACATAACTATCATGTGCCTCCTAAACCAGGGATTCGATCTGAGACCTTTGGTTTTGGTTTTTACATTTTGATAAGTTTATTCCATTATATTTGGTATCTTTTATAATCCAATGCTTTTTATTTTATGAATTTAAAAGCATTATTCTGAGAAGGGCTTCATTGACTTCACCAGACTGCCAAAGGGATCCATGATTCAAAAATGGTTAAGAATTCCTAACCTAAGTAAAGCCTCTCTTCTGCAGGGTAAGAACTCTACTACTAGGGGCGGCCAGGTGGCTCAGCGAGTAAGAGCACCGGCTCCAGTGTTGGGACGACCTGGAGATCGAATCCCGGGCTCAGACGCTCAGCACCACACCCAGAAATACCTGGCCGTGTAACCTTGAGCAAGTTACTTAACCCCGATTGCTTAATAAAAAAAAAAAAAAAAAGAACTCTACTAGCTTAACAGCTCAAATTCTTTCACCATCCTCCTTGTCCTTTTATAAACATGCTTAGGGATGTGTTTCAAGTGTGATGCTCAGACCCCATACTCATCTAGTCATCTAAATAGGGCTTTCAAAGAATACTATAGAATTATTATCATCTCCCTCAGGTAGGGAAAAAATTAACCATCCTCAATTTCAAGATGTTCATAGTCTAATGGGGGAGAAAACAATCTGGTCTCAGACATGTATTAGCTGTGCGACCATGGTCATCATTTAATCCTATTTGCCTCAGTTTCCTCTTCTGTAAAAGAAATGATAAACCACTACAGTATTTTTGCCAAGAAAACCCTAAATGGGGTCCCAAAACATCAAGCACAACTGAAACAACTGAATAAAAACATATGCAAACAGGATATTTACAGACTAAATCGTATATAATCTCAGAGGGAAGGCACCAACATTATGGAGGACTAGGAAAGGTTTCTTGCACAATGTGCAATGTTGTAACTTTTGCATTTTTGTTATTTTAATTTTATTTTTACTGATATCTCTTGTTTTTATGTCATAGTCATTTCTAAGTATAACAATAACCCTCATCTACCCAAACTTTGTAAGAATATTTTTAAAAACAAAACCCAGATCCTAGGTATAACATTAAAAGTCACAGTAGATAGTCCTATAAATAAAAAAGTCCCACAAGAAAAGTCCCATAGTCATGTTTGACCGTCTTCTTAGAGTGATACCAGAGTGATGGACAAACCCCATGCAGCTGATCTGAATAAACTCTGGGCATACTCATTGATCTAGTGAGTCTCCTACCAGGTCTATTCCTGAAAGAAACCAAAAAATAAGAAAAAGCCCTATTTGTACATCTCTTTTGAATTGGCAATTAACTGAAAACAAAGGAAAACCTGAGTTCAAATCTGCTACATTAGCACTAACTGTGTGACCTTGGGTAAGTAATTTAACCTCTACTTACCTCAGTTTCCTCATCCATAAAGTGGTGCTAATACTAGCAACTACCTTCCAGGGATATTTTGAGGATCAAGTGCCTGGTTCATAGTGTTATTTATTTTTATTACTTAAAAATTCTGGTCAATACAATGATTAACTATGATTTCAAAGAACCAATAATAAAGAATTGTACCTCACCTCAGTTCCTAAAAGTACTGATGTACTAAATGTGATGAATGAAATCTACATTTTTGGACATGGCCAACATGGAAATCTGTTTTTGCTTGACATGCATATTTGTAAAATTCATCTGCAGGAACAAAAGGTCAAGAATATCAAGAGAAGCAATATTTTTTAACTGGCAAGAACTGTAAATGTTGTTAAAATGGTTTTGCGTTTTGGTTTTCTTTTTTTATAGAGGGAGGTAAAAAGGAGAAAAAAATAAAGGCTTGGTAATTGAAAAAAAAATTAAGTTGAAAAACACCAAACTAATTGAGTCAGTGATATCAGAGATTGACAAGAAATCTAATTAATTTATTAATTTCCTTTCATTATTTCTATTCATTGAATTCACAAAATACTTATTGAACATTTGAATATTGAATTTGATGTTCAAGGTCATGTGATCTTCCCAGTTCAACAAAAGAAAAAGGATTCTCCTGTGAACATTAGTCACATTAAAATAATGACCTAAAAATCAGTGCAGATATAAAATCTCACGGTTATTGGTCTGGAGGTGCTAACACTTCATCCCAAGTCAGTTTTCTCAAAGACTGACTTCAGAGTTTGGCTCTGAATGGTAATTTATCCATCTGGAATGAGGTATAAACAAGGCCAAGGGAGGAAACATTTCATGATCCATTAATTATGGGAAAATAGGATCATTTACATTAGCATTTCTGACAACAAATCACTAAAGAGAAATGTTAAGCCCTAAGGAAATTAATATTTCTACATAATATGCGGTCATGATACGTTCAGTGCCCCACCCCAGGAACATCCACATATAGGCATCATCAGTCAAGAAAAAGGCTAGAAATCCTAGTCATTGTAAAGAATAGGGGAAATCACTGAGTGATTTTTACTGACGGTGAGATGTTTGCATTTCCCCTGTAGTTAAGTGACTATGATCTGTGTTATAAGTATGAACTGATTTTTTTCCAACAGAGAGAAGGTAAAAGGGCTCAAATAACTGCTCTTTATATTCCAGATTGTTAAGGAGAATTCAAGAGCCTTCACACAACAGTGTTGAGTTAACTTCTCCTTTTCCAGGAACAGGGGTACAAGACAGGGCCCAAGTTTTCCCAGCAATGATAAGAGAACCTCTTCATTTAAACAAAGAACTCTTAAAATAAGCAAATCTATGAATATTTGTTCCATGTATTAAATGCTTCAGGTAGCTAAAGGAAAAACAAGGGACATCTCAATGGAGAAAAAAAATGGAAATCTGAGGTAGAGGAGAGGAAATGACCCTTGTGAGGACAGTGGAGCAAGACTTTACATAAGCGAGAAAGAGCAAGAAAAAGGACACCTAGATATGCAATTAGTGTTTAAAGCAAATTTGGGGGGTGGCTACATGGGGCGGTGAATAGAGCACTGGCCTTGGAGTCAGGAGGACCTGAGTTCCAATTTGGCCTCAGACACTTAACACTTACTAGCTGTGTGACCTTGGGCAAGTTACTTAACCCCAATTGTCCCTCCAAAAAGCAAAAAAAGGGGGGGACTTTTTTTTAAAGAAAAAGTTAACCTGAGGAAGAAGAAGCTGCTTGTCCTCCCAAGACTACTGTACTAGAGCCACAGAAGCTATTCATAAGAGCTCATCCATTAAGAGGCAGAGTATGTGGAGAAGAGTTGTGGTCTTTGGTGATTCCCTGCTCAAGTTTACTGAGGCAGCAATTTATCAACCTGATAACAACAGAAATATCTATTGTCCTCTTTGCAGTTGCATCCCTCCAAGATGTGACAGATAGCCTTATACAATATATCAGAATGGACAACTACATACTCTTAATGATACATGTGGGCACAAATGACATTACCAGAAGAGGCCTAAAAACTGATACCAATGATTACAAAGTCTTGGTTATGCAACTGTAAATTATAGGGGACCAGGTTGTACTTTCCTCACTCTTGCCCATCGAAGGCAAGGGATGTCTTTTCTTAGAGGATAAAAATTAATTAAGGAAGTAAATATCTAACTAAGACTGTGGTATCTGAGAATGGGATTTGAATTTCCAATCATGGCTTAGGGCATAGAGTTCCTGAATCTTGGCCAGAGAAGGAGCACACTTAACAAAGGTTAATATGAATGTGTTTGCCAGATATCTTGTGAATCTAATGAAAGGAACTACAAAACTAAACCAAAAAAATGGAGAATTGAAACTACCTGTATCTTCTGTATATTCTTGCAGTTAGATACCATAGGAGGTAGCCTCAAAGAAGAAATAAGAGTAGCATTGAGACACCTAGAAATTCACAGACATCAAAATCGAAGAAAGAAACCATTAGCAAAACCCAGGACCCCATGTGTCAATGCATAAATGTTCAAAGTTTAGACAAGAACCCAGAGAAAACAAAAGGCGTGTGGGTGGGTTGTGAAAGGAAACTTGACTTCGTAGGTGTTACTGAAAATTGGTAGGTTGAAACAGATGGCTGGACCATGACTTTTGATGGGTATATCTTATTTATTCAAAATAAATAGAATAGGTAAAATAGGTGAGATTGAAGAATTATTATCATAGAATATTAACAAGGTATATGAGAAAATCTAAGAAACAAGAGTGGGGAGTATGGAAAATATTTGGGTGAAAGTCAAAAGAGGCTTTGAACTTCTTGAGCAAAGTGTAATTTATAGTTTTGTTGAGAAATGACCCACTGAGTCAAAAAGCATTTATTAAGCACCTATTATGTACTAAGTAGTGGGGATACAAAGACTACTGGGGGGGAGGGGAGACAATATGCAATTAACTATAAACATGCAAAATGTTTTCCACATTAAATGGGAAGTAAAGCCAGAGGAAAGGCATTAGAAAAGCAGGGAAACTAATAAGCAAAGCTGACAAGGGGAAGTTTTACATACATAAGGAAAAACTAATCATGGAGATGGAGGAATGGGGTATTGGTTTCAAGTAGCATCAGGAAGGCAGGTGTAACTGGATAATGGAGAGGAATAAAGTGTAAGAGGACTGGAAGGGCTAAGAAAGGACACATTTGGAAAGGGCTTTAAATGCAAACAAAGGGTTTTATTTGATCCTGGAGGCAATAGGGAGCAATGGAATTTGTTGAGTATGTGGTTGACATGGTCAGACCTGACCTTTCCAAAGTCGCTTTGGAAGTTAAGTGATGGATAGATTGGAATGAAGAGAGACAAGTGCTATGATAACAATTCTTCAATCCAACCACTTAGCCTTGGCATGACTCTGTAAAAGAAATGCTATTTACTCGGCCAAGGAAGCTACATATCTCTCCTTTACCAGGAACTATTAAATAAAAAGCGTATTTTGCTACTTAAATGCCCATAACTGGCCTCCTCTGACCTGGCATAATCTTGGCCAGTGTGGAGGGTGGAATATTTTCTATTATTCAAGAGCCTTCATACAACAGTGTTGAGTTCGCTTCTCCCTTTCCAGGAAGAGGGGTACAAGACAGGGCCTAAGTTTTCCCAGCAATCATAAAGGAGCCTCTTCATTTAAAGGAAGAACCCTTAAAATAGGCAAATCTATGAATATTTGTTCCATGTATAAATGCTTCAGGCAGCCAGTGGTTTTCCCTCTAATGCTATCCTTTTTCTAATTTTCCTTCAATATGATTACATCAAAGACAGGAATGACTCTCAATGGAAAATTTTACCTGCTGCTTGTGGGGCCTGAATAAGGCCTTCCTCTAGTCAAGAGGAAATCAGTCCTGTCATGCCCAGAGAAGTTTGATCTTGCTGTGCCATTAGGCATACCCAGTCTGGAGAGAAGCCAATAAGTTGTAGGACTTAATGTAGACCACAAATGAAGCAAACTCAGCTACAGCTAGAAGGATGCATTTCTTCCTCCAACCCTGGTTTTGCATCTGAGGCCAGGGGCAGAAAAGTGAAGTCATTTGAAACTGAGAGGAGGGTGTGACCACTGCTATATTCTTTCTCAATATGTGGAAAATACTCTCTGATGATCAAACCCATATTTTTGGAGGTGGAAATGTCATTCTGCAGAAAATGAAAGCTGACATATCCAGGAAAGAACGAGGAGAAGGAAAGGAGACTCGCCCTGGAAAGACGTCCTGGGGCATTACACATATTCCAGTGTTTGCATGTCTTTTCTGAAGGTCCCACAGGCTAACAGTGAAGTGAGTCAAAGGATGGTTAAACAGGAAGACAAATGGGCAATAAGGCTGCATTGGAGAAGATACTAAATAATTGATCTTCTGTATTTTTCACTTCATCAGATTTAGTTAAGGCAAGGACAGTACCACTGTATTTCACATGCAGCACATAAGTATTCTCAGAGAGCAGATGGCACACATTTTCTCAGGTATATTTGCGATCATTTGAAGTGAATTTTTCATTCAGTGCCAACTGTTTCGCCTATTGGGAAAGCTGAGAATGTGATATCTGCCTGCAAAAGGTATGGGACAATTGGAGAAGCTGGTAGATTGGCTTTTGTTCATGGCTCAGCCCCTAACTTTCTGTCACCTTGGACAAATCCAAGTCATTCGGCCTTATTCTAGACTGGAGGCCCCATTCAAACAACAGAGTAAATGCGTGCACACGTGTAGCAGCCCACTTGGACGCCTGTCACCAAGCAAGGGAGAGGACTTGAGCAGGTTGTCATTTCAAGAGCTAGTAAAAATAGTTGTAAATGTTTTCTTCATCATGAAATAGTGGAGAAAACCACCTTCTCCAGTGAGCCACACTTCAGGTCAGGCTTTGACCATGTCTAGGAGATCAGGAGGGCATACTGAATGTAACACTGGATAATGATTAATCCTTCATCTCTTGAGAATACAGATTTTATCATGTCATTCCCCTGCTCAAAAGGCTAAGTTGCCTATAGCATCAAGTCCAAACTTCTCTGCTTGGCTTATAAGGCATCCCAAATGTTGTTACCACCCCTACACACCACCTTGTCTCCTCCACTATCCCCTATGAACTTTTTGTAACAATTGGTACAGTCCTTTCTTTTTTTTGGGGGGGGGGCTTTTTGGAGGCGGGAAGGTAGGGCAATTGGGATTAAGTGACTTCCCCAAGGTCACACGGCAGTCTCCATCCTTTCTTGTTCCCTTCCCCACAAGCTTTCCCTCCCATCTATTCTCCTCTTATCTATAGTCTACCCTAGATATTGACATATCTTTTTTTCCATGGCACTTCCCCTATAAATCCCAGTCAACATTTCTTACTTCTGTTGCTCTCATTATGCTTTACCATTTCTATTTGTTACATGATCTTATTTTCTTGGAAGGAACACCAATGAATAGTTTCAACACTCCATTTCTTCTCTTGGGATAGCAAAATAATTCTAGGAAAGCCCACAGCACATTTTGTAAATGATTTGTTATGAACTTATGAGAGGATATTGCCAAAAGGTCATACAGAATGGACAGGCATAGATTGTGATATACATCTTTAGAGGAAATATCACCATGGATGAATATTGCTCTAAATTTAATATATATTTAATTTAATATACATTCCCCACCCACTAAAAGTGGTTGTTTCTCAAGGTTCTAACCTGGACCTTTTTCTATGCCTTTTCAATTGGTGATATTATGCACTCCCATGAACTCACTTATTATCTTTAAGCAGATAAACTCTAAATCCATATATAAGAAGCTCCAATCTCTCTTCTTAATTCCAGTTTTGCATTTCCAATTGCTGGCTGGACATCTCCACTTGACTATCTCATTAATAGATCAAACTCAACGCGTCAAAAATGAGCCTCATCATTGCCCCTAAACCTTTTCCTTCTCTCTCCAAATGAGGATATGATTATATTTCCAGTCACCAGGTTTGTAACCTGAGTCATACTGTTCTTTCTCCTTCTTGTATGTATGGCCCATGGTCTAAAAAATGTATGCTCCTGTAGACAGGGACTGTGTTTTGTTTCTTTTTTTTCCCCTCTTCTATTGTGTATCTGCCTTAGTCAAGGACACACAAATGATTCAAAGTTTGAATCTTTGTTCCTTCATGAAGGACTTCTGCCTTGACTGACCGATTAATCCAGGGAGCAATAGATTAAGTAGGAGTGAGTAAGGGAGAAAAGGAATAACATACAGATGGGCTCAATAAGATTGTTTACCAAAAAAAATTGTGGGCTTCTGTGTTTTGAAGACCTTACATTTCAATTCAAATTCTTCCTTCCAGAGAGGCTTTTCTCTCATAGAGTCAGAGAATGTCAGAAGTACAAAAAATCTCAGAGGCCATCTAGTCCAAACCCTATGTGACCGAGCATTTCCTTTATAACACAAAGGACAAGTGATATTCAGACTTTGAACAAAGATCTTTGTAAGGAGGAGCCCACTCCCTTTTGAGGCAAATTTTGTCTCTTTCCAGGCTACATCTCCACAGGACTTTCTCAATTCTGCCACAGAAAACTCTTCACCTTGGAAGCTCATTCCATGCATGGACTATTCCTATTGGAAGTACTCATTGCCCCTAATTGGCTGGTTCCTTCCAGAACCTCCAATTCAAGGAGGAGGCTGAGGCCTAAGACTTCTTCATCCCTCTCGAGGCTACATTGTTTACTCATCTCCACAGGACTTTCCCTACAACATTCCCACACAGGGTTACCTTCTTCTCCCCTACACCATTTCACTTTCCTTTTATATATTGTCTCTACTTATTAGAATGTAATGTCCTTGAGATCAGGGTCTGTCTTCATTTCTGTTACCATTTGGTTTCCTAGCTCTTAGCATAGAGCCTGGCATATAGTAAGCACTTAATAAAAGGTCATTGACTAACTGATTAATTAAAGTTACTCAACTTTGGAACAGCTCTAATTGTTAAGAAGTTTTTCCTTATTTCAACCTGAAATCTTCTTTGAATTTTCTACTACATATTTCTACTTCTCTTTTCTATGAACACATAAACAAGTCTTACACCTTTTCTACCTGGAAGCCCTTAAGCTATTGGGTCAACTGTAAATCTTCTCATCTCCATGTTCCCACTAGAAAGTTTAGATGCATCAATTGACAAGGAACGATATCTTATAAGTATTTTCTTTCTTCCATCTTGCAAATCCACTTTAAATACAAATAATTATAAGCATATATTATAGTTTTACTTTTAAAAATCATCACTGTCTATTTTCTTTGCTTTATGGATGCAAAAAAATTATATTGCACAGACACATGTGTTTCAAGGTTTTCTTAAATTCTGATCCTTCTTTTAAAATTCCTTCTTCTTTCAATCTAACGTTATACAAAGAATCATCTTGATCACCTTAACCACACTGGTTGCCTTCCTCCGGATGTTCTCTAGTTTATCAATGTCTTTCTCAAAACTTAGTGCCTGGAGGGGCGGCCAGGTAGCACAGCAAGTAAGAGCACCGGCTCCAGTGTTGAGAAGACCTGGAGATTGAATCCCGGGCTCAGACACTCAGCACTACACCCAGAAATAACTGGCCGTGTAATCTTGAGCAAGTTACTTAACCCCAATTGCTTAAAAAAAAAAAAAAAACAACTTAGTGCCTAGAACTCCACAAACTATTCCAGGTCAAATAATGGCCAACATTTATGCAGCACTTTGATATTTGCAAAGCTTTACATGTGTTGTTGTTTTTTTTCTTCTTGGGTCTCAAAACTCTGCAAGGCAAGTGCCCCCATTTTATAAAGGACAAAATGGGGGTCTAAAGACTTTTATCTAGAGTCACATACTAGAAAGCATCTGAATCAGGATTTAAACTTAGATCTTCCCTTGATTCTGCCGTCATTCTATGCACTGTACCTCTTAGTTGCCTTGGGTATGATCTAACACATCCCACAAGTTTCACAGATAAATGCCATTTTAATAGACAATTTAAAAGCAAAAATAAAATCCTAGACCCTGAAACTGAAACCTGTTTAGTTGTCTTATTCTTAAAATTCCCCAGAAAGGAAATCCCACTCTCTTCCTTGATAATCTTTCCAGGACTTTATATAGATTGAAGAGTTAAAAAAAAATTTTAAGGCCAAGAGTCATAGGAACCAAAGACTATGGAAAATTGCACAATCTCCTCCTCTAACATGCCCCAGAGAGGAACTTGCTAACCTCAAGGATAATCTCAGGCCTATGATTTTACTGAACAAGTTTTACTGAACAAGTCATCTTCAGTCAGTGCAGGAAAGGAGGAGGGGCACTGAATTTTGAATCAGAAAATCTGAACTGGAATCCTAGTTCTGTCATGTATTAGCCATGTAACTGTGGGCAAGTCATTTAATTCCTCAGTGCTTAATTCTCTTCATCTCTAAAACGGGCTACCAACCTCATAGGGCTATAGTGGGGACTGTGCTTTATAAAATGGAGAGTGCTAAAGAAAGGCAAAGAATTCTGCCAAATTCCCACTTGGTATTAGGGAGGACAAAAAAAAAAAATCAATAGGAACCATGTTAGGGGCGGCTAGGTGGTGCAGTGAATAGAGCACCGGCCCTGGAGTCAGGAGAACCTGAGTTCAAATCTGACCTCAGGCACTTAACACAAAAACTAGCAGTGTGACCTTGGGCAAGTCACTTAACCCCAACTGCCCTCCCCGCCAAAAAAATAGAAGTCATGTTGTCAGTCAGTGTGCTTAGGTGATTATTCCAATGATACAGTTAATGAATAATGGAACCAGGACTTGACCCTGATCTTCTTCCTGCAGAATCACACAGCATATTGAGATTTGAGGCCAAGCCCTGAGCTATGATCCCATCAGGTAGCATTGGATAGTGGATAGAGCACTGACCTTGTAGTCACAAAGCTCTGAGATCAAATTCTACCTCAGATACTAACTACCTGTGTAAGCTTGGGGAAGTTGCTCAACCTCTCTGTGCTTCTGTTCCTCAATCTGTAAAATTAACTTAGACTTGGTGTCTCTTAATGTTCTTCCTGACTAAATTTCTGATTGGTTTGGGGATCTGATGGCATGTGTAAGGGGGGGGGGGAGGTGGGTGTTTGTGTGTGTGTGTATGTGTGTGTGTGAAGGGAATAAGCATTTATAGAGTGTGTACTACATGCCAGGCACTCTGTTAAGCACTTTAAAAATATCTCATTTGATCATAAGAATCAATCAATCAATGAACATTTATATAGTGCCTACTATGTGCTTACTACACTAAGTAAGAATTGAGGATACAAAAAGAAAGGTCCCTGTCCTCAATCTAATTGGGGAAGGGGGAAGATACACAAACAAATATATACAAAGCAAGTTATATACAGGATAAATGAGAAATAATTCCCAAAAAGAAGGCCCTGGAACTAAGAGGCATTAAGGAAGACTTCCATGTTAAAGGTGGGATTTTAATTGGGACTTGAAGGAAGTCAAGGAAGTTAGTAGCTGGAGATGAGGAAGAAGAGACTTCCAGACATGGAGAATAATCAACGAGAATGCCTAAAGATGAAAAATGGAGTGTTGTGTTTGTGGAACACCCAGGAGGCCGGTGTCCTTAGATTGAAGAGTACGTATGAAGGAGGAAGGCAAAAGATTGAAAAGATGGGAGGAGGGAGGAGGACTTATTATGAAGGGTTTTGGAGGCCAAACAGAGCATTTTGTATTTACTCCTGGAGGCAATAAGTCACTGTAATTTATTAAATGGGACTGGGGGGTGCTTTGATTAGACCTAGGTTTTAGGAAAATCACTTTAATGACCCACCATTTTTGAATTATTACAATAATCCAGGCATGAGGCACACCAGAGAGATGATGCAAAGGGAAAATCAACAGACCTTGGCAACAGGTTGGATATGGGAGGTGAGAGAGAGTGAGGAGTCCAGGAAGATTCCTGGGTTGAGAGACTGGGGGATTGTGAGGATTGTGCTGTCCTCTAGAGTAATAAAGAAGATAGGAGTTGGAGAGGGTTTAGGGGGGTAAATCAACCCTGAGAAGTAGGTCCTGTTATTATTTCAATTTTACAGGTGAAGAAACTGAGTCAAACAGAGGATAAGTGACTTGTCAGAGTCATCCAAATAGGAAGTATCTGATTTTGAACTCAAGCCTTCCTGATTCCAGGCCCAAATATTCCATCCACTGTGCAACCAAGTTGTGGCTGAGAGTTTCAAAACCTTGCCTATTATCACATAGCTAATATAGGCCAGACTGGAACCCAGTTCTCACTGACTTCTACTATATTATGTGACCTTTAGGAGCATAGCATTAAAGAAAAAAAATCACAAGAAATGGAAATGAATATAAATATATATATATACATATATATTTATATATATATATATATATGGTTTTTGAGTGTCACACTTTTAATGTGTTAAACTTTCAAATCGAACCAAAGTGACAGAACCACACACAGATTGTGCAAAGTAGTATCCAAATCATAAATAGCTCTGAGGTCTCCAGAAATCTCCCCTAGGCTGGTGCTGCCAACCATACAGCCAGCCCCACCCTCTGCCAAGGTCAGGCTGACCACAAGGCTAGCAAGTGGATGAACCAGTGAAGGCCAGTGAGAAAGGCCCACCACACCCTCTTCAGTAAATGCACAGGGTGGGGTGTATTTCAAGTACCATCATCCTTCTGGCATGCTGGTCCTAGTTTGATAGCATGGGACTTGAAATCTGTCTGGTTCGTTCATGCCTTTAAAAAGATCTGAGAGTATAAGCCTATTTGTTTCTTCAAGTCCCTTTGTCCCAAAGCATCCAGATTGTTTAAAAGTAACCACATGCTGAGAATCATGAACGAGGTTGAATTATAGGTACAAAATAGATCATCATAATAGTTGATGGAAGTACATTACAGAAAGCATTGTTTCTCCATGATTTAATTTTTGTCAGAGGTCTTATATCTCATTCCACATTTCTTATAGTCTCCAAACTGTGGTTTCTGAGGGCTGGCATTAACCTTGGCTCACTCTCTCTCCTGAATCAAAGGGTTGGAGAGAAAAAGGGAAAGAGTCAGTCAATAAATATTTATTAAGCACTTACCAGATACAAAAACATGGAAAAGATAGGACCTGCCCTCAAGGAGTTCACAGTCTAATCAGGAAAACAACATGCAAACAAGCTAAATACAAGGTAAGCTTGAAATAATTAACAGAGAATATTCAGGAATTAAGTAGCATTGAGAAAGACTTCTTGTAGAAGGTGTGAGTTTAGCTGGGACTTGAAGGAAATCGGTGAAGCTAGGAGGCAGAGACAAGGCAGGGGAGCATTCTGGGCAAGGGAGACAAGGTTAGAAGAAGGCACATCTTGTTTGAGGAACAGTATGAAGCTGGGGTCTCTGGATTACAGAGTACATAGTGAAGTATAAGGTATAAGAAGACCCAAAACACAGGGATAGAGCAGAGAGGTTGTAAAGGTCTTTGAATACTAAAGAGAGGATTTTCTACTTTATCCTAGAAGTGACTGGTCCTAGTTTGACAGCATGGGACTTGAAATCTGTCTGGTTTGTTCATGTCTTTAAAAAGATCTGAGAGTATAAGCCTATTTGTTTCCTCAAGTCACTGGAGAGAGGAGAGTTTGAGAGAGCCATTGGAGTTTGAGTAGTAACAGACATGGTCATGCCTGTGCTTTATAAAGATCACTTCAACAGTTGAATGGTTGATGAACTGGAATGGAGAGAGACTTGTGTCCAGGAGAACAACCAGCAGGCTATTGCATTAATCTAGGTGTGCGGTACTGTAATGTTAATGGAATCGGAAGATATTCCCTATCCATTAATAGGCCTATGTGACCACATGTCCATCACAGATGCCTTGCTGCTTTCACAGCTGTGATACATTCTGAGTCACAGAGAGCCTACTGGGGGAGGAACTTACCTAAGGAGGAGTGTGCTTAGGGGGAGGCTTTCTTGTAGGAAGGCTTTCGCACCTTTTGTACTAAGCTAATTAGGCACTGAGTCACAGTGTTGTGATGCCTTCTGGCTCTGAATCTATTAGTTGAAAACTATATATACTGAGAGCCTGGTATTTTACTTTGGGTGCTTGCTCATAAGAAAGAACTTTTGGTTCCCTGGATGGGACTCTGAGTAGCTGTTTGTTAAGAGCCCCCTGACTACTCAGATGTTGGTGCTGTCCCAGTCTGGTGGTGTATGCAGGTAGTGGTATTGCTTTGTTCAGACAGTTGGAGCCCTGTCTGTTAGATTACTGTACTAATTTCTCTGCTTGTATTTCCTACCTATGTATGTTTAATTAAAGTAAGATTGTTGACCCCCTTACAGCTGTCTTTCCTTTTGAAAAGCAGGTCAAAGAACCCATGGTAGCAGACCATCCTGGGTGTGTTAGGGTGCTTGCTACTACAGTTAGTAAGGTTCTATGCCGGGGTGGGGGGGTGGAAGGATCAGAGGAGAGAAGAGGGGCACGTTTAAAAGACATTATAAAAATAAAATCAAGAGGATTGGCAACACATTAGTTATAAAAAAGAGTGAGGCATCCAGGATAACATCTCAGTTGGGAGCTTGGGGGCCTAGGATGATGGCAGTGCCCTCAAACATAATGGAAAAATTGGGAAGTAAAGAGAATTTGAGGAGAAAGATATTGAAATTCAGCTCAAGACATGTTGAGCTTGGGGCGGCCAGGTAGCACAGTGAGTAAGAGCACCAGCCCCAGAGTCGGGATGACCTGGGATCGAATCCGGGCTCAGACAATTAGCACCAACACAGAAACACCTGGCCGTGTAACCTTGAGCAAGTTACTTAACCCCAATTGCTTAGCGGCGGCCAGGTGGCTCAGTGAGTAAGAGCACCGGCCCCAGAATCGGGATGACCTGAGATCGAATCTGGGCTCAGATACTTACCACCACACCCAGAATTAACTGGCCGTGTAACCTTGAGCAAGTTACTTAATCTCAATTGCTAAAAAAAAAAAAAAACACGTTGAGCTTAACTTGTCGACAAGCTATCCAGTTTCAGATGTCTGATATGCAATTGGAGATATGAAAATGGAGGTCGACAGAAACTGGAGGTTTCTTGAAAATGGAGTAGATTTGAGAATCATCAGTATAGAGATGGTAATTAAATCCACAAAAGCTGGAGAGATCACTAAGTGAAATCATACAGAGGGAAAAGAGAAGAGGTCCTGGGACACAACCCTAGATTAACCTCGAGGTTACTGGATGTGACTTAGATGAAGATCCAGCAAAAGAAACTAAGAAGAACATTAAGTAGGCAGGAAGAGATCCAGGAGAGTCAGTGTCATGAAAAACTAGAGAAAAGAGAATATTAAGAGGGTGACTAATAATGTTAAAGTCTGCAGAAAAGTTTAAAAAAATGATAATTGGGAAAAAGCCATTAGATTTGGCAATTAATAGAGCATTAGTCATTCTGGAGAGAGCAATTTTTATTTTTCCTTTTTGAAGGGGGAGGGCAGGGCAATTGGGGTTAAGTGACTTGCCCAAGTTCACACAGCTGGTAAATGCTATGTGTCTGAGACCAGATTTCAACTCAGGTCCTCCTGACTCCAGGGCCAGTGCTCTATTCACTGAACCACCTAGCCACCCCATGGAGAGAGCAACTTCAGTTCAGTGATGAGGTTGGAAACCAAAGTGTAAAGATTTGAGAGAGAATGAGACTTAAAAGTAAATCCAAAGGACCTATTGTTAATGGCTTTCTCAAGGAGTTTAACCACAAAAGGGAAGAGAAACATAGAATATAATTAGAGAGGATGAATGGATCAAGTGATGGGGAGATATGTAGATGCTTATAGGCAGTAGGGAAGCAACCAGGGAGAGGTTAAAGATGAGTGAGAAATTGACATGACAGAGAGGACAATGTGCTGGAGAAGATGGCATACAATGTGATCACTTTTGCATGTAAAGGAATTTGTCTTGGCAAGAAGATCTACCTCTACATGTGACATAGGAGGGAAGGAGAAGATGTAAAAGACATTTGAGTGATATGAGATAAGAGAACAGGGGGAGGAGGGGACTGTCTTAAATTTTAAAAATTTAACCTCAAATTTTTTTTCTGTAAAATATGAACCAAGGTTCTCAGCTGAGAGTGGGAGGAGGGGGAGCTATGGGGTATTTGAGGAAAGAAGGAAAAAATGATGGGAAGAATAAAGGCAGGAAGGTAATGAGAAAATGAGAGGAGAGGAGAAGAAGAGGAAGGAAGGAAGGAAGGAAGGAAGGAAGGAAGGAAGGAAGGAAGGAAGGAAGGAAGGAAGGAAGGAAGGAAGGAAGGAAGGAAGGAAGGGTCAATAATTACATTTTAAATAACTACATTTATATAGGCATAAGCCTACATGCAAATAGTAAATTATATTTATGAAAACATTGAAAGCTCTCTTAAAATGAAGTGGAAAGAGCCCCAGATGAAAGTCATTAGGATCTAGTCTTGTCTTTGCTATTAATTTGTTTCATGACCTTGGGCAACTTACTTCCCCTCTAAGAAGGGAAAATATAAAATGAGCGGTTGAACTAAATGATCTCTAAAGTTCCTTGACTCTAACTCCAAAATTTGATAATTTGATGTTCCTACATTTGTTATGGAGTTTCATAATTCTGAGGGTGTAAAGAGTCTTGTCTGCAACTTCTTTGGACTCTCTCAAAATATCTACTCCAGGTCGGTTGATGGTAAATATTCAATATATGATTGTGGGATGAAACAATTAAATATGATGGACTATTCTCCTACAGGTAAATGAAATTCATGTAATGTTTCACTCCCACCATTAACTTTGTCATCATGGCACATTGGTTCCATGATTCTCTCTTCCCATCACAAAACTCTTTTTTCTTTGTCTTCCCTCTATTTATCTCCCATTTATATTGTCTATATCCTGTCTGTATCTTTGTGCACAGTGGTTTTCATGTTCTCCCACACATTGGACTTTGAACTTCTTGAGAGCAGAGACTGGGTTTGAGTTTTTGGGTTGTTTTTGTTGTGTCTTTCTTTGACCCAGCACATACCATAGTGGTTGGCAATTAATAGACCCTTTATAAATGCTTGTTCACCCTTCATCAAGGCACAGCTCAAAGCCCATCTCCCCCATGCAACATTCACTGTTCATCACAAACCACTATTTAACTCAATTCAACAAGTGCTAGGTTCTGGATATGTGTGCGCATGCACACACACATATGATATAGGCCTTGCCCTGAGGAAACATATTTTATTGGGGGCTTCAGTGAGGGGAGGAAGAAATTCAGCCATTCAGCTTCCACACAGAAAACTAAAATATATACAAAGGAAATGCCCAGTAATTTGGTATTTGGTGTCAAACAGCACACTAACAATAGGCAGGGGGAGACTTAGGGAAGCATTTTCTAGGGGGTAGTAAGTATGGTGAACCTTGAAGGGAGCTAGGGGCTCCTGGAGACAAAGATGAGCAAAGAAAATCTTCTAGACGGAGAGGAAAATACAATTATTTTTCTCCCCTAAATTTTTATAACATTTATTGTCTGTCCCTATCATTCACTTTACTTAGTGTTGTTTTTATGTGTGTCATAACAATAAGTCTCTATACTATAAGGATATTATATTCCCTATTTCTATACTGGTAGGAGCTTACAAAAAGCTTTCCTCATAAAACTTCAGTGCAAAAGCACTGCCACTGAACTCAGATTCATTTTCTGCCTCTGATATGTATGTGACTAGCAGGTAGTATTAAGAAAGAAAGAATTTGGCTTAGGAGGACTTTCCTTCCTGTTTTCTGGAAAGATGAGGGTCTGAGTACTCCCAGACAGGCCTGCATGCTCCTAAAGCACTTGGCTTTGGGAATTACTTTCCTTCTGCTTACATCCCTCCTCTGTCCCTCCTTCCCACTCAATGGAGGATATTACCCAGGGTTCCCATGTTTTATATGACCTGACTTTTTCTGGAAACAATGACTCAGTCCTAGGGAAAAAGGAAAATCCCAGATTCAGATTTAAATTACACTTCCTGAAGCTTTTAAAATTATGTCATTAACAAAATTCATCTATACCTCCCAAGTCTCCAGTTAGGTGAGATTCTTAACAACTTGACTACAGATGAGAATCTACAATCTGTTTAATTTTGTGTATTTTTAGTTTACCACCAGTTTTCACCATCCCCTCCCTTTACAAACAATACAATTCACAGGATTCATCACTCACCATGGTTTTTATGTGAATCCAAATCAGGACAGAACAACACTTTAATGAGATAGCAAGGATAGTTGGAGAGAGAGAGAGAGACAGAGAGAGAGACAGAGAGAGACAGAGAGAGACAGAGAGAGAGAGAGAGAGAGAGAGAGAGAGAGAGAGAGAGAGACAGACAGACAGACAGAGACAGACAGAGACAGAGACAGAGAGAGAGACAGAGACAGAGAGACAGAGAGAGACAGAGACAGAGAGACAGAGACAGAGAGAGACAGAGAGACAGAGAGACAGAGAGAGACAGAGACAGAGAGAGAGACAGAGAAAGAGACAGAGACACAGAGACACAGAGAGAGAGACAGAGACAGAGAAGAAGAAGAAGAAGAAGAAGAAGAAGAAGAAGAAGAAGAAGAAGAAGAAGAAGAAGAAGAAGAAGAAGAAAGATCACCTTGTAGTTCACAAGGACACAGGGAAAGATGAAAGGAATCTAAGATCTTTTGGCAGTTTCACAGTGGATAGATAGACAGACAGGCAGACAGACAGGCAGACAGACAGACAGACAGACAGACAGAGATACTATATGTATGTATATGTGTGTATTCACCCAATTTGTGAATGTGACTATACTCCAAGAGATCTCAGACTGAGTGCTCTGTGGGTAAAAGTTCAGGTCCTTTAGGTCCTTGCTAAAAGATCTTGGGATTGCAGTCTTCCCAGTCTAGGAAGAAATGGATAGATAGGTTAATAGTTGGATGGATAATAGATGGATGGAAATCAGTGAATATATATATATATATATATATACATACATACATACATATATATGTGTGTGTGAGATATACATACGGTAATGATACATAGTAATTATAACGTGTATATGTATATATACATATCTTCTATCCCCATAACATATAATATAGGTAGGCAGCATATATGTGAATTCTCTCTGTCCATACACACACCACATATACACATAAATACATACATGCATATGTTATATATACACACACATATACATATACACACGCATACAAGATATGTTTATTGAAAAAGTACTAAAAGATTTTAAATCTCTCAACTTTCTGTGTGAACAGATAATATAGGCGATGTTTATTTAGTATATTATGTACATATATTGTATATTATATATTAACATTGTGTAATATATATTGTGCATATAATATGCAATATAAGGAATAATATTGACCATATATTGCATTGTATATATATAATGTGTATATATACACATTATATATATACCCATATTTGCATTGTATACACAAACACACACATGCACACACTTTGAATTGTATTAGAAGTCTAAAGTCACAGAAAATATGTTCCTTTCTCAACTTAAAGGTTAACTTTGGGGGGCTTAAACTTCTAGAAGAGTCTTTTGCTCATCTAACACCTGAATAAGGTATAGATCTGCAGATGGTACAGTAGATAAAGCATTTGAGAGGAAGATGTGAATTCGAATCCTACCTCAAACATTTACTGTTTGACCTAGGCAAGTCGGTTAAACTCTTAGTTTCCTATTCTATGAAATGGGGATAATAATGGCACCTACTTCATAGGGTTGTTTTAAAAATCAAATGAAGTAGTGTAAATAAAGTGCTATAAAATGCTACTATTATTTAAGTGCCTTTTCCCTTTCTTTTTAATATGCAGGGCAGGGAAGTGGGAGGGAAAATGCTTGATAATACATACATATATATATACACACACACACACATATATATACATATACATACAGATACATATGTGTGTGCGTGTATATATATATATATATATATGTATGTATTTTAAATTTAAGTATAACAAGTCTTAACCCCCTAGCCTACAAAGGGGATTTTAAAAAAGAAACATCAAAATTTATCCTTTTGTCTTTTCTCAGAACCTCTGTGCTTCAAAAGGCACCAATCACGGGTTGGTCTTGTTAAAGAAACAACTGACTATGGGCTTCAAAACTGAAATCTTCTCTCCCATTTTGTATTCTCCCTGGAGCTCCCACACCCAATCACTTTCTCACTGTCACATTGAATTAAATCTCTACCTCTCTTTCCCATAGCCTGCTCTGCAGGGAAGTTGTGCCTCTGCCCAGGAGGGAGATAAAAGATCAACGTAGGGAACCAACACTTGTTTATTACTGTTCTGCCTGAGGGAACTTTGACAAGGTTCAGTTCACTGACCATTAAATGAGAGCCATCTGCTTTGTGTATAACTTTTCCTTCCATTTACTACATGGGTACTCATTCCTAGGAAGCACCAAATGGGATTATTTTTGCAGACTCAAAACAAAATCAAGCCACTTTCCACTGCTCATGAATATGATGATCTAGGACATGGAGGCTTAGGTTGAAATGACAGAGAAGCTAGCTTCACATGAAAATATTCTGGACTGGTGAACAGTAACCCATGGTGTTGTCCCAGCTGTGGCATACATGGCCTTTAAATGTCTCCTTTGAGTTGTTACAAAAGCATTTATCTGTGCTTACCCATGGCCACCCATCCCCAATTTAACAAACAAAAAGTATCTCAATGGCAGTAGACACAGTCACTTAATACCAGATATTTATGCACATAGAACAGAAAAAACCTCAAGACATCACCTGGCCCAGCCCTCTCCCTTTAGACAGATGAATATTTAAAACAAAGATTTCTTTCAGTTTGCATGAGTGTCAGGCAGAATGTCCAATTTACAAGACCTTCAGCATCTCCCTATGTCTCTCTCTCATTCTCTCTCTCTCATATATGTGTGTGTATATATGTATGTATGTGTATATGTATACACATATACATGTATGTGTATACATACATCTTTTATACACACATGTGCCTGTATTATATCTGTACATATGTGTGCATATATAGTTCTCTGTGTACACATATGCACATATGTGTATGTGTATTTTGTGTGTGCATACGTGTGTATGTATAAAAGCAGTTTTGTACCAGCAAAACATATAGGTAAGAAAGTAGGTGTCCATAGGTTTAGGGAATACTTGAAATAAATAAATCAAAGAAACACAGGCACACTTATTAGCTAGGTAGGTGCCACAGTAGATTTATGACTGGACTAGAGTTAAGATGCAAGTTCATATCCTGCCTCAGACATTTATTAGTCATATAACCTTGGGATAGTCTTTTAATCTCTGTCTGCCTTAGTTTCCTCATCTGTAAGATGGATATAAAAATAGGTCCTACCTTCCTTGTAGGGTTGTTGTAAGGACAAAATGAGAAAACATATGTAAAGTTCTTTGCAAGCCTTAAACTATTGTATAAATGTTGCTGCCATTGTTATTGTTTTTTTTATCTGACAAAAAAAGATGCTAGCAGAACTTGGAGAATAAATTACTCAGTGACCACAATAAGGTAAAGTAAAAACACATTGAAAGATCTCAGATGTATTTTTAACCAAACAAAGGACAGAGTCAATAAACAAAAGATAAAGAAATAACTTTGATTGCATGAAACTGGAAAGCTTCTGGACAAAAAATAATAATGATGCACCTAGGGAAAGAAGGAAAACAAATAGGAAAAAATAAATCTTTATATCAATTTTTTTCTGATAAAAATTTGTTCCTCAAGAAATATAATAAGCAAAAGAAATTCTTCAATAGATAAGTTATCAAAGAATATGAAGAAACTTCTCAGAAGAATTATAAACTATAAATGATAATATGACAAAATGGTTCAAATTACTAATAATAAGAGAAATTCAAATAATAAAAAACCTTGATGTTTCCCCTCATACTCTAAAAATTGGAAAAAAATGAACAAGTATTAAAAGGTCAATGTAGGAGGGGCTGTGGAAAAATCAGTACATTATTACATTGTCAGTATGTAATGGTAAGGGAATTTAAAGATCTTCCCTGCCCCTTAATAGGCCTAGGGAATTTGAAGATCTTCCCTTTTCCTTAATGGGCCTTACTTTGAGCCCAAGGCCCACACCTTTTGTTACATTGTAATTAGGCAGTGGACCATGAAGATTGTGATGTCCTCTGACCCTGAAGAATGGTATATAAACTCTGAGGTGATGTTTTACTTTGGGGTTCACTTATGGGAAGAGTTGTGTGATTTGGCCAGATAAGATTTTGGGTAGCCATTGAGCTTCCCAGCTTTGGAAACCCAGATGTTGGTGCTTCTTTCTCTGGAAACTAACTATGCATGTATGTAATGGTCAGACAGCTAGAAGCTCTGTCTTTTGGTCTGTTAAATTGTGCTGTTTTCTCTGTCTGTATTTTTTGTTTGCTTGTAATTTCTGTTTGTATTTTCTTTCAAGTTCAGTGTGCTGACTTTTTCCCCTGAACTAAGTAAATTATATACATATTTGACTAAAGTAATATTGTGAATCTTTTTTGAGTTGCTTTTCTTTACAAAAGAAGATCAAAGAACCTGTGGTAGTATCCATTCTGGGTATGTTAGGTGCTTGCTGCTACATAGTAGAACTGCGAATTAATGCAATCATTTTGGAAAGCAATTTGGAATTATGCAAATAAAGATGATAGCCTTTAACCCAGAAATTTCATAACTAGGTTTATTCCTCAGGTATTTGATAAGAAAAAGTCTCCATATATATCAAAATATTTTTAGCAGCACTTTTTGTGATAGCAAAGAATTAGAAACAAAGCAAATGACCAGTTCCAGGGAATGATTAAACAAACCACGATACATGAATGTGATAAAATATTGCATTGCTGTAAGAAATGATGAATATGATGATTACTGAGAACTATATAAGATCTATATGAACCCATGCAGACTACAGCAATGAAAATAGAAAACAAACAAAAAAACAAAAAAAATTAAAAATGAATGTTGTGAAATTGCAAAGGAAAAAACATGACTTCAAAGTAGAATTACAAGAAGGCACTCCCACCCCTTTGGAGAAGGAGGAGGCCCACAAGAGTGGCACATTGTACATTTCAGATTTCTTAAATATTGATAAGTTTTGCAGTTTTTCTCTTCTTTTTTTTTCTTTTTTAAAATCAATTTATTTTTAGTTTTTAACATTCACTTCCACAAGATTTTGAATTATAAATTTTCTCCTCATCTCTCCCCTCCCCCTACACCAAGATGGCATGCATTCTGATTACCTCTCCCCAATCTGCCCTCCCTATCACAACCCACCCTCCTTCTCTCATCCCCTTCCCCTCTATTTTCTTGTAAGGCAAGATAGATTGCTATACCCCATTGCCTGTATGTCTTATTTCCCAGTTGCATGTAAAAACAATTTTTAACATTCATTTTTAAAACTTAGAGTTCCAAATTCTCTCCCTTCCTCCCTCCCCACCTACTCCCTTTGAGAAGGCAAGCAATTTGATATAGGTAATACATGTGTACTCATTCAAAACATTTCCATAACAGTCATGTTCTGAAAGACTAACTCTATTTCCCCCCATCCTACCCTGTTCTCTCTTCTTTTTCCTTTAAAAAAATTATTTATTATATGAAGCAGTTCTCTCAAAGGGAAAGAGGGAAGGATATTGGAGAGAGTTTTGGTGATGTAAAAAAAAAGACATTAATAAAAATTTATTTTAAAAAACCGAAAGGTCAGAAATGTGAGTAAAGCAGTGACAACTGTGGTACTAGTTGTGTGGTTTCTCATCTATAAGATGAGAGAGAGGATTTGATGGCCTCTGAGGTCCTTTCCAGATCTAGAGCTATAATCATATCCACCTAAGGGGATCTCACTAAACATAAGTTTGGGGAATCCTTGTTAAAAATATGGTTAAATGCCATTGACAGAGGCTCCATAGCCTCCCTAGATGACCTATTTCTTCAGTTAATGGCCCTCTATTAAGGAAGCACGCACACTTTTATATGTTTTTGTCCATTTTTGATCATATAGGAAGTATCCATAGGATGCATAACAAGATCCGGGAATGGTTAAGCTTCAACATGAAGTAAAAAGGGAATCCTCAGCAGAATTCATAGTGTCAGGGCAGATGATAAGTTCAAGTGGACATTAGCTAGAAATGTCAAAGCAGATAGTAAGGACTGGTCTTCTTATCATCATCATCATCATCATCATCATCATCATCATCATCTTACAGGATTGTAAATGACAAACCTCTGTTCATCCAAGCAGTATGAACAGTCATATACCCAGCCTAAAACTGTTGAAAAGATGGCAGAGTATTTGAGGGTTGAGTGAAATGGGAACTATGGAAGGGGACTTCTGAGGGGGTCAGCATTGAGAGAAGGCTGTGCATCTAAACTCCAGTGGGTAGTGTACAAGAGATAGGAGGAGAGGACAGGAAGGAGAAGGTTCTACCTCCCTATGGTGCCTGGCCATGCTGAACTCTCCAGCCGCACACTGGGATTTAGGCAGATAGGCATAGGCTAGGCAGAGAAAGGGAAACTTCTGATTTCTTTTTCAGAAGAGAAAAAATTCACATGAAACTTTCACTGATTGAAACAGAAATGTTTCTGTTAAAACTTTACCATAAGACCCCTGACCAGGTAAGCCTCTATTAAAGAAATTTTCTCCAGATTGGCTCCTTATTCATGAAGTACGGTAATTTTACCATCCAGCTGTTAAAAAGCATTAGGTCCACAAAATTTCAATCTAGCCAGCAAAATCTGCCCATCACCCACATCATCCCTGGAAACATTACAGAGTGTTCCAGTGACTGTTTATGACTCATTTTCCAGAGCCAGTCCAATTCCCTTTGGCTTCCATCACCCCAGACCAAACCTCCCCTGTGAGTCTGGATTGGCCTAGGAAAAGAGGACAGAGAGGAAATCCACAACGGGCAAAAGGAGGGAGACAGAAGAAGAAAATGTTGAGAAGGAATGGAAAAAGGAGAAAAAAAGGAAGGATGATTGAAATTAGCCTTTTGCACAGACCCGGTGACAAATAGCTTCTGTTTAGATGAATTTGATAGCTGAGGACATGAGTTGAATGACACATGTGATTGGGATCCCAAGTGGTAGTCTCTCGGGAGCCCACTTATATTGCATAGCTGCTTCTTCATATGGAAGCCTGTCAGCAAAGACAACCAATGAATTCCAAGCTACCTAGGGACTCAGAGGACAGGCCTCAACTTTAAAACTTTATATGAGAGAACGGAGTAGGGGGCTCTTGGCTGACCATACTAAGCACAATTCTCCCTCCCCAGAGGAAAATTCATTCTGGGACCCATGTCGGTTATGAAATGAACCAATGGAAGTATTATAGAATTAGAATCTTATTGGATTGGGATTCACTGGTCCTGTATTCAATTTTTTTTGACCTCATAATATCTTTGTTGGCCATTTAATCTGCCTGGGCCTCAAGTGGATGGAGAGTCAGTAAAATGAAAGGACTGAACTAGATAACCTCAGAGATACCTTCTATGATCACCCTTAAATGACTTTTCTCCTCTGAGATCCAGATGAATTGGTCAGTACATTTACACTCTAAAGAAAAGGGAGGGAGTTAAATATGAAGTTTATTTCCCAATTACTTTGAAAATCATCTCCCTCCCCT
This sequence comes from Petaurus breviceps papuanus, assembly GCF_028583685.1. Taxonomy (NCBI): domain Eukaryota; kingdom Metazoa; phylum Chordata; class Mammalia; order Diprotodontia; family Petauridae; genus Petaurus; species Petaurus breviceps. The sequence goes on from NW_027187460.1 coordinate 36,536,690, forward strand.
CTCCCCCTCACCTTCTCTTTTATTCTAGCATTTTCATCCTCTGCTAAGGAGACTGTGACATCCTGATCCCAAATTGAGAGGCTCCCATTAGGAGCCTTTGAACTTCTTTTTAGAAGGTACCAATTGTATGGACAAGATGGTTAAGCCTTATACTGTCAAGGCCGATTTAAGATGTCATATCTCCTTATACAAACCTCAATGTTGGGGGGAACCCTAAGGACCACAGGGATTAATATACTAGCACAAAAATCACACAAATATTTAATGGAGACATTGGTAATGCCTCCCTTCCAGAATTCCATACACCATAGAGCTTGAAGTAGGAAATAATAAAAAAAAAACTTTAATGTTGTGCCATCACAAGCCACTCCCCTAAAAAATCCCAAACCTTTGCCCTCATATGCCAGCTCTAATTTTAAGGGATTTTACGAAGATAGAATGAGGAAAACTTAGAGTGGGAGAGAGGAGAGGGAATATTAGAAAATATGTTTGAAGTGGGGCAACAGAAATAAAAACATGAAAAGAACCACTCACTGACTTTTTAGCTTTTTCACTAAGTTGATCTGACAACAAGCTCTCTTGAACTTCTCTTTTCTCATTGGATCGTGTATTTAGACCTGAATCATATATTTAGACATAGAAATTGTTTAATCTTTGAATCACCAAATTTCAGAGTTGGAAGGGATCTTAGCAGTCATGCAGTCCCAGAAGAAGCCATAAAAAAACACCTGAGAAGACACTATCTGGGTTTTGCTTGAAGTCCTGCATAAAGGGGAAACCTACCACCTTCCAAGACAACTCATTCTTACTTTGGCGCAGCTGTAATTCCTAGGACACATTTTATTGCATCAAACCTTTGTTTCCCTCTTTTCAGTTTCCATCTATTGTTCCTAATTTTACCCTCTGGGGATAAAAAGACAAAACTTCATATACCTTCTACCCTGACCTTCTTTTGAGTACTTGAAGAAATCTTCAAAGTGTTTCTTGAGTCTTCTCTTCCCACCACCATATATCCCCAATTCCTTCAACCATCCCTCATGTTGCATGGGCTCAAGACCTTTAATCATTCTAGATGCTTGATTGTGGACATTCTCCAATTTATCAATGTCCTTTCTAAATTGTGAAGCTAGAACGTTGTCTCACTAGAGTGTGGTGGGACATTAAATTTATTAAATTTAATTATTAATTAAATTTATTAATTTATTAAAGTTGTGCCTCTCTCAATCCAGACCATGATTGAATTAGCTTTTGAGGTTGCCATATCACACTACTGACTTTTCACTGAATTTTCAGATCACTAAAACTTCCAGATTTTTTTCAGACTTATTTCTAACCATGACTGCTCCACCTGTGGATTTTCTTGAAGTTCTAAATGTGTCATTATTTTTGTGATTATTAAATTTCATCTTGTTAGATTCAGTTCAACACTCGAAACTGCCAAGATATTTTTAGATAATGACTGTCATACAGTACATTAGTTACCCCTCCCAGTTTTGTGTCAGCTACAAATTTGATAAGAATGCTGTCTATGAATTTTTATTTTTGCTGTATATTATTAGTCCTTCAACTTTTTCATATTCTTTTGCTATAAATAGAACAAAATTTTATGATCTTGAGAACAACATAAAAGTTGATCCTAAAACAAAATACTGTCTATGCTTTTATCTGTCATGGTTGGGAACCATATCCTATCATCTTGATCTATGTCCTGCCATGGGACCCAGATGGCTTTGGAGGAGAGAGTGAGACTGGTGACTTTCACAGTCCTTCCTCATTTAAATCCAATTCACTTTCAAGTCAAGACATCACCTTCTTGATATCATTGGTCCTCTTCATGAAAGAAGACAAACAACAACAATGATGGGGCAACACGATGGTGCTGTCTATAGAATGCCAAGTGTGAAGTTAGGAAGACTCATCTTCATGAGTTCAAATCTGGCTTCAAATACTCAGTAGGTGTGTGACCCTGAGCAAGTCATTTAACCTTGCTTGCCTCAATTCTTCATCTTTAAAAAATTAGCTGGAGAAGGAAGTGGGAAACCACTCTTATACCTTTGCCAAGAAAACCCCAAAAGGGGTCACAAAGAGTCACATGACAGAAAACCGACTAAACAACAAAACTACAAAAATCATTGAAGAAAATATTGAAAAGCACAGGACCAACCTCAGGTCCATGAGGTCTTTCCCTGGAGGCTCCCTTCCAAGTCAACATTGAAAAATTAGTGATTATCTTCACAACACCTGATCCAATCCCCTCATCTTACAGGTGAGGAAAATAAAGTTCAGGGAGGTTATAAAACCTACACAAACTTAAGTTTATATAAGTAGTAAGCAGCAGAGATTGGATTTGAACCCATAGACACTTGATTCCTAGTCCTTTATAATTTTCACTACACCAAAGGTATCAAACAGGTGGCATAAGGCTGGGCCAGCAGCACTCTCGAATGCAGCCTGAACCAGATGCAAATGTAATTGGGAAATAACAAAGTAAACAAAAATGCCATAAAACATAGATAATGTTAATATATAGAGCTCCGAGTCAACATGCAGTCAAGAGGAGTCCTCATGTATAGTTTTGTGGCCTCATTTCAATTTGAAACTTGACACTCCTGTACACACCTTCATCTGTACAATGCTATAATAATTAGTTGACTACCAACCTTACAGTGTAGTCATTAGGAAAGTGCTTCTCCCTTCCCACCTCCATTTTATTGCTATTGGTCAGTTATTTGAGTTGTGTCTGAATCTTTGTGAACCCATTTGGAGTTTTCTTAGCAAAGATACCAGAATAGTTTACCGTTTCCTTCTCTAGCTCATTTTACAAAAGAAGAAAGTGAGGCAAACAAGGGTGACTTGCCCAGGGTCACATAGGTAGCAAATGTCTGAGGCTAGATTTGAATTCATGAATTCATGAGACTCCCTGACTTAAGGCCTGGCACTATGCCACCTAGCTGCCCAATTTCTATCCCCTCCATTACTTTGCACTTATTTTGAATATGCTTTGTCTTTATCTTTCTGTGTACCATCATATTCCCCTTTAAAATGTAATCTCTGGGAGGTGAAGTCAAGATGGCAGAGTAGAAACAGGACTTCCTCAGAGCTCCAGCTTCCACCTCCTCCAATGTAAAAAGTGACTCTAGACAAATTTGGAGCTACAGAACCCACAAAATGACACAGAAAAGATAATCTCCAAATAAGAGAAGTGGAGGAAAAATTGGGAAGAGAAATGAGATCGATGCAAGAAAATTGTGAAATGAGAGTTAACAACCTGACTGAAGAAAATAATACCTTAAAATATAGACTAACTCAGATGGCAAAAAAGGCTCAAAAAGGCAATGAGGAGAAGAATGCCTTAAAAAGCCAAATTTGCCAGATGGAAAAAGAATCTCAAAAGCTCAATGAGGAGAATCATTCCTTCAGAATTATATTGGAGCAAATGGAAGCTAGTGACTTTATGAGAAATCAAGATACTATTAAACAGATCCAAACAAATAAAAAATAGAAGACAATGTGAAATATCTCATTGGGAAAACCACTAACCTGGAAAACAGATCCAGGAGAGATAATTTTAAAATTATTGGACTACCTGAAAGCCATGATCAAAAAAAGAATCTAGAAATCATCCTTCAAGAAATTCTCAAGGAAAATTGCCCTGATGATTTAGAACCGGAGGGCACAATACAGGTTGAAAGAATCCACTGATCATCTCCTGAAAAAGATTTAAAAAAGAAACTCCTAGAAATATTATAGTCATGTCCCAGAATTCCCAGATCAAGGAGAAACTATGACAAGCAGCCAAGGAGAAATATTTTGAATATTGTGAAAACGCAATCAGGATAACACAGGATCTTACAGATAGATTCTACACTGAGGGATTGAAGGGCTTAAAATATATTCTGGAGGTCAAAGGAGCTGGGATTAAAACCAAGAATTACCTACCCAGCAAAATTGAGTATCATGTTTCAGGGGAAAATATGGTAATTCAGTGGAATAGAGGACTTTCAAGCATTCTTGATGAAAATACCAGTTGAATAGAAAATTTGACATTCAGATACAAGAAGCAAGAGAAGCATGAGAAGGTAAACAGGGAAAAGAAATCATAAGGAACTTATCAAAGTTGAACTACTTACATTCCTACATGGAAAAATGATAATTGTAATGTATGAAACTTTTCTCAGTATGAGAATAGGTGAAGGGAATAGAAATGTGCATATATATATATATATATATATGTGTGTGTGTGTGTGTGTGTATACATATATATGTCTATATAGGAGGGTATATAGGCATATGAATACATATGAATGTGTGTATATATGTGTACAGGTATATATAGACAGAGGGCAGAGGACCAATTGAATAGGAACGGATGATACTTAAAAGGTGAAATTAAGAAGTGAGAGAGGAATATAATGAGAGGAGATGGGAAAAGACAGAATAGGGTAAATTATCTCATATAGAAGAGGCAAGGGAAAACTGTTACAACAGAGGGAAAGAACAGGAAGGCAAAAGGGAATGAGTCAACCTTATTCTTATTGAATTTGAATTAGGGAGGGAATGACATACACACTAAATAGGGTATCTATCCCTACAGGACAGTGGGGGGAAGATGGGGATGATGGAAGGGAGGGCAAGCTGGGGGGGGGGGAAGGGAAGTTGGAAGTACATACTTTTGAAAAGAGATAGAATCAAAGTAGAGAATAGAACAAGTGGGGGGTGTGATAGGATGGAGGGAAACATAATCAGTCTTTCACAATATATGCACTATGAAAATGTTTTGTATAGCTGCACATGTACAACCTATGTTGGATTGCTTATTTTCCCAGTGACTGTGGGTGATGAGGGAGGAAGGGAAAGAATCTGGAATTCAAAGTTTTAAAATCAAATGTTTATAAATATATATATATATATTATTATTATTATTTTACATGTAACTGGGAAATAAGACGTACAGACACTGGGACATAGAGATCCACCATGCCCTACTGGAAAGTCGGAGAGGGGATGAGGAAAGGTGTGGGAGAGAGAAGATTGGGGGAGGGGATATTCAGTGGGATCGCTCTTTTGGGGTGGTAGGTAGGGGAAAATGGGGAGAAAATTTGTAACTCAAAATCTTGTGGAAATGAAAGATGCAAACTAAAAAAAATTTAATTTAATTTAAAAATAAAATAAAATGTAATCTCCTGGAACATAGGGATGGCCTTGTTTTATTTTCCTGTTCCCAGCACAATACCTGGCACACAGTAGATGCTAAAGAAATACTTGTTGAATTCTCAACTATAAATAAAGTATGATAGCAATCAGAATTTATGGTTTCATCAGTAGAGGGAGCCTGCCCAGAGTGCCAGAATTTTTAGTTGTTGCTCTGAAATCCTCTCACTTGTTCATTATGCATATATTAAGAAACTTCTATGTGCCAGTCACTATGCCAGGTGCTAAATATATAAAGGATAAGGAAAGGGCCTGGACCCCTCTCCCAGTGAGGAGTTTCCTCTACCAATCTGCGCATAATCCTCTCTGCAACTTTACAGGGTTACCTGGAGAACTGAGAGTTAAAGTGACTTTTCCAGAACATGCATCACCATCTGTCTTGGCAGAGGCCTCAGTATTGGCCCTTTCCATTTAACTTGCTGCTGAAATGTCTTTTTTTAAAATCTCTTCTATTACATTGTGAGTGCCTTGAGAACAAGGACTGTCTTGTCCTTCTATCTGAATCTCTTGCACATAGTAGAGTGTTTTCCACATAGTAAGCACTTAAAAAATGCTTTTTAAATTCATGTTTTTCAGAGATATTTCCCAAGTAGATCTGAATTTTGGCTACAGTAAAGGCAGTAGGGTGTCTTTTGCCTATACAAAGCAAAACTCACATCCACAGGCTGACTTGGAAGCATTCAAGTCACTTTGTAGCTTCATGGTAGAGAGCTCAGATTGTCTTCAGACCAGTGGACACTAACTAACTGCTAAGAATGTCCTCTGGGCCATTGTTCTAAGTCAATGGTCTGTCTCTAGGATATTTCTCAGGGGAAAAAATGTCATAAAGTTTGGGCCCCATCTGCACTTACAAATATTGTTATTGGCATTTTCTGGTGGTATGTCCAGGAGACAAGGAAGGGCCCAAGTTCCCAGACCCTAGAGAATCATAATGAAAGTTCCAGTGGCCTCTTACCATTTTGGGTCTGACAGGAAGCTATTTAAATTCTAATGCATCTCAGTGGAAAGATAAATTTAAAGCATTTATAAGAGGAAATTCTTTAAATTCCTAGCTGGCTCTTGCTTTCATTGTCAACATAATTTTCAGGCAATTAAAAAATTAATAAGAGTTAGCATTTATATGGTGTTTTAAGGTTTGCAAAGCACTTTACTAATATTATCTCCTTGGATTCTCACAATTCCGGGAGGTAGGTGCCATTATTATCCCCAGTTTATAGATAAAGAAACTCAGGAAGACAGAGGATTAATGATTCACCCAGGGTCACAAAGCTCCTAAAGTGTCCGAGACAGGTTTTGAACTCAGACCTTCAATGACTCAGCTTAGTTCTCTATCCATCACACCACTTAGCAGCCTAAAAAGAATCAATTGAACCCATAAGTGTTTATCAGAGCCAGATTAGTGGGAGTCAGAAATCAGGGAACAAAACAGGAAATATATCACTCATAGGTGTGTCCACAGATACCAGGTGACAGGTTTCATCCAGTTTCCCTGCAGGTCACCTGCTATTGTCCTGAATTTGTAAGACAAACAATGATAGAGATTTAGAACAGGATGTGGGGAAAACAGCCACTTGTTTGCACTGGGAGAGAAAGATCTGAATGAAAAATTTCTGTTCCTGTGTCAGGGGCCTTTTGTTAAATCGGGCCCAATTTATGGGGCTAATTCTATTTACACCCTTGGTTGAAGAGTATTCATCCACTGTAAGCCTATTGCACCTAAATTGATTGATTTGGGTGAAATATATGCACTATATAGTCTGTGATTTCTTTCTTCTGCATTGGGGTTCTAGCCCCTAACCTACTCGTTAGGATAATTTTCAATTCAAGTTCTCTGTGGAAAATGGGTACAGCAGACCTGGTCAAGAAACATGTTTTCTGGCCTGAGATTCTTCTAAAGAGGATTTGATTGGACTTTCATTCTAGTGATCTGAGCCATGTATGCATAGCCATCAAGTCATCAGTAAGTTCATGCCTGGCCCTATTTCTACAGATACTATTAGAGGTAAAAAGCACTGTTTTATTTACCCTAAGGCAGGTTAGAGCACAATCTCAGGTTAATAAGAAAGCTACCTTAAGCCCCTTACTATTTTCAATATGGCAAGTGCCATATTGACAAGAATTCAGCTATCTCTTTCTTATTTTAAGAAATAACGTCCCAATTAAATTCAAGAGATGAAGTGTAATGATCAAGAAATTGATTGCAAAGCAGGTCAGTGTCTCTGGATCATAGAATTTGTGAAGGGGGAGTAAGGTATAAGAAGGCTGGAAGGCAGGATGCAAGTTATAAATGCTCTAAATGCCAAACAGATTATTTTATATTTGATCTTGGAATTTATAGGGAACCACTGGAGCTTCTGGAAGAGTATAATGACATGGTCAGATCTACATTTTGGAAGAATCACTTGGTTAACTCAGTAAAGACCTGGTCATGCCATTTCTCTGTTCCTAGACCTTCAAATTTCCTCATTTCTTATAGAGTGGTATTTGTATTCCAGTGCTTGGCATTCAAAACTTCTACAATTACCTTCCTACTCTTATCAGAGTCTACCCCCTTCCACACATTCTACAATGTAGCTGAGCTAGATTGTTTGCTTTCTGTCTGGATTGTTTGCTCACATACTGCCATTCATACATTCCTACTGTGCCTCTGCTTATGCTGGTCCCTTTACCTGGAAGGTCCCCTCTCTTATCACCTGTTGAATTCCTACTCATACTTTCAAGCCTACATCATCATATGCCATATCCTTTCAGAATCATTCCTTCTTTCTGAACTTGACAATGACCTTTCACCTCCTTGAATCTCACAGAGCATCCAGCTTATATTTTTATGCATTTTTCTTACATGCTCATACATTTTGTGTCACATTTCCCTGTAAGCTTGGTAGCAGAGGGACCATGTTTAAGATATACTTTGTCTCTTCAGATTTACACTAAAGGGAAAAATATTATTATGACAACTCAGTAGAGAGCTAGTCATAACCAGTATTCTGCATACAGTAAGGGGTTAGCTAATAAATGATTTGTGGAATTACACTGCATTGCCAAATTGATAGTATACAAAGCATGAGGGAATAGGACCAAATGGGAGAAATCATATCTAGATGGAGTCATCTTTTCTGCCTTCTGTAATTGGATTATCTATGACAATTTTGGAATTCATGTTTGGCTTACCCTTACCCCTCAGACTGTTTATAGACTACCAGTGGTTGTGTGTTCTGGGAATGCAAAACCATTTTAAGATAATCTTAAGCAAAATATAACTAAAGATGAAAATATGCTGTAAACAAAAGTCATAGAATACATCTCATAGTCAAATAGAAATGATTTTTGAATTATCATGTTATTATTCTCTTGTGTTAGTGTGACTAATTAAAATATTATTAGATAATCCTCCAAATTCAAAGGTAGGACATGAACCCAGGTTCTCTGGGCTCTGAGGATAGCAGCTTAGCCACTATGCCATACTGACAATAATAAATAGATGCCCCTCTTTTGATATGTACTAGCAGTGTGACCTTGAATAAATTATTTAACTTCTCAGTGCTGTAGGGCCAGAGATGTCAAATCCCCAGCCTTCAGCAAAACTCTGGAGTAGGGTTAGGAGCCTATTAAAATGTCATTGAGAAGCATTCAACAAAATACAATAAAACATAAATTATGCCAATTTATGGTTTTTAAAGTCAATATGCAATTGGGCAGCTAGGTGGCACAGTGCATAGAGTGCTGGGCCTGGAGTCAGAAAGGCTTGTCTTCATGAGTTCAAATCTGACCTCAGACACTTACTAACTCTGTGACCCTGAGCAAACCATTTAACCCTGTATGCCTCAGTTTCCTCATCCATAAAATGATCTGGAGAAGGAAATGGCAAACCACTCCAGTATCTTTGCCAAAAAAATCCCAAGTGGAACCACAAAGAGTTGGGGGAAAAAAAAGGAAAAGAAAACACTGAATAACAACGTGCAGAATATAGAGATCTGTTTCTCTTTGATTTTGACATTTCTGCTCCAGGCAATTCTCCATAAGAGAGAAGGTAGGGAAGGTGCCAATCTGTATGGTCAAGGAGACTTCTCACTTGGGAGTACTTAATGCCATAGGTTCAGTCCCTATTTCTTTTCCTATCCCCCAAATTCATACTTATTCAGTCACTTTGAATTCCTCCTAGACAAAATTTTTAAAAGTGACAACATCCATCCATCTGGTGTTTTACAGTTATTGGGTTGCTGTGGGGTTTTTTTCCATATACATTCTCACCTCTGCCTCACAGAAAATCTCAGATGTAGATAGTACAAGTATTACAACTCCCATTTCATAGAATAAGAAACAAAGACTCAATGAGTTTTAACTTTATTAACTCAATAATTTTTTTATGAAATTCTCACCATGCATCAAACAATAAAACAGGCAATGGGAAAGAAATAAGGATTAAGGGTGTCTTTCCTCCTTGGCATCTACAATGTGGTAAGATCCCAAGAGCATTCCAAGGTTACGTTGCTAGGAACTGGTACAGCCATCTCTATTGCATCTCTCCCTGCATTGTTCTTGCCCATGTATTTTGGTTAAAGTACAACCACCACTACCACTTTGGCCACCAACTTCCCTCAGACCCCAGTGGAAACAGCCCAGGAATCTGACTTTTAGAGTCTTTGGAATAACAATACTTTCAACACCGTGCCTCAGTCTGGGAATCTATTCCTGAGGAGAGACCCCAATAAATGCTCCTACAGGTGCTGCAGACTCTTCTCTTGAAGACCCAGAAAAGAAAATATTTGTCATCGAAGTCCTTGATAAAGTCAACTGATTTAATTTCAGAAAATGATATGGTTTTATCAGTGGAAATGACATAAAGAAAAGGCATTACCACGTGATTTGTGGCTACAACCTAAGGACCATGGGCCCTTCCATCTGACCTACAGCTAAAACTTCCTCAATAAATTGTCTTTCCCATTAGAATGTAAGCTCCTTGAGGGCAGAAACTTCTTTTGCTATTAATATCTTTCCTGCATAGTACAGGGTTTGCAACAAATGCACAACATTCATGCACTTACTATGTGCCAGTGATAAGGGCTGGGAATACAAAGAAAGACACATACATGTTCCTTGTCCTAAAGAAACTCACTTTTTAACGTAGGAGACAACATTCAAAAAAATTATATACTTTTTTTTTTAAAGCAATTGGGGTTAAGTAACTTGCTCAAGGTTACTCGGCCAGTTATTATTTCTGGGTGTGGTGCTGAGTATCTGAGCCCGGATTTGATCCAGGTCATCCCGACACTGGAGCCGGTGCTCTTACTCGCTGAGCCACCTGGCCACCCCTAAGCAATTGGTGTTAAGTAACTTGCTCAAGGTTACACGGCCAGGTGTTTCTGGGTGGGTGCTGAGTGTCTGAGTCCGGGATTCGATCTCCAGGTGTTCTCAACACTGGAGCCGGTGCTCTTACTCGCTGTGCTACCTGGCCGCCCCCAAAATTATATACTTACAAGCTATACCCAGAGTAGATGCACAGTAATCTTGGAGGGAAGGCATTAGCAAAATAGGTCACCTTGCCTTACTCTGGCAAATGACATGGAAGTGAAGCCAACTGGCTTGCCTCTTACCACTATCCAATTCTGGCTGACTCTCTGGCAGCAGCACTATAAAGTAAAGGGGCAAAATAATGGTTGTATAGCAGTCAATTTGAACAGACTCCAGGGCTGATGATTAAATTTTCAGTATGAACTCAACAATCATCAAACATTAAAAATCAGCTCATGGTATATTGTTTTGTTCATTGTCTAAGCTTTAAAAAAAAAAGTGTTAAAGAAAATGTTAATTGCATCAAAAACTTAAAAATATATGTTACCTTTTTGAGAGCTGGTTCTAAGACTATAAGCTGAAAAGAAAGTGGTGACCTACAGTGGGAAAGGAAGTTCCTCCCTGGAGCTCCCTAGCCCAGTGAAGTTACATGTCTGGTCTTAATTCTTATTCCTTATATTCCAGAACCTGGCACAGGGCCTGGCACATAGTAAGGAATTAATAAATGCATATTAAATGAATGGAATTGAGAGTTAGGTGCTATGTGCAGTATACTGGTGGAGAAGGGAGTAGAGGAGAGATGACTAAGGTGAAGCTGATCTGGAGTGCAGGAGACACTTGAGATCCAATTTGTAGCCTTCATGGCTTTTACTTGTATTTTATATTCATATAAAGTACTTGTCAGATGCAGTCACATTGGGGAATGTATAGCCATCACTCAGAGAGTCCTACCTACATCTTCACAATGGAACCAATGATTCATGATATCCTGATCCCAGTGAGAAGGGAGTGAGAGAGTAGTCAAGGGTATGATGGGAAGGGAAGGTGTGGTAGGATTGCCTACTTTAACCAAAACATATGGGCAAGAACAATGTAGGGAATGGTGTAATAGAGATGGCAGTCCAGAGGACCACTGGACTGCTAGATGAAAAGTAAGGTCCCCTTTAAATTTAAGTGCCCTGGGACAAAATCCCAATCTCTCCAACCTAATTATGGCTCTTTCTCATTTTATATTTACAAAGACCCTGTAAGCTATATAATTCAAGCAATAGTATCCCTAGTTTATGAATGAAGAAATTGAGTCTCAGAAGAGTTAAGGTAGTTGTGTGACTTGTCCAAGGTATTACAGAGATATTTGGTCCAGTATCTCCATATGTCCTTCTCTAGAGATCAAAACAATGTCAAATGGTACAATTCAGATAGGCAATGCTAGATTACACCTATCTTCAGTTTTCTTTATCAGTTGCCTTGCTGTTTCTCCTGTTTCCTTTCATATTTATCTGACAATTTCTACTCTTTCTCCTTGCCCGATCCTCTTCCAGATCATGCCCTCCAAAAATAGGTTTCCCCCATGGTTTAGCCTGACCTCTCTTCTTTTCTCCCCCTATACCATCTCACTTGGTGATCTCAGCAGCTCCCATGGATTTAATTAGCATCTCTATATTTATGATTCTCAAATCTACTTATCTTGCTCTAAACTCTCTGCTGTCCTCTAATTTTGCTTCTCCAACTGCCTTTCAGACATCTTAAACTGGATGTCCACTGAACATTTTAAACTCAAAATGTCCAAAATAGAACTTGTTCTCTTTCCTCCCTCTCCAACCTTTTCTTTTATTTAGAAGGCAAACACTATCCCTCAGGCTCTCATCCTAGGAATTATATTGTTCCCCTCACTGTCTCTCACCACAGTATCCAATCCATTGCCAAATTCTATTGATTTCACCTTTGCAACATTTCTCAAATCCATCCCCTTCTTTCCTCTGACACTGCCACCACTATTGTACAGACCCTCCTTCCCAGGGTTGTTATCAGGATCAAAGGAGATAACGTTTGCAAATCATTTAGTGAACCTCAACTCTGTATATTAATTCATATTACATCATTATCATTAAATTTAAAACAAGTAAGTCTCCACTCCACAATGGGTCTTTCAGTTGTTAAGAAAACAACTCAAGATGACAGAGCAACTTTTCTTGAGGGAGTGGGTGTGGTGTCATGCCAGTTGGCTTAGTTTATCGTAGTGTCCAAGAGTCATGCCTCCATATCAAGCATTCTAAAATATTCAGACCCAATACAAAACACAAAGTACAAAGTTATGGAAACAAGTCATGAGGTCAGAAAAGGTTAATAGGTTAACAGAAAAGCATTTTAAATAGAAACTACTTTCAACACTTCCATACATAACGCAAAATCACAGAATCTCAAAGTCAAAAGGGACTTGAGTATATCCATTTATTCAAACCCACATTCAAAAACCCATTCCCTTACAGCAAACTGATAGGTAGTCATCTAGTCTTTGTTTGGTGAGGCTCCTCAGATGAGGAAGCCAATGCCTCCCAAGGGAGCCCACTCCACTCATTACACTTTTGGATAATTCTACATTGTTTGTGAAAAACAATGGCCTGAATTTGGCCTGAATTCCTCTCTTTGAACTTTCCCCCACTGCTCCCACTTTTGCCTTCTGAAGCCAAATAAGACAAATCCAATCCCAACAATACAATGTAAACTCCTTGAGGGTGGGGCCCAATTTTTTTTGTCTTCTAATCACTGCTCCCTCCTCCCAGCAGAGTATCTGACAAAGTAGGCACTTAATAAATGCATGCTGAATTGAATTGAACATGGCAGACAGTCCTACAGATAGTTGAAGAGAGCCATCACATCCCTTCTAAGTTTTCTATTCTTCAGGAAAAACATACAATTGTTATTTTTCTGCAATTCATCCTCAGATAGCATGATCTCTATACCTTTTACCATCCTGGTCTTCTTCTTCTGGCACCTTGCAGATTACCTATGTCTTTTTTTTTTTTGAGATTATTTCTCCCTAACTTGCTCACACTGGAAGTCCAGTGGCTACTCATGAGTCTTATCTCATTGGTGATCAGCATGGGAGATTTGACTTCCTGCAAAGGTGAAATCAATAGACTTTGGCAACAGATTGGATACCATGGTGAGAGACAGTGAGGGAACAACATAATTCCTAGCTTGAGAGCCTGAGAGACTAGGAGGATTGGTGCTTGCCTTGGTTGGAGAGGGAGGGAAGAGAACAAATGGAGATGTTTGACCCATCCTGTTTCACCTCTCCTTAGGCAGCCTGGTGAGGTCCTGAGAGTTCAACATTTTGGTGCCAGGCTTAGTGTAAACACCTATTTGACTTAGTACACTGTAGCTCCACTTGTAGATCAAGTGATCTACCAGTCTCAGTCTCCCTGGAAGTAGGGATTACAAGAGTGTGCCACACCTGGCTTGTTATATCCTTCCTAAAATATGGGCTCCAAGAAGAGAACACAATTTCAAAAATTCTTTAAGTGACCTGACTAGAGCTGAGTTGGGAAAATTACACTTTTTTTTTGGGGGGGGGGTCACTGTGCCTTCCTTAATGCAGTCTAATATTATGTTGTTGTTCAGTTATATCCTACTTCTTTGTGGCCCCAGAAGGGGTTTTCTTGGCAAGAATACTGGGGTGATTTACCATTTCCTTTTCTAGTGGATTACAGCAAACAAAGGTTAAGTGACTTGCCCAAGGTCAAACAGCTAGTAAGTGTGTGAGGCCAGATTTGAACTCAGGTCTTCCTAACTCCAGGCCCATCTCTCTCCACTGAGCCAGTTAGCTGTCTCCCAATATTAGCAGTTTGCTAAAACCTGGAGATCTTCCCCAATCAAACCATTGTGTAGCCATCCCTCCCCAACCTGTAATTATGGAATCAATTTTTTTAAACCAAAGTGTAAGATGTTTCATTTGTTCTTATTAAATTCCAAAGACTCATAGATCTAGAACTGGAAGAGACCTCAGAAGTCTCAGAAGTCCAATTCTCTCATTTTACAAATCAGGAAATTAAAACCCAGGGAGGTTAAGTGATTTGTCAGAGGATGGGCAAGCAGTAAGCATTAGAAAAAGGGGAAGGATGCTGCCCTCCAGCTCACTGATTAAAATGTTAAAATAGCACAGGACCACAGACCCCTGGAGCGTTCCACTGGAAGCTTCCTTCCAAATTGGCATCAAATCATTAATGATTCATCTTCATGTCTGTCCATATAGGAAAAAATGAGAAAAAGAAAAAGTAAACCTAAATAAAATCATCAGCCTAAATTAATAACTTAATTTAATGATAATTCAATTGTTCCCTTTGCCCACAATAGATAGAACCAGAGGTTTTGTTCATAAGCCAAAAGTCACTTAAAATCTCAATTCCCCTGACTTTCTTGATTTGTTGATGAATCAAAAAGAGACAGTCTTAAAATTCCCTGAATTAGTAACTATGGGAATTTTAGGTTCTGATTCTGGTAAATAATGTAAAAGATTCTCAAATTACAAAGAAATTGCTAGAAAGGAGAGCTCTGTCTCCACACGAAAGCAAAACATTCCCTACCACCAGGAGCTAAAAAGGACTGTCATCCTTTTTAGTCTGTTTAATTCAGGAACATAGTATAGTTACCCCTTCCATATTCTGGGGCTTAGGGGCACAGCATCTCTCTGATCTGGAAAATCCACCTAAAATATTTTGGCCCTTTCTTCATATCCGAGAAGAAATCTGATTTTTTCCTTTTTTCTTTTATTCAGTGTTTACCTTATTGCAAAATTTGGGTTAAGTATTTGGTAATAGGCTCTATTTAGGTCAATGTTAAGTAAAAATCCTTTTTCTGTGTCATCTGCTTGCCTTTGGATGTTGTTTACAGATTCTGCAAAACGCCCCCCTCCCAATCCCATTTAATTTCTTATGCAGACCCACGATATTTTGAAACCACAATGGGGAAAATCACAATGTGGAAGGGATAACTGCACAGAGGGAGGGGTTGGGAGAGAAATTAGGAAGAGAGATGAGTCCCCAATTTCCTTATTACTTCAACCAGTGTATACTCTCAGACTCTTACTAACTGCGTAACCACAGACAAGTCACTCGATCTTCCTAAGCCTTGAGATTTTCATCTGTAAAATGAGGGGAGAGGTAGATTCAATGACCTCTAAGGTCACTTCTTACTTTAAATCTATGATCCTATAATTGAATTTATTTTAGGTGATAATTACCTCTCCTTTATTTATGATGTTCTTATTACTCTTCATCTATTTGGGGGAAAGGGGGAATAGAGGAGAGAAAGCAGTTGAGACTATGAAGATTTAACTTACTATTCACAATTTATATACATACATACGTACAAACATACACACATATATACATACCTCAGAGATACTGTGGGTTTGGTTCCAGACCATTGCAATGAAGCAAATGTGACAATAAATCAAGTCACACAGACTTTTTCCCAGTTTATATAAAAGTTATGTTTACACTGTATTGCAGTCTATTAAGTATGCAATAGTACTATATCTAAAAAACAATGTACATACCTTAATTTTAAAAGTGCTTTATTGCTATAAAATGCTAGCCTTCATCTAAGTCTTTAGTCAATATTAACTTTTTGCTGTTGCAGGGTCATGCCTCAATATTGATAGATGTTGCCTGATCAGGGATTGCTGAAGACTGGGATCACTGTGGCAGTTTCTTAAAATAAGACAACAATGAAGTTTGCCACTTTGACTTTTTCCTTTCACAAAAGATTTCTCTGTAACATGACATACTGTTTAATAGAACTTCTTTCAAAATTGGAGTTAATCTCTCAAACCCTACTGCTGCTTTATCAACTAAGTTCATTTAATATTCATCAATACTGTTGTGTCTCAGGGAACAAGGAAGCCCAAGGAAAGGGAAAGAGACAGGTGAACAGCCAGTCAGTAGAGTAGTCAGGGCACACATAACATTTATCAATTAAGTTGCCTTCCTATATGGGTGTGATTCATGGCAACCCCAAACAATTAAAATAGTAACATCACTAATTACAAATCACTGTAGCAGATATAATAATAATGAAAAATAAATATTATGAGAATTACCAAAATGAGACACAAGGACATGATGTGAGCATATGGAAAAATGGTGCCACTAGACTTGTTTGACACAAGGTTGCCATAAACCTTTAACTTATTTAAAAAAAAACATGCAAAAATCTGCAAAATGCAATAAAGCAAAGCTAAACAAATCAAGGTATACATCTATCTATCCATCTATCTATCTAATTTATCTGTTAATAATAATAATAATATGGGGTGACTAGGTGGCACAGTGGATAGAGCACCAGCCCTGGAGTCAGGAGGACCTGAATTCAAATTTGATCTCAGACATTTAACACACACACACACACACACACACACACACACACACACACACAAACTAGCTGTGTGACCTTGGGCAAGCCACTTAACCCTAATTGCCCAATCTTCCCCCCTCCAAAAAGCAAAACAACAACAAAAAATTACAATAATAGCTAGCATTTATATAGATATTTAAGGTTTTGCAAAATACAAGTATTATCTTATGTAATCCTCACAACAACCCTGGGAGATAGGTGTTTATTATCCCCATTTTACAGATGAGGAAACTGAGACAGGCAGAGATTAAGTGACTTCCCAAGGTCACACAACTAGCAAGTACCTGGAGCTGGATTTTAACTCATGTCTTACTGACTATAGGTCCAGGACTCTATCCACTGTAACACCTAGCTTCCTGGAAAAGGTTGGGGGAATGCTTCTTGAGTCTTGTTCAATTATACCTAAATCGATGCCCAAGGGGTACAGAATGATTCCATCTGAAAGAGGTTCGTTGCAACAAGACAACAGATAGTTCATTAATGGTAACACCACATCTTTAATAAGTCGTTTGTCAGCAACCAGCCTCTGCTTGTAAATGACTATGAAACTAAAAGAAGTCCCCACAGCTTGGTTAAGGTAGAGATGTGTCTCATTGCAAGCACACCAACACTGGAGGTGTTCATGTTCTTTCTAGGGACATAATAGAAGGGGTTCCTGCATTGGACCATAGGTTGTACTAGGCAACATCTAAGGTCCCATCCTAATTCTCAGATTCTAAGATGTATTCTTTCATAATCAAATGGTTTTATAACTTGGTTCTCTTTTCCCTCACCCCAAAAAAACAAAATTTTATGCTAGAATTTTGATTACTCAGCTTCAGAAATTTGAAGGCATCGTGGAAATGACGTGGGCCTAAATTCATATCCCACCTCTAATCATGTGACATTTGGTGAATCGCTGAATCTCCCTAGGTCTCAGTTTCCTCATCAATAAAATGAATGGTTTGGATTAAATGACCTCTGATGCAGGGTTATGCTGAAGATAGTTCAAATAAGTTTCTAAGAGCGAATTTAAAATGAATCAATTTTGAAATTTTGAAATCATCAGCTACAAAATCAAGGTTTTGACTTAGTGTTTTATGGATTTCTAGGCCTAAGAAAGTGATAGAGAAAATATTACTAATGCAGATTAAACTTTTAAATGTGTCATGCATTTTTTGGAGAGTTGGTTGTTAAACATTTTCCAGCATATCCTTGCTTTAAACCCCCTTCCAAGTCAAGGTCTATGATCCCTTGATATTTTACTGTCTAGTTTAACAACTACTATGTATCAATACAGAGTGAGACAGACAGACTGGAAGAGATAATTTCTTCATCTCTTCTTATTCAGTTGCAAATCTAAATCCCTGCTATTTTGCTCACAAATCATTAAATGCTGATTCCTAGTTGCTAGCAGATGAAAACTGTTATATGCCATGGAAAGAAGTTGCTTCTGAAGCAAAACCAATCCCTCATCTTCCCACTCCTTTGCTCTTCTCACTCCATCTCTGAAAATCTGCTGACACTTGTGTATGCAACCTTTCACCTTTTTTTTTTTCCAGGATGAACTGAGCTGGCTAAAACCATTTTTTCAAAAGGTGTAAGAAATCAGTGTCCCACTTACCAGAAAATGCAGCTTTTGAGGAAAGCAAAATTTTGCCTTCTTGCTTGCTTTAAAATAGTGTAAAGAACTCAAAAGTGGAATGGGTGGGAGGAATATCACTATCTGGTCATTCTTCAATTTTCATGTTCTCTATTTTTAAATTGTCCCATCTGCTTTCCATTATAAGCACCAGTAATATAAAAGAGAGACACAAATTATCCCCATACCTATAAATCCAAATTATTTTTTAAATTAAATTTTATGTTTATTTTTAGTTTATATCACTCATTTACACAAGATTTTGAGTAACAAATTTTCTCCCTGTATTTCCCCTACCCAGCACCCCAAAACAGTGATCCCACTGTATATCCCCTCCCTCAATGTCCTCTCTCCTATATCCTCCACCATGCCCCTCTGACTTTCCAGTAGGGCAAGATGGATCTCTATACCCCAGTGTCTATAGATCTTATTTTCCAGTTGCATGTAAATAATAATGATTATATATATATATGTATATATACATATATATTTATATATTTTAAACATTTGATTTTAAAACTTTGAATTCCAGATTCTTTTCCTTCTTCCCTTGTCACCCACCCTTACTGGGAAGATAAACAATTCAATATAGGTTATACATGTGTAGCTACGCAAAACATTTTCATAATGGATATATTGTGAAAGACTGACTATATTTCCCTCTGTCCTATCCTGCCACCCACTTGTTCTATTCTCTACTTTGACCCTGTCCCTTTTCAAAAGTGTGTGCTTCCAAATTCCCTCCTCCCCCAGCTTGCCCTTCCATCATCCCCCCTTTCATCCCCTTCCCCCCTACTCTCCTGTAAGGCAAAATACCCTATTTAGTGTGCATGTTATTCCTTACCTAAGCCAAATTCAATGAGAGAAAAGTCAACTCATTCCGTTTTGCCTCCCTGTTCTTCCCCTCCATTGTAACAGTTTTCTCTTACCTCTTTTATTTTTTAACTTTTTTATTACTTTTATTTATTTTACTTTTTTATTTTTTATTTACCCCATTATGTCTCTCCCCATCTCCTCTTATTATATTCCTCTCTCACCTCTCAATTTCACTTTTAAGTATCATCCCTTCCTATTCAATTGGTCCTGTGACCTGTCTATGTATACCTGTACACATATATACACACATTCATATGTATTCATAAGCCCATATACCCTCCCATATAGACATATATGTATGTATACATATATACACCTTTCTATTCCCTTCAACTATTCTCATACTGAGAAAAGTTTTATAAGTTACAATTATTGTTTTCTTATGTAGGAATGTAAATAGTTCAACTCTGATAAGTTCCTTATGATTTCTTTTCTCTGTTTACCTTCTCATGCTTCTCTTGCTTCTTTTATCTGAATGTCAAATTTTCTATTCAACTCTGGTTTTTTCATCAAGAACACTTGAAAATCCTCCATTCCACTGAATGACCATATTTTCCCCTGAAACATGATACTCAGTTTTTTGGGGTAGGTGATTCTTAGTTTTAATCCCAGCTCCTTTGACCTACAGAAAATCATATTCCAAGCCCTTCAATCCCTCAATGTAGAAGCTGCCAGATCCTGTGTTATCCTGATTGTGTTTCCACAATATTCAAAATGTTTCTTCTTGGCTGCTTGTAATATTTTCTCCTTGATCTGGGAATTCCAGAACCTGGCTATAATATTCCTAGGAGTTTTCTTTTTGGGATCTTTTTCAGGAGGTAATTGGTGGATTCTTTCAACCACTATTTTGCCCTCTGGTCTAAGACATCAGGGCAATTTTCCTTGAGAATTTCTTGAAGAGGAACGGAGTCAAGATGGTGGAGTAGAAACAGGACCTCTGCACAGCTCTGGCTCTCACCACCTCCAATCCGTGTAAAAGGGGACTCTGACCAACCTTTGGAGCTATAGAACCCACAAAATGACACAGAGAAGCTGAGGACAGCCTGGCAGGCCCGCAGGAATAGACCAGCACAGCGCTCTGGGAGCCAAGCCCAGCTCCACTCCAAGGTTTTAGCCCCAGAGCCGGCTGGAGGGACTCCAGATCACCAGCAGCTGTGGTGGTCCAGAATTATCAATACATAGATACTAAAGACAAAGTGAGCAGTCAGTGAAGTGTGGACTTTGGGACCCAGTAATTGGGAGTGCATTCACTTTTGCCCCTGGGGCAAGAAGCTGCTTGAGGACTTTGGTGCAGCTAGGGCCATGTGACAGCTTCAGCTCCTGGACTGCAGATTGTAGGGACACCAAGTGACTAGTGTGAGGGGTAATCGCTCTTGCTTTAACCTGCTTGGATCTGAATTGCGGTCTAGGGTGGTGGTCCTGGGATGTGTGATCAGCTTACCAGAGTGTGTGGAGGCTTCAGAGAGGGCACCCAACTAATACCTCTGGCAGCCAAGAAAACCCTAGCATTTTGTACGAAGTTCCCCTGTCTGGTAGCAGAGTCCTACTGTGGCAAAAAGCCCAAAAGTCAAGTAATTGAGTGGCAACATGACCAGGCAAAGGAAGCAAAGCAAACAGAAGAACCCAACATTAGGCTCCTATTTTGGTGACAAAAAGGAGCAAAGCATGGAACAAGAGGAAGACAGTGAAGTCAGAATTCCTGCACCAAAAGCTTCAAAGGAAAATACGAAATAGTTAGGCCACAGAGGACCTTAAGAAGCAGATAAGAGAAGTGGAGGAAAAATTGGGAAAAGAAATGAGAACGATGCAAGAAAATTATGAAATGAGAATCAACAGCCTGACTGAAGAAAATAATACCTTAAAAATAGACTAACTCAAATGGCAAAGAGGCTCAAAAATGCATTGAGGAGAAGAATGCCTTAAAAAGACAAATTTGCCAGATGGAAAAAGAATCTCAAAAGCTCACTGAGGAGAATCATTCCTTCAGAATTAGATTGGAGAAAATGGAAGCTAATGACTTTATTTTTTTTAAAGGAATTGGGGTTAAGTAACTTGCTCAAGGTTACACGGCCAGTTATTTCTGAGTGTGGTGGTAAGTATCTGGGCCCGGATTTGATCCCCAGGTCATCGCGACACTGGAGCCGGTGCTCTTACTCACTGAGCCACCTGGCCACCCCTAAGCAATTGGGGTTAAGCAATTTGCTCAAGGTTACACAGCTAGGTGTTTCTGGGTGGGTGCTAAGTGTCTGAGCCCGGGATTCGATCTCCAGGTCTTCTCAACACTGGAGCCGGTGCTCTTACTTGTTGTGATACCTGGCCGCCCCAAGGTAATGTCTTTATGAGAAATCAAGATACTATTAAACAGATCCAAACAAATGAAAGAATAGAAGGCAATGTGAAATATCTCATTGGGAAAACCACTGACCTGGAAAATAGATCCAGGAGAGATCATTTAAAAATTATTGGACTACCTGAAAGTCGTGATCAAAGAGAGAACCTAGAAATCATCCTCCAAGAAATTCTCAAGAAAAACTGCCCTGATGTGTTAGAACCAGAGGGCAAAATAAAGGTTGATAGAATCCACTGATCACTTCCTGAAAAGGATCCCAAAAAGAGAATTTCTTGAAGGATGATTTCTAGGTTCTTTTTTTGATCATGACTTTCAGGTAGTCCAAGGATTTTTAAATTATCTGTCCTGGATCTATTTTCCAGGTCAGTGGTTTTTCCAAAGAGATATTTTACATTGCCTTCTATTTTTTCATTTGTTTTCGATCTGTTTAATAGCATCTTGATTTCTTATAAAGTCACTAGCTTTCATTTGCTCCAATCTACTTCTGAAGGAATTATTCTCTTCAGAGAGCTTTTGAGATTCTTTTTCCATCTGGAAAAATCAGCTTTTTAAGGCATTCTTTCCCTCATTGGCTTTTTGGGCCTCTTTTGCCATTTGATTTAGTCTGTTTTTAAAGTGTTATTTTCTTCACTGAGATTGTTGACTCTCTTTTCATGATTTTGTTGCATCATTCTCATTTCTCTGCCCAATTTTTCCTCTACTTCTCTTATTTGTTTTCAAAATCCTTCTTAAGCTCCTCTATGGCCTGTAACCAGGTCATATTTTTTTTGGAAGCTTTTGGTGCAGGAGTTCTGACTTTGTTGTCTTCATCCTGTTACATACTTGGATCCTTTTTGTCCCCCGAAAAGGAATCCAAAGTCAGATTGCTGTACTTGCTTTGCTTCCTTTGCTTGTTCATGTTGCCACTCAATTATGTGATGTTTGAGCTTTTTGTCACAGTAGAACTATGCTTCCAGAGAGGAGGGCTTTGTCCCAAATCACTGGGGTTTTCTCAGCTGCCAGAGCTATTAGTTGGGTGCCCTCTCAGAAGCCTCCACTGGCTCTGGCACACAGGTTGCACACCCCTGGACCTCCACCCTAAAAAGTGATCCAGATAAAAGTAGGTTAAAGCAAGAGCAATTACCCCCCAGACTGGGCTCTTGGTGCCCCTACAATCTGCAGGAGCTCTGAAGCAGCCACGCAGCAGTGGCTGCTGTGCCTCAGCCATTTCTCCCTCCAGGGGAAGAGGCCAGGGGATCCCCTGTTCCCATAAAGTCCACAGTGAACTCTCACTTTCTCTTTTGCATTTATGAGTTGATAATTCTGGAAACCGCCATGGCTGCTAGTGATCCACTCTCATGAAGTCCCTCCAGCCAGGCTGGTCATGGCTGCCCTGAGGCTAAAACTGCAGGTGCACAAGGGTTTGGGCTCTGCTCCCAGCATGCTGCAATGGACCCTTCCTGCCAGCCTGCTGGGCTGTCTTCAGTGGAAGGTTGTTTCTCTCTGTCACTTTCTGGGTTCTGTAGCTCTAAACTTTGTTTAGAGTCATTTTTATAGGTTATTTGAAGTTGTTATGGAGGGGGCATATGGAGTTTTCCTGCTTCTATGTTGCCATCTTGGTTCTACCCCTTTCCCCAAATTATTTTTTGTACATATTGTGATTTTACCTTGAAAACTGTTTTTCCTCAAGCTCATAATATAATTAATATAGATTCACTAATTTACATCACTTTCTATTAGACAGGGAAAGAATTATCTGTCATAAAATGCAACCTTTAACACAGTTGGTTGAGTGGTCTGAGAGTTGCTTGGATGGTTTTAATACTTTCCAGTCCCAATCTCTACCCTTGTACACAAACAGGCTGTTGATATCCTGTCTCAAAGGAACAGCTCCATCAGCCTTTTTTGGACCTAAATGAGGTCCTGAAGTAATCCTTGCACACAAAGAAGGAGCCTTTTACTCTTCTAATATTTTGAGTGACTGCTGACCTGCAGAAGATGTCAATTACAGGAAGTGTTCACAGATGCCCATATTATCTCACTTCACTGTGAATGAATGGATGAAAAGGCATATATAAAACACTCACTATTTGCCAGGTGCTAAGTGCTAGGGATAATACAAAAACAATCCATAGTATGGAAACAGCCAGCAAAAAATGTTGTGGAGACCTGGTTGCAGGCCACATGAGGAAAAACTTCACATATCAGAACCCAAGTCCAGGAGTAGAGACTAGATTCTGGTGAAAAGGAGTTGAGAGATTGGCTGGAGCATTTAGGTGGTAAAGTTTGGACATAGATGGGAAGAATAGAGGCATAGCTTATAAATCATTAAAATGTATCTTTTTCATTGATTTGTATAAACTGAAATGATATGACTATATGAAAGACCTATATAAAACAGACCCATATATATTCCACAAAATACATGCTTGCCATGCAAATACAATCACAAAGGTGATGGCTTATAAGAATACAAGTCATTTCCCAATTGATAAATGGTCAAAGGATATGAAAAGGCAGTTTTCAGAGGAAGAAATTTAAAATATCTACAAGCATATGGAAAAAGTGCTCTAAGTCAATATTGATTAGAGAAATGCAAATCAAAACAACTCTTAGGTACCACATCTCACCGGTCAGATTGCCTAAGGTGACAAAATAGGAAAATGATAAGTGCTGGAGAGGATGGGGGAAAATTGGAACACTAATGCATCATTGGTGGAGTTGTGAACTGATCCAACCATTCTGGAGAGCAATCTGGAACAATGCCCAAAGGGTTATAAAAAAGTGCATACCCTTTGACCCAGCAATACCACTTCTAGGATTGTATCCCAAAGAGATCATAGAAGTGAGAAAAGAACCCGTATATACAAAAATATTTATAGCAGCTCTTTTTGTGGTGGCAAAGAATTGGAAACCAAGGGGATGCCCATCAATTGGGGAATGGCTAAACAAGTTGTAATATATGAATGTAATGGAATATGATTGTGGTATAAGAAATGAGGAGCAGATGGACTTCATAATAACCTGGAGAGAGTTATATGAACTGATGCTGAGTGAGGAGAGCAAAACCACGAGAACTTTGTACACATTTACAGACACATTGTATGTGTGATGACTAACTTTGATGGACTGGGCTCCTCTCAGCCATATAAGGTTAAAAGACAACTCCAAAAGACTTATGATGGAAAGGAATATCCACATCCAGAGAAAGAACTACAGAGTCTGGATGCAGATTGGGGCAAACTACTTGCTTTCTCTCTTCTGTGTTTTGTTTTGTTTCGTTTCTTCTTTATCGCTGTTTACTGCATTGATTATAATCCTTCTTTACAACAATTTGACTAATGTTGATGTGAAGGTACTTGGAGAACTTATATTGACTGCATGTTGCCATGGTGGTGGGGGTGAGGGGAGGAGAGGAAGGGGTAGAAAATTTGGAATTCAAGGGATTGTGGAACTGAATGTTGTAAACTAAAAATAAATAAATCTATTTTTAAAAACTATTTTGAAAAAAAAAGTGATGGCTTGAGATGTACTCATGGGTCATGCGGCTTGGGATGTCCAGTTATCCCTTCTGTATCATGACTTTCCCCATTACATTTTATATATCATAAGTCAGCATAAGAAATTTAATGGAAATTTTGGAGGAGTTTTGCAGAAGTATCACACAACATGTGAAGGCCCTAAGATGACACAAAAAATGTTTAGAGACTCAAAATGTGCAAAATATGTGCATAGTGTTGTATAATATCAACATATTTTATCTTTTAATGCTATAATAATTCAGACTTCTTCTCTGGTATGAAGGGAGGGCCAAAAAATTTTGCATAGACTTTCCAGATCATTGGGGTGCCCACACCCCTAACCCTCCAGTGATTTGAAAGGGATAACTGTATTCTTATCAGTAGCAGCATGGGGAATTTCCACTGTGGGGAAATCACTCCCCCAAAGCAATGGCAACCTGTCCATGACTTAGTAGATAAGTTTCTGATACTCAGTTTTTTTTATCCCTTCCCCAAATCTGTGATTTTATGAGTTGCCTGGGGCACATAGAGATTAAATAATTTTCCCAGGGTTACAAGAGGTAGTCTGGTGTTGAAGAAAAGTGTTGAACTTGGACTCAGCATGATCCAACTTTGACACTTACCAATGATGTGACCATGGACAAGCTATTTAACCATTCTGCACCTTAGTTTCCTCATCTATAAAATTGGGATAATAATAGCACCCATGTCAGGATTGCTGTGAGGATCAAAGGAGATAATACATGTAAAACAATTTGCAAACCTTTAAGTGCTATATCAATGATAGTTAATGATATTAATGTTAATTTAATAATAAATGTTAATTATTATTATATTATATAATTATATATTACATAACATTAATATAATATTAATTATAGCTAATCATATTAATAATTACCAAAGACAGAATTTTCACCATCTTCTGACTCCGGGATGGCACACTCAAAGAGTACACAAGTTTCTGTGGTGTCTCCTCGACCCATACTTATATACATATGTTACAAATCAGCATATCATTATAAATATTCATTACCTTCTCAAAAAAATAAGTTAGTAAAAGATAGCATAAACCCAATGAATAGTACATTAGTATATATATGGAAAAGAGGTACGGAATTCCTGGAACGTACAAAGCTAAAGTGATAAAGGATCTTAGAGGCCACATAATTTTATCGAAGAAGAAACAATAACCTGGAGGAGGAGGAACAGGAGGAGGAGGAGGAACAGGAGGAGGAGGAGGAGGAGGAACAGGAGGAGGAGGAGGAACAGGAGGAGGAGGAGGATGACTTTCACAAGATCACAAAATCACAAAAATGAGAGTTGGCAAGGCCCACTCTATGTGCTAGGTATCATTTATCAGAAGAGCTTGTGATTATGGGTTGATTTGTTCATGTTTAGTACTTAGGAAATATCACAACATATTAGGCAATTGGACAAAAGTGTTAAATGATGCAAACACATTCTAGCTAATAACTAACACTTCTAAGTTCTGACTCGGGGATTTTAGCAGAAAGTAAACACTCCCATGTGTACTCGATAAAGGCTATGCTGACCATGCACATTCAATCATAAGAATAATGGCTTAGAATTCACTCTTTTCATCTGTAGCTTACCCTGAAGATATCTACCCTGACCTATGAGAACAGGGTATCAGAGGCATCTCTGTATTCCTCATCTGTAAAATGGGTACAGTTATAATTGTAATACTCAGTTTCCAGGTCTGTTGTGAGCAACAAATGAAATTTCATATATGTGTGTATGTGTATTTGTATGTGTCTGCATGCACATGTATATATGTGTAGGTATATATGTATATGCATGTATGTGCATGTGTGTATGTATATTTGTGTATATGTATGTGTATAGATATATACATATATAAACACGTGTGTATCTACACACATATATACACATATATTACCTATTATATGTTTATATATGTATACACATATGTGTATATACATGTATAGCTATATAAGCAAACCTTAAGAGTTGTGTAAATCCTATTGTTTGTTGTTTGTAGTTCTTGTTCATCTTTTGTTTTTGAAGAGGATCAATAACATCATGAATGATGCCTTGACTTGTCTGTGAATTGGATTGGAGAGTTATGCACAGTCATCAGTCTCACTCTCTCCTCCTGAATCATGGAAGTTCAGTGAGGTCCAGAAATCAAATCATGCTTCTGACTCATACCGGCTGTGTGACTATGTTACCCAAGCTCTTGGTGCCTCAGGTGACCCTCCAAGACTAATAACGTGTGTTGCTTCACACTCATTGGAAGGAGTCCCAACCCAGAAAGGGCGTTTCAACAATGAATCACAGGTTCAGCCCACACACATATCCATAAAATTATTTTTTCATCATCATCATCACCATTATTTTGTTGTTGTTCTTAGTTCTATTATTATCACTCTCATTACCATTATTATTATTATTATTATCTCTTGTAGTTCAGTGCCTGTCACATAGTAAGCACTGAATTAATGCTTGTTGACTTTCTACTCTGGTGCTAGTGATCCAATTTGGCTGCTTAACTCAGCTTAGCTGAGATCATTTAGCAAATTTAGTGATTTAGTACACAACCAGGACTGGATGAAATGGAAAATTCCCCCATTTGCTGTCTGGGGTCCCCTTTTCAAAGAGCCTGTTGTATAAGTTTGCTTCCCTATTTCTGGGCCAACCCATCTGGGTTTGGCCCAGTGGGAAGTGTATTCTATCTTTGTACGAAAAGGAGAAAGTATATCTCTGTGTAGGGGCCCCACTAGTTTGTGTCTGTGAGAGGGTAGCAGATAGGACACAGAACCAAAATTGACTATGTTATTGGGGAAACATGGACTGATGAGAACTGGTCCTTAACCAAGCTTTCTAAGATCCTGTACTAGAATGTGACTCTGGAGCTCCCCCTATCTCTAGCCCCCAGTAATAATACCCAGAAAATTAATCTGGTTTCACCTCTCAGAGAGAGCTAGCTTGAGCTCTCATGTTTGGTAGAAATAGTTCATAAAGCAGATAACTTAAACATAATATATTAAGTACGTCAGGATATGTCATTAAGCTGGGTGTTCTGAGCATGGATATATCTTTTGTAACATTCACTAAGTAAATCCCTCTGAAATTCCGTATTTCTTGTCTTACAAAAATAAGAGAAAATAAAAACTGCTAAATTAAGGCCTATCATCACTAGTTTGCACCAACATCTCATTAAGCAAAAAAGAAATCAATCAGAGAAATATATCTTGGTCCCTAAAATCACAAAGATGGTATCTTCACAGCCAAAGTAGAGTAAGCTTAAGTAACTATTCAAGTTATTTAATCAGTCTATATATCTTGAGGGGGGCAACTAAGACAGTTTTTAAAATTTTGGCTTTGTCTAATTACTTGATAACTAATTACTTAAAACTGTTGATTTTTTTCCTGCAGATACATATACAGTTTTTCTTTTTTTTTTTTTTTTTACAAGGAACAATGGGTAGAAGAAGCAAAGAAGGAAATTTAATAATAGTAATAGCTGTTGTATTTGTCCTTCATTTTCAAAGAGGATGATGGCATCAGGGAAATAATGATATGACTTGCAGTTGACTTTGATTTGAGTGAGGGAGGGCTGTGCAAGGTCACCAGCCTCACTTTCTCCTCCAAAGCCATCTGGGTCCAGTGGCCAGATATTCATTAGGACAACTGGAGATGGCACAGGATACAGTGGGAGACCCTGGCCCTTTTAGGCTAAGGTCTTTTTTGGTTCACACTTTGAGTGAGGTAATGCCTATTCAGTGAATAGGCCTCTTTAAGAAATGAGTCAAGGGGGGTGGCTAGGCGGTGCAGTGAATAGAGCACCGGCCCTGGAGTCAGGAGGACCTGAGTTCAAATCCAGCCTCAGACACTTAACACTTACTAGCCATGTGAACTTGGGCAAGTCACTTAACCTCAACTGCCTTGCCAAAAAAAAAAAATATTTTCTTAAAAGAAGCACGTCAAGGGATGGCCCTTTTAATTAGAAAAAAAGAATAGTAATAGCTAACATTTGTATAAATAGTGTTTTGGGGGTATGTAAAGCACTTTATGCTCATCTCATTTGATCCTCACAACAACCCTGGTAGGAAGATGGGGTTTTGTTTGTTGGTTTTCTCCCATTTTACAGAAGAGGAAACTGAGGCAGACAGTGGTTAAGTGACTTTGCCTTGGGTGACTCAGCTAAAGTCTGAGGGAGGAATTAAAATGAGGTCTTTCTGATTCCAGGAGCAGTAACATATCCACTGTTCCATTTAAGAACTAGAGCTATTCAAAAGTGGAATGGACTTCTGTTGCCTTAGAAGAGAATGGGCCCCCCCTTCCCTGAAAGTCTTCCTGCATAAGCTGGAGAACTTGTCAGGGATGTCAGAGAAAGTGTTTTTATTCAGGTACTGCTTATTCTTGATGGCCTTGGAGTTTCCTTCGAATTCTGAGATTCTGTGTTTTAATAGAAGACAGTCCCCAGTGAAGATGATCTACAAACACTTTTGAGAACTTATAAAAATAAGAGGATGGGTATTTCTATAACTGTCTGTCTTTATTATATTTAAATAAGTTTTTCTGTTTTCTTTTGCCTGGAGTAAAGTATGTTCAAAAATAAAGTAAAGGCAATAGCAAAGGATTAAGCTCCATTATTCTTGAAGGCACAGTTTGACATAGCATTGTACAAGCCCAAAATAAGCCAGCCTTAGGCTGTTTGGAGGGTCTGTTCTTACTACTGCTCCAGATATTATGTAACACAGGTTATGGCCTTCATGGAGCAATTTGTATCCTTATGTATTTTTCTTTGCTATACCCTCGCTTTACTAGTCCAGAGCCCATTTTCTGCAGGAATCGTTTCCTGGTTCATTTAGCTACTAAAGCCTTTCTCTTTCAGACTGCCTTCACTATACTGTATATATCTTGTAGAAAGTTATTCACATATGGTCTTCTCCATTAGGATGTGAGTTCCTGTGGTCAGAAACCATATTTCAACCTTTGTATCCCCAGTGCCTAATACAGGGCTTGGCACACAGGAACAATTTAATAGATGCTGTTGACTGCTTGATGAGAGATTTTCTCTCTCCTACAGCCCCCTACCTAGACATCAAATATGCGAGAATTCACATTCCACGGATACAGACAATGTGATTTTGTTTCCAGAGTGGAATGCCAACTATACAGATGAATAAATGAAAGTTCAAAACCTCTTTATATGCAAAGGAAAAAAAGAGCAGCTATAGAAACACACAGGAATTTGTGTTTAGAAACTAGGAGTTTTCAAATTTAAAGTTAAAAGAAACAAAATCCTGGAAAAATACAGGAATTTTTTAAATGGGAAACACTCAAGCAATAAATAATGAATACTGTTAAGTAGAAACTCAAGTCAGTTTCTCAACATCAAAGACAAGAGAACCATCCTAATATTAAAAATGAATAGCAAGACCTTAAAATCTGCCTCACAGCTTGACACTAAGAAATGAGGTTTCTTTCTATTGTGTTAGGATAGCATGGAAGTCTCAGAGTCTGAAACAGATCTGATGAGGGCCCTAAAACATAACTTTCACATGTTATCATTGGAACTTAAGTAAGCTTGAGAAGTCCATGACAAGAAATGAGATCCTGGATTTAATTAGAGAATTTCCCAGTAACCAGGTTTTGAGCTAGGAGGGGCATCCCAGGAGGTTTTGTAAACATGTAGCAAATATCATTTCTAAGCTAGACCAATTCAAACACAACAGTGAGCTCTGAGAATGTCATTAGATGGAGAAACTTATTGAATAAAAATATTTTAAGAAAACACACCCTGATTTATGGAACTTGACTGGCCAAACCCATCATTAAAGACAAATAGATCTTTGCTTCTTCCTGAAAAATCTTGGATCTTCCCTGACAACTTTTTTTCCCATAAGTCCAAGATCAACTGTCATCCAGGGATTTGTCCTGGCCAACCTCTCATCATAGGGTTATGAGTGACCTGTTTCCCCTAAAGTCTAATTTCATTTGAGGCCAAGATTTATTGAGATGGATGTTCAAAGGCAAGGAGATGGGGTCAAATGGGGGGATAGACCAGAAAGTCCTTGCAATGAGTTCCCACTGGGACTAAACTTTGTGTCAGGGATCAAATTCTTTATGTTTCCACCTGTCCCATCATAATTTTCGCGGATTTAGATATGTAATTATATTTATCGTTTTTCTTGTCTTGAAGCTTGAGTTGAACAGAGAAGTTCTAGTAAGAGAAGAGGCCTATCATTATTATCTGAACTTTTCCAAGTTCACATAGACCTAAAATGTGAGTAGAAATTAGGCAGTGGCATGATAAAAGGAGAGAAAGTGTAGAGTCCACCAAGTTTGTCTATCCCCCAAATAATCCAGTTAATTAAACAATGGCATGTCATCAATTTAATAGAATCATTAACAAGGGTTAATGGCTATACCCCCAAAGAGAAAATTCAAACTAATTACCTTTTCCATTTACTCCCAGCAAATTTCTCCATCCTTCCATTACAACTTACTTCAATATCAAATTGCTTTAACTTAACAAACATCAAACCAACAGTAGAAAACAAAGATGGTCCTTTTCTTCAGTCACAGCACAGTACATAACCAGTGATTAAAATAGATGTCAAGCAATGATTTCTATTGTGCACCTTTTTTCTCTCCACTAAACAAGATAGATCAGGTTCCACTAAATGAATTAACAAGTTCATCTGGAAGGATAAGAAACCCCACATTAACAAAAAAAAAAGTGTGTATATATCTAAATTGAATGGAAGGCATATAACACTTAATATCATAGCTTCCTCTTGGGCCTCTGTTCCTCAAGCTACTGTTTTGCTATGGATTGAAAATTCAACAAAGCCATCACTTTTCTAGAGCCTACAGTTATTGCCAACTAATCATCTCAGAGTTTGGTCAAGAAAGCATAAAAATAATTGAATCCTCATGAATATACTTTGCTTTGGGAAAACAATAGCCCTCTTATTTGAAAAGGTTCATTAGTCTCATGTTATTTCAGTTTGTGTAGAAGAGCCAAAATTTACCTAATGACAAAACCCAAGTCAGAACTCCAAAAGGTTTGTCTTTTAAAAAAATATGATATTTTAATTTTTCTTCAATTACATGCTAAAACAATTTTTAAGGGGCGGCTAAGTGGAGCAGTGAATAGAGCACCAGTCCTGGAATCAGGAGGACCTAAGTTCAAATATGGCCTCAGACACTTAACACAAAAACTAGCCGTGTGACCTTGGGCAAGTCACTTAACCCCAATTCCCCTATTTCCCTGCCTTCCCCCTCCAAAAAGCTAAAAAAAAATTAACATTTTTTAAAGTTTTGCTTTCCAAATTCTATCCTTCCTTTCCCCTCCCCCCTCCCCGAGACAGCAAGCAATCAGATATAGGTTATACATATAAAATCATGTAAAACATTTCCATATTAGTCTTTTTTTTACAAGAAGATGAATAAAAAAGTGAAAAATAGAATGCTTCAATCTGTATTCAGACATTATCTTCTTTCTCTGTCATCCTTGCCTTGTCACTGGACTTCAGTGACTCTGGAAGAGAGAGTAAGGTTGAAGATTTTGCGCAACTCTGCCTCACTTAAATTCAATTGAAGAGCAAGTCAAGACATCACCCTGAGATGCCATTGGTTCTTTTTTTGGGGGGTGGGGGGGGATAAACAAAGGACAAACAACAATCCCTTTGAAGGAAGAACCCAGTTGTGCTTTTGCCTTTAGGTCCCCCGGTGTCTAGCACATCGTGTTAATAAAAGATTAACTAATTGAAACTATAGCAGGTAAACTCCAAATGAATATAGCTATTCCATTTTGCTCAATGTGGATAGATGACTACCCTCAGCTTATGTGGTCAAGAATGAAATTATTTCCATATAAAAAGGGTCACAAAGACTTTGGAGTGGACCATATAAACATAACAAAGAAACAGATGGAGACCATACCATGCAAAGCATTAAGCTGTAACAGCTCTACAAGGGGCAAAGAAGAAAGTAAGTGCAAAGTAGAGATAATAAAAGAAGTCTGCACAGAAGGCTGCTGTGTCCATACTGCCCCTTGGAGGAAATGACCCATGAATAGACAATGAAGCTGTGGAGCATCATATACAACCACAGCACCAAGACATGGAAAAGAGACTGTAACCAAGATATAATGATGGTTTTAACACATAGCTCTTTAGGGGTTCCCAATAATTTTTAAGAGCAGAAAGAGATCTGCAGGACAAAAAGTTTGAGAACCACTCACCTAGAAGGAGTATATATAAAGTCCAATATTAACCCAAAATCTTCTCAACTTTGCCTTGGTGGTGGGGAGGCAAGGGGATAGAAGACTCACGCTATGGTTGGATGTGTTTCAGATCTTTTTTTTAGTACTAGCTGGTTACCATTATCTCTCTCATCTTCTATCTCCCTGAGTCAATGTTCATCTGCCTTCACATGATGGTCTCAGATTTACCACATACAGAGGAGGGGATTGAATATTTTCCATCATACTACCACTTCCATGGATGCCTACTTCTACATCTGCACCTACCAGATCTCCAGGGGTTGCCATTGGATCTGCAAGATCCTGTCATCACCAGGATGAGAATTACAAATGGATATTTTTGCAGACCCTTGATATTGCCTCAGTCCTAAGTCTTATGTCTAGAAAGTAGCAGGACCTCTAGCTACAGATATTAATGAACCAGTGGTTATAGGATTGTATAGATCACAGATTTAGAGCTCGAGAAACATGAGGAAATTGAACCAAATTCTTTTATTTTCTAGGTAAGGAAACTGAAGCCCAGAGAGTTCATGAGATCATATATCTAGAGCTGGGGTGTATAAGGTATTTAGGGAGGACTAGCACCTCTGGGTATGAGGGTTTGCTGAGGACTTTTCAGGGCTGCTTATCTACTTTTAGCATCCACTTGTCCCTCAACTCTTATCTGTGACTCCAAAAAGCTATAACATGTACAGTGGCTACAACTGAATAAAACCATATCTGCAGATGAGCTAACCCAGATTGAGGCTAACCAACAGGCTTCAAACCCAGTGGTGAGTCACAAGGATGTCTCCCTCAAGCATGTGAAATGGAACAATTTGTTCCAACACCCACAAAGGCAGACAAAGCAGGCACTGAGGGGCTCTTAGACCTTGGTCAGACATCACAGATACCAAGTTCATCCACTGCATCCCAGACCATCGTCAGTTCTCTTTACTTTTGTTCTGCCACTGGATTTCAATGACTCCTGAAGAGAGAGGGAGGTTGATGACCATGCAACTCTGCCTCATTTAAATCCAATTCAAGAGTGAGCAAAGACTTCACCCTCATGATGTCATTGGTTCTTTTTGAAAATGAAGGATGGACAACAACAATATCTCTAGGTAGAAGCGTCCTCAGAATCCATTTAATCTAATCCCCTCATTTTACATATGGGGAATTGTAAGGGTTATGGGATTTAAAGATCTTCCATGCCCCATTGGACTTGCTGACATAGCAGGAAGGGACGGAGCAAGAGGAAGCAGAAGCCAGCCACGACAGCGGCAGCAGCAGCAGAGGCAGTGGCAGCGGCAGCCCGAACCCCTTTCTGAGTCAGCCAGAATTTCTGCTAAGGACTCCTGCTAAGGACTGCCAGGGGCCGGAGCTGCTGGGAGCATGCTTCCTGGACACTGGGTGGTTGCTGTGAGTGGGGAGAGGAGGACCTTTGCCTGATGTAGCTTGTTCTGTTTTAAAGGCTTGAGAATGTGGGTGCTTTCTACTTTATCTACCTGTGCCAATTTCTTAACTACTCTGATGGCTTTGACTTTCTGGTTTTGGGACTCAGTCTTTTGGTATTTTAATAAATGTTCCAGTTTATTCCCCCATATAGAAAGCCTGATATATTTTGTGACTGATAACTTCACCAGCATATCTGTAATTTCCATAGGCATTGTGAATATTGCATTGCTGATACAGGAATTTGAGACAGAGAATTTAAGTGACTTGTCCAAAGTCACATATATAGTTACTATCAGAACTAGGATATGATCCCAAGTCCTCTGACTTCAAAGTTCCATTGAATCATATTCATCCTAAGCCACCATTACAGGTGTAGGATTCATGATTTTACTCTTTCCTACAACTCCCTCATACCTTGTGAGTATGCCTTGATCCCAATACACTACCCTTGCTCAGTATCTCAATGTGGTTTAAGTAACTCCCTTCCATTCTGTGCCTTAGTCTTCTTCTGCCAGAAGAGAATTTTGAAGCAGACAACATTCAAGCTCCCTTCCAGCCATTCTATGATTCTATACTTCCTGACCCTTCCTTCTACCATGTAGGTGGGAAATAAGCCAGTGTTTTTCAAGGCTGACAAAGCACTTTGCAATTTTCATATGAAAGTCATTGTTTAAAGGAAAGACTTATTACATTTATATTAAAAACACACAGATGGAGAAATTATAGCTAATGGCATGACTTTCCACATTTCCCATGAAAGTTAAACCAGAGCAAATTGCTTTCCCTGTAGATGGTAAATTCACTTACAAATATCCAGCATACCTTGTTAATCCATTACAGGTTTCCAGTGTAATACAGAGCTGTCTACAATTTGCAAAACAAAAGGGTTGGCTGCAAAGAAAATGAAGGAAAAACAAAGGGCTGCATTTCATTGTTACATGGAAAAAACCATTAAGCCCAAGCTCAATTTAAACAAGTTACCACTGGACAGTGTGGTTTGTGTGTGATTATAAGTTCTGGGAACCCATAATGAGATAAATAAAAGGAAAATTAAACATTATACTGGAAAATGGAGTTGGGGAATTGAATTCATTTGTCAACTGAAGGGGAAATGGAATCTAAAGACATTTAAAGATATGTGGTTTGTGTGCATGGAAGTTGGGAGGTAGCTCTGTTCCAGGTAAAGAAGTTAGCTGTTTGCAACTACAGCTT
The DNA here is from genome assembly GCF_028583685.1 of Petaurus breviceps papuanus. NCBI lineage: Eukaryota > Metazoa > Chordata > Mammalia > Diprotodontia > Petauridae > Petaurus > Petaurus breviceps. The sequence continues at coordinate 36,572,872 of NW_027187460.1, forward strand.
CAGAGCGATAATTATAGACATACATTAAATAACATTATATCTCAATAATGCTGATGGTTATTAGAACTTTATCCTTTTGTTATGTTGAGACAAAATTCAATAGAGTTTCTGGATATAAATAGACTGCCAATGTACCATAGTTGTGACTTCCCAGACCAAAACACCCTTCCCTAGACACTGGTCCTTTATGTGTTTTCTTCCCCTGTTAGAATGTAAGCCCCTTGATGGAGGGACTGTTGTGGTTTAAAGCAAGGGACACCAAAAACTTTTGAGGTGGGGGCTCTGTCCACCCAAAAACTGTTGAGGTTTCATGATGTGTTGTGGTAGAAGCATCTCAAAGAATTCAGAGTTAGACCACCTCTAATCGAAGTATAAGCATTTATTGAGATTGACACCTCTTAGGAAGCAGGCTAAGTTCAAAGAGGAACCAGCAACTTCAGAAAAAGCAAGATGGATTTTTATGGGGTAAAGATGCAATTATATAATGAGAATCATGAATATTAAAAAGGCAGGAGGGGTTTGTTAAGGGATTAGGTAATGGAGGAGGGGTCCTATCTATGGTTTGGTGGTTAAACATTCTGGTCTTGCTGCCCTCTAATTGGCTAGCTATCGTGGTCCTGTCTGGTCAAGACAGATAGTTACGGATAGTGGTTCTATCTGGGGTTAAATGGATGATGTGATTGTGATTGAATACAAGAACACACCTGTTTCTGTGGGAATGTGTCTGGGGACAGTGACTAGGTAGAGTTTTCCATCATATGAACATACCTGCTATTTCTGTGGGAACTAAGAGTTCAGGGACACACCTGTTGTTCCAATGAGCAGTGAGGCATGTACGAAGAAGTTAGGACATTGGGGGGGGGGGGGGGGGGGGGTAGGTAGGTATAGTGGCCCTGTTGTTCAGTGGAGCCAGGCCTATAATGAAGTTAAAATATTGGGGCTGGGGGAAGCTTTATTAGCATTCCATCAGGACTCTCTGTCTTTTGTACTTGCATCTCCAGGACATAGCATAGTACCTGGCTGTAAAGACTCTTGATTATCACCATTGAATGAGAGATATATACATATACATATATGTATGTGTATGTATATATATATATACATATACACACATATTGATATATGATACACATATTTTTGTTGTTTGGTAGTTGTAGGCACAATCAACTCTTTGTGACCCTATTTGGGGTTTCCTAGGCAAAGATGCTGGAGTAGTTTGCAATTTCCTTCTCCAACTCATCTTAACAGATTAAAAACTGAGGTAAAGAAGGTTGAGTGACTTGTCTAGGGTCACAAAGCTAGTAAGTATATTAAGCCAGATTTAAACTCAGGAAGATGAATCTTCCTAACTTCAGGTCCAGCACACTATCCACCGCACCACCTAGCTGCCCATGATAATACACATACAGACATATGTGTGTATATGTATATGTATATGTATATATATATACATATATATATTATATGTGAATATTTTCTATATAGAATAAGCAGTCAGTATTAAAACCCAGGCCCCAGGACTATACTACCAGGTCCCTATGATTTCCTATCCTGCAAGTATTGCTAATAAACATCATTCTCAGCTTATATTTTGGGCCCTTCTCTTCCCACGTTGTTCTTTTTTTCTACTGCTCCCACCAGTATCCTCTCTCTCTAGGCTCCATTCTTGACACCACAGACTTCCTAGTCACAGTTCCCAGCATCCAACCCTGGAAGATTCTTCTGCAGCCATGCTCCAGCAACCATTCTCACACTGGAAGATCCCTCTGCCCTGGATCCCATTCCTCGGATTGGTCAGTTTCTCCTGGAATCTCCATTTTAAAGGAAAAGCCCAAGCAAGAAATGTTTACTCCTTCATTCCTCACAGAGCTCTTATCTCCATAACCCAGAAAATCCCTCTGCCCTTGGGGTCCCTTCCTCCAATTGATCAGCAATTCTAGGAACTTCCATTTTAAATGAAGTGCCCAAGTCAGCCTTTTCATTGTGTGTTGTGTCCCCTCCCCCACCCTTAGAATGTAAGCTCCTTGAGGGCAGTCTCTCTTTGTAGCTTATATTTGGATCCCCAGTGCTGAGCAGAGTTCCTGGAATACAGTGTTCCCTTAATAAAAGCTCATTTAATAGAATCTAAACCTAAAATTCCCATAACTACAATAGGAAATTTGACTTCAGGCAGTAAACTGTTACTCCAGGCTGGGTAGACCGATCCTTTTCACCAAGAAAGTGGGTAGGCAGGAGGCTCAGAAACTTTCTTCAGTAATCTCTGTCTTGAAGTTGTGGCAGTAAACTGACAATGTGGCCTCAATTGGTTACAATCACTATGGAAACTGTCTGCCATGGCTTGGGACCTCAAACTTGATTTATTAGCACCTACTTGAGAGGGCCTTCTGTGTCATTTCCTTCCCTCATAGGTTTTGATCAAGGAAAAGACAGCTGACATATAGGTTAGACAAGGGGACAAATTTTAGAAGACAAGTTAAAGAGACAAATTAGACAAAGTTTTAGTTGCTCAGAAGAAAAGCATTATCTTTGCAAGGACTAGCTTCTATTATTATAAAAGTCCCATTAGCTTTCGGGAAAGCAGCTGTCTCCTTTGTTGATAGACTTGAATTTAATTTTAGAGATCATTAGACCACAGAGTTGGAGCTGGAAGGAACTTTAGAGGTCATGCAACTCCCTCATTTTATAGGTGAGAAACTGAGGTCTGGAGAAGTTGTGACTTGCCCAAGGTCTCACAAGTATTGGTGGCAGAGCCAGGACTGGAATCCCAGTACCTCTGACTCCAAATAATAACAGCTGCTGCCTATATAATGATTTAAGACTTCCAAAGCCTTTTACATATAGAATTTCATCTGATACTCATAACACTGACAGATGCTGTTAATCACTCCTTTTTATTGAGGAGGGACCTGTGAGAGAGACAGAGATAGAGAAACAGCAAGAGACAGAAACATAGAGACAGAGAGAGACAGAGGCAGAGAGACAGAAAAAGACAGCAAGTGACAGAGACAGAAAGAGACAGAGAGGTAGAGAGAGACAAGAGAGAAAGATTAAGTGTCTTGCCTAGGGAAGCTAGATGATGCAGTGGATAGGGTACCAGGCCTGAAGTCAGGAATACTAATCTTCTTTGATATCAGATCTGGCCTCAGACACTTACTGGTTGTGTGACCCTGGGCAAGGCACTTAAACTCTGTTTGCCTCAGTTTCCTCATTTGTAAAATGATTTGGAGAAGGAAATGCAAACTGCTCCAGTATCTTTGCCAAGAAAACCCCAAATGGGGTCACAAAGAATCAGACAAGACTAAAAAATAACTCAAAAACAACAACCAGAGTCAAACCATCAATCAATCAACAAATATTAATTACCCACAATGTCACAGACACTCTGCTAAGTGCTGAGAGTACAGGTACAAAGAATGAAACAATACCTAATCACAATGGGTTTACATTATAATGGGAGAGACAAAAGTACACAGAAAAATGTACACAACTAGTAAGTGTCTAAAGATTTGAACTCATTTTCCTGACTTCAGAACCAGTGATCTCTATCCACTGTTACAAGCTGCCTCTCTAAACACATGTATCTTATTGACATAGAATTCCCCTAACATTCAGTTGCCAGTTGAAACACCAGTGATATTGTAGTGATTATAAACAACTGAGCTTCAATACTGAACAATATTCTCAGGTTACAAGTATCCGTTTAGGACTAAAATTCTTACTATAATTATCATTGAGAATTGTTGCCTAAGTTTCACATCAACCAGTTCGGTGACTAATTTCCAATGTAGTATAATTTACATGAAATTGGACTTTTTCAAAAGGTTTCAAATCTCTTACTTCACTTTGTCATTGCAATAGCCCTGTGAAGTCATATGGCATTCCAAGATGTCTTTGAGAAAGTCAACCTTTCAGCTGCTGGACTGTTGCCTTACGGTGGGACGTCCCCCATGTGGGCTGCTGGCCTGCCTGCCTGCCCTGCTTCATATATGGATGCTGCCATAATCTCAATCTTAAAGTCATTACATTTAATTTTATTGGAAGACATTTTTTTTATTTTCACCACAATTAGCTCTATAATTACAGTTCTGATATTAGAATGGGAATCTCTGAAGTAAAAGGGGGAAAAAAGCTTAACTTTTTGAAAACATAAATAAAACAAAAGGTTTTTAACAGTCAAAAGAAAATAAACAGGTATTTTTGATCCTGATAATTATTTGATTCTGATTATTAGGAAGCATATCAAGGGGAGTTATATGTCCACTGAAGGTATTCACCACTGTTGTGGAGAAAGTCACGTACAAAATCAAAATGGAATAGGGATTCCCTATAGGGTGGTTGATATTGTTGAGTCATTTTTCAGTTGTATACAACTCTTAATGACCCTATTTGCAGTTTTCCTGACAAAAATACTAGAGTGGTTTGTCATTTCCTTCTCCAACTCATTTTACAGATGAAGAAACTGAGGCAAACAGGGTTAGGTGACTTGCCCATGGTCACACAGGCAGTAAATGTCTGAGGCTGGATTTGAACTTGGGTACCTCTGATTCCAGGGCTGGTATTGTATCTACTACACCACCTAACTGCCCAAGAATATAATGGTAATCTGTGAAAGGACAATTTTAATGAAGCAAATGTAGTGTAGCACAGTGGATAGAATGTCAGGAAGGCCTGGATTCAAATTCTTATCAAAGTTAATAAATTTCTCTAAGCCTCAATTTCCCCAAATGGAAAATGGTGATAATAATATCTGCAGGATCTATTCCACATAGTTTCTATAAGACTCAAATGAGATGATGTATACAAAGAGTTTTACAAATTTAATGTGATTAGCACAGTGAGTGGTACACATTGGAGCTTAATAAATTTTTATAGATTGACTTGCTGACTATAAAAAAATTAGTTTCAATTATTAGGGCAGTAGAGACAGAAATCAGAATGCTAAATGAAAGAGATTCAGGAGTGTTTGGGAAATAAGAAAGAGGAAGCATTAAATATAGTCTACTCTTTTTAGGAGTTTTGCAATAAATGGGTAAGTAACACAAAGCATGATAGCTAGGGGAACAGGTGGAAGGATAATATATATCTTTTATAATAAATAAGAATAATGTAATATTAATATACCAATAATATAATAAAAGGTTTTGCTTTTATAATGCTAACAAAACCCATGATTGTTATATCATATTATTTATTTTTCTTAATAGGGAGAGAGTGCCATATTGAATGTGCAACTAGGTGGCTCAATGGATAAAACAACTAGTCTGGAGTCAGGAGGACCTGAGTTCAAATTCAGCCCCAGACACTTACTAGCCATGTGATCTGGGCAAGTCACCTAACCCTATTTGCTTCGGGTTCCTCATTTGTAAAATGAGCTGGAGAAGGAAATGACAAACCGCTTTAGTATCTTTGCCAAGAAAACCCCAAATAGGGTCATGAAGAACCAGAGAGCACTGAAATGACTGAATTACAATACCATATTGAAAATAAATGTATAGAAAACACATTTTTAGTCAATTGAAAGACAACGAGGGGCATTGGTCTACTCTTCTGAACTTTTAGAGTCAAAAGGCCTGGGTTACAGCCCTAGCCAAGCTCCAACATTCACTCTGTGGACTCCAATAAGTTACTTATTCTCTCTGATCCTCAGATTCTTCTTCACTAAAATGGGGAAAATGTGTGCTTTCAGTATTTATCTTACAGAATTATAGTGAGGAAAACACTTTGTAAATATTAGAGTGCTTTAAAAAAGTTTCATCTAAATTTGAGATTTCACTGATATAATAGAACTAACTACCAATATGGAAAACCTTGGTCCAGGACAGATGAGCATCTCCTCTGTCATTGGTACAGTTGGAAAGTGGCATGGAGTTTGATGGGTACAGGGGAGGAAATGCAGCAGCTAACTGGGACCATGAAGGGAATATTGACCTTGGAGTCAGGAAGACTTGGGCTAGAATTCTAACTCAGATACTTTTTTTTTAGCTATGCAATCCAGGGTACTTACTCTTTCTCTGCCTCAGCTTCCTAATATGTAAATTAAAAATCAGAATAGCTCCTAATCATAGAGTTGTTGTAAGAATAAAATGAGAAAACATACACAAAGGATTTTTAACTCTTAAAGTACTGTATAAGAATTTATTAGTATTACTATTATCATAATTATAATTACTATTAATATTAAATCAAGTGACTTGCTCTTGGTCACACAGCTACCAAGTGTCATAGGTAGGACTTTTTTTAAACCCAGTTCTATAGTCAATTGGAACAGGAGATAGAATGCTAGGCTTAGAGTGAGAAAGACTGGAATTCCAGTCTGGCCTTAGACACTTACTAGCTGTGTGATGTTGAACAAACACTAACCCTTTATTTGCCTAAGTTTCTTCAACTATAAAATGGAGATCATATAGCACGTACTTCACAGACTGTGAGGATCAAATGAGATGTTTGTAAAGTATTTAACAAAGTGCCCAGCCCAGCATGTTGTAGGTGCTTAATAAATTACTGTTCCTTGATTTATCCTTCCCCTCTTCCTGACTTTCAAATAGGCCACTACACTATCCAATACTACCTCTTAGGATGTTATATAAATATGAGTTATTCTAAGTGTATATTATAAGAGTAATGAAAATTCAGATCTATATTTGTTGTTGTTAAGTCACTTTTCAGTAACGTCCAATTTTCAATGACCTTATTTGGAGTTTTCTTGACAGATACTGGAGTTTGCCATTTCTTTCTCCATCTCATTTTACAGATGAGGAAACTGAGGCAAGCAAAGTCAAGTGCCTTGCCCAGGGTCACACAGCTAGTAAGTATCTGAGGCCAGATTTGAACTCAAGAGGAAGAGTCTCCCTGATTCTAAGCCCAGTAGCCTAGCCACTGAACAAACCAGCTGCCTCACATTTATACAGTAGTGCTTTAAGGATTATAATGTGATTTTTGCTTGCTTGTTTTTTTTTTTTGCAACAACCCAGGGAGGGACATAAAGTAAATGTCATTATTTCTATTTTATAGATGAGACTTGGGGGAGAAGGAACTTAGCCCTATTGATAGATATAACAGGTAAGAATGAGATTGAATGGCTCAGGAGGTCGAAATAAATAAGGGCAGCCATGTCACAGGGGCAACATAATAAGGAAGCTGTATTAGATGAAAGAAAAACATCGAATAGGATGAAAGTGACTTTGGACTCCTGGGGATAAAGTGTTATTGACAGCAGACAATAAATGGTATATTGGGGGCACTTAAGAAGTTTTCATGTTTCCTGTAGGAAAAAAAAATAACTTCAAAAGGGGACAGAGAACAAAGACAAAAGTCTGGACCTCAAAACTTGTAAACACTATTTAATTCTTCCTGGAAAGGAAGTCCGTTATTTAGGTGTGGGGAAGGGAGGGAATCCCCAATAAATACCCAGGATTTTCATATCAACAATTTCCCCTTTAATATATTGACTTGGTCATTTCCAGAAAAACAAGATAGTGATAGGTAGATTTTTACCTGAAATCCCCTTAAATATCCACTTCTTTTGGTCACTTCTTCCTCACAGTTCTTCCTGTTGCTTATCAGCAACACCCCAAATAGCCTAGGTTAAACTTGGAAATACTGAGTGGGTGACAAGAGAATCATTTCCATTAGTTATGGAGATTAATAGGATTAGGATAGTCTAAATATTCATTCAAAGAGTAATGAGATTATATAGTAATGCTACTTTAGGTGAGAGCTCAGTTTTATAGTGGAAAGCTGGAAGGCACATGGAATAGTGTCTATGACTTTGAATTATGAAGATAGAAGTTCAAATTCTGCTTTTGATACTTCCTAGCTATAACCACACACATCCTTTGATCCCTTAAGCCTTAATTTTCTCATATGCAAAATGGCGATAATATCTTTGCAGATATTATCCTCCTACAGATGAGGATTAAGTGAAACAGTAAATAATTGTGTGTACCTTCAAGTACTATATAAATGTAGTTATTGTTACCACATTTATATGTTCATGGCATGATACATAGAGTCAGCCTTAGAGTCAGAAAGATTCACACAAGATCCATCTCTGACATATTCTGGATCTATGACCTTGGGCAAATCATTTGACCTTTGGGTGTCCTGGGAACACTCAGCAATTACTGATCTGATTTGTTAGAGGGAGTTTTGTTGCAACAAGTGACCTATACTAATGAAATCACGGGTAGGGAAAAACACATAAGAATATAATATAGACATACACACATACACAAAAATGAACACAGTCTCTTACCTAAAGGAGCTTAGATTCTATTTGGAGAGATATGTAAAATCACAAATACCAACAAAATCAGCATTTGCATGTGTACAAGTGTTGTACATGTATATACACATATGCACAATATACATGTATGTCTATATACATATGTATATTGACATGTATGCACATATACACAAATATAATTTACTTCAGCTTCTATCTGGTTACCATTCCCCATAGACCTCTGCTTGACTTTGTACTATTTAATATTTTAAAAGGTAATGCTGTTAAAGGCATATATGGAATGCTTGTCATATTTGTAGATGACATGAAATGTGAAGAGATAGCTAATACTCTGAATAACAATCAATATTTTAAAAGATTTTGACAAACTAGAACCTTGGGTTAAATCTAGTAAGATAAAAATCAATCAATTTGAATATAAAATCTTACATTCAAGGTGAAAAAATTTTGCTTTGAAGAATAAGAAGCCATTTAGCAAGAAAACAGTTTCTTTAAACATAGTTTGAGGTCTATTTTTGTGGACAGTCACAATATAATATGGCAATAAAAAGGCCAAAGCAGTACTAGGCTGTGTTAAGTAACATCAGCATAATGTATAGCCCTAGGTACTTGGTACTATGACTGAGTCTGCCATGGTCAGATCTCACCTGAAGCATAACATTTTTGGATATGATATTATGTAAGCTGAGGAATGACCAGAACAGGGCCACTAGGATTAAGAGAGGTTCTTGAGATCATAGCATATGTGGATCAATTGAAGAAACGAGATCTGTTTAGCTGGAAAGAGAGAAGACTTAAGGAGGATGCATGACCTGTCTTCGAGCACTTGAATGGTTAAAAAAGCTAAGAACAGAGTCCTGTTCTGTTTGGCCCCAGAAGGCAGAACTAAGAGCAATCAGAAGAATCTGTCAAGATATAAATAGAAAGAAAAACTTCCTGTTAGAGCTATATGAAAGTAGTATCAAAGCTGCCTTAGAAGTAATGAATTCTTATTGGAGTTCTCCAAGCAAAATCTGAATGCCACTTGGCAGAGATATTGTAAAAAGTAGTTCTCCTCCTGTGTAGTCAGGATTAGATGGTTGCTGACATGGGATGACTCTGAGACAACCGTCAATTATTAAGGTATTAGATTCATTTTCAATCAGTCGACTGATTTCTTGAAGCATATCCAATCAAACAATAATCATTTGTTGAGTACCTATTATGTGACAGGCACTGTGAGAGTTGTTTGGAAATGCAAAGATAAAAATGAAAATAGTCCATTACCTAAAGGAGTTTAGATTCTATTTGAAGAGATATATAAACTTTTAAATACTTACCAAATAAGGAGATGACACATATCAAAATCAATGGAATTAGTCAGCAAGTGTTGACTAAATGTCTACTACATTTCTGATATTGTTCTAGGTATTAGAGATATAAAGACAAAAGTTAAGTTTTTTCCTGCAACTTCTGGGTCCTATGATAGACAAAATGGAGGACTACACATTTTCTCCAGTGCTCACAAACACTCAAAAAGGAATTCCCCCAATAGGAATTATGTTCAGGAGGTGAAACAACTGCATTTGTCCCCACAGGTCAAGGCAGCAAGAAACTCAACAAGCTAACAAACTAACCCCTAACCCGCTCCCTTACCACCTCCTACCTTACTAGTCTCATCCTTTCACAGGGTGTACAACTCTACCCACCAACTTGTTCTCAGCAATCCATTCTTTGCTCAATGTCAGAATTTCTTTGCAGCTACAGTCTCTGCTGACAAACCTTGTTCCTGCCATTTACTCCACCATTCTGTGGTAAAAAAGCAGCAGAGCTCAGTTCAGCCCACCCATTTCTGGAGGAGGAAAGGGGATAGGAAAGTATATAGCATTTTACCTGGGATAGTAGCATGCTTCATCAGTGTGCAAACCAACAATAAAAGAAAAAGAAAAAAAAAACTAGAACAGGGTACCAGCATATGTGGGGAGGCAAGCTGCATTAGGCCTGAAGAAAGAGGATTGGTATATAGATAGTACCATTTCTGTGCCACCCCCTCCAAGAATGGGACAGAGACTGATGCTGATTGAAAAATGAATTTCCCAAAGTGAGTGGAAGCTGAGGGAGCTTTGAGGTCAAACTCCAAGGGAAAGAAGTCAGAAAGTGAATAACATAAGAAAAAGGACTGAAACTATCAAAACTCTCAGGAAGAAGAAAACTCGATTAAAAATTGAGAATATAAGCAGTTACACAAACAGGGAAGATCTTAAAATAGAAAGGAAGATGGTCACTATGACATCTAAAAGTTTGCAAACAGTTCTGGTTCTCAAGAGAGTTCTCAAGAACCACAGCAGAATGTTCCCAAATAGCTCAAGAGAGAAATAAGAATCTTTCTGAAAGATAACAGATGGCACATTTATGGTATGCATACCACAAATAGTAAAATAGAAAAACTTGAATCCATGGTGGCAAATCTTCTTATAGTTGTGAAAGAGAGAACGGATTAAAAATACAAAAATACTGAAAAGAAGGACAAGTTGGAAGAAGAGGAGAAATGCAATAACAATAAAAGCATACATAATCCTTATACAAGCAAAATACATTAATCTTGAAGACAAGATGCTTAGAAACAACTTATGGTTTACAGGCCTCCAAAAAGAATACCCCCAAATCAAAAAACCTGAACACCAAAATGCAGGAAAAATACAAGAAAACTAACAAGAGCTTCTGAATACAGAAAACAAAGTTCCAGTTGAAGGAATACACAGTTTGCTTCTAGAAAAGCAAAACAAAAGACAACCCTATGTTACAAATGCAAAAACATGTAGTGAAGGGAATCATAAGCAATGCAACAATATCAGTATTGATTTTATGCTTCAATTGCATTAGCACATTGTAGCAGCAAGCACCCCAAGCGTCCTCAGGGTTTGCAGCTACCACAGGTTCTTGGATCTGCTTTGTTAAAGGAAAGCAACTCAAAATGGGTTAACAAGCTTACTTTAATCAGTCAGACATATATCGTTTACCTTGTTCAGGAGAAAAGGTCAGCACCCTGAACCTCAAAGTATACAGGCATAATTATCAAGACAGAAACATCAAGTAGACAGATTTCCAAACTGTCCAACCATTACATCCATACCCAGTCAACATCTGGGTTTCCACATTCTGGGTTTTTCAAAGCCGGGGGACTCTCAACAACGGCTTCCCAGAATTCAGATCAAATCACAGAACACTTCTCAAAGTGAGTCCCAAAACAAAGCTACACATCAGGGCTTATATAGCCTTCTCCTGGCTCAGAGAATGTAACAACCTTATTGACCCACTGGCCAATCAAAAAGTATCTAATGAAAAACAAGCCTCCCTCCCCAGGCTTCTGCTGCACTTTAGCCTAGGGGCAGGGAAGATCTTTAAAATTTACATTCGCATTACACACATAAATCCATAAATGGAAAAATTATCTGAATTACAACAAGACATACACAGAGATACAATAATAGCGGAGGACTATTGTCCCTCAGTTTTGAACAAATTCAACAGGAAGACAAGAAAAAACACATAGAATTGAATAAATTGCTGATGAAACTCTCAGCATCATATGGAACTTTCACAAAAACTGATCATATATTAGGGAACAAATATTGCAAACAAATGTACAAGGGCAGAAAGGGAAAATACGACCTTTACATATTATAACACAATAAAAATCATAATCAGTTTAGAAGACACAAATAAAAGAATCAAACAGAGACTTAACAATAATATCCTAAAGAACAAATCACAGGAACAATTATTTGAAAGACAATTATAATGTTAAAACAATGTATAAAAATTTCTGGAATGTAGCTAAAGCAATCCTCAGAGGAAAATTATATCTCTAAAAACATACATTAATAAAATAGAAAAGGAAAGGATTAACAAATTGAATATGCATTTTTTTTAAATTAGAAAACTAATAGAAACAGTCTCTACTTGAAGAAGTTGATGGGCATGGGGTGGGGGGTGGTGACAACTTGTTTGCATATACTATACAAATTAAATACAAGGTAATTTTGTGGCAGAACAGGCACTAGCAGTCAAGGGATTTTGGAAAATGAATTCAAGCCTCACTTCTAGCACATTCTGTCTATGTGACCCTGGACAAGTTGTCTATGCACTAGATTTTCAGTGCTCAAGACAATTCTGTAAGACACTGAATTGGAGAGAGAGAGACAGACAGACAGACAGACAGACAGAGACAGAGAGAGAGACAGAGACAGAGAGAGACAGAGACAGAGAGAGACAGAGACAGAGAGAGACAGAGAGAGAGACAGAAAGAGAGAGACAGAGACAGAGAGACACAGAGAGAGAGACAGAGAGACAGAGAGAGAGACAGAGACAGAGAGACAGAGACAGAGACAGAGAGAGAGAGACAGAGAGAGACAGAGAGAGAGGTTGTTGCTTGTCCTTTGTTTTCAAAGAGGGCCAATGACTTCCTAAGGTAATGTCTTGACTCATGCATAAACTGAGTTTAAGTGAGGCAAAGTTGTACAAAGTCATCAGCTTTGGTCTCTCTTCCAGAGTCATTGGCAAGACAAAATTCAGAGGTAATGGCTTGGGATTCAGTGGATGACCTTGGTGTCTTTGATGTCTAACCAAGCTCCAAACACTCCACAGAGCATACTTCAGTCACCTTCATGTCTATAGGAACAAATTGTATTTATCGGTCCATTCCACTGGAGGGGAAGTCTTCACATGCTTGGGGTAGACATTCCCCTTCCTCATCGAAGGGTTTGAAGCTTGTCAGTTGCCTTAAACATAGTTTAAGCTATCTGCTGTGATGGTTTTACTCAGTGGCCACAGTGAATGCTACAGCTTCTTGGAGCCACTGGAGAGAATTGGGGTACAGGAAGACATGGAAGGTTGATGAACAGCCCTGAAAAGGGTTCAGCACACTCTCACACCAGAGGTGCTAGTCTCTGCAAACATCCTATATACCCCAGATAGATAGATATAGGCAAATATGTCAATCTATCATGTATTTATCTATCTATAGATCTATCTATATTATATCTATCTAAACACAGTTTATTTCAGCTACTATGTGGTTACTATGCCCCACAGATCTGTGCTTGGTCCTGTGCTAATTAGTCTTTTTATCAATGACTTCGGTATAATCAAAATGACACAAAGGAGAGAAGGAAGGGATGTTGAAAAAACCTCATGTTAGATGTGGTGTTGAGTTGAGCTTTGAAAGAAGCCAGGGCTTCTAAGAGATGGTGGTGAGGACAAAATGCACTTTAAGCACAGGGAAAGCTTTCTATGTAAAGACTCAGAGATGGGACATGAAATGTCATATGGCAAGAATGCCCATTTGACTGTTCCATATAGTGCCCAGAAGAGAGTTTGAAAAGGGTGAGAGGAAAGTGGGAGAAAGATTGTGAAGAAACTTTTAGTAGGTATAGAAAGAATGGTGGTATGCATTCCTCATTGGAAGTTAAAACCCTATGATGAAGACAAGGCATGCGCATATGGAAAAGCATGTAACTTATTCCAGGAAAATGCCAAATGAAAGGAAGAAGTAAAAGAATTTCACTGGATGCCCATGTGTAGCTCATAAAGTAAATCTTATTAATGGAAAGCCCTAATTCTCATTATAACATTCAGAATTACTGATACTCCATGACAACTCTCCTTTGCCCTTCCTTAATAGCATTTTGGAGCTGATATAAAGCCATTTTGTTTGTCTCAGTTCCCATGTGGCTAAAATGGGGCTAATCTTCAAAACACAACCCCTGTTTCCCTTTTATACGATGTCCCACACCATACTCCCACAATGGTTTAGTCTCTTAATTTCACTTCAGCTGTGGGCAGCTTGAGGTGGGATTCTGGTAATAATAACCACATGTTCCTATCCCTCAGACTCAGTGACACTTATCCAAAGTTCATAAAGTGCTTTCAAATCTTCAAATGAATAGGTCTGAGTATTGCATTAGCCTCTCAATTCCCTATCACCATAACCCCAATCCCCTTTCCAAACACATATTCCCTTTAATTGGGCTAAAGAGAAATAAAGATGGGATCCTAGATGATTACTAGACTTGACTGACCCCTTGAGACTGGGACACTGGGCTAATTGTAGGGCTGTAAGATTATAGGATCATAGAGAGAACTGGAAGGGAGCTGAAATGTTATCTGGTTTAACTTCTTTGCTTTATAGAAAAAGAAACAGACCGAAAGAGGTCATAGGACCAGATTAGAACTAGAAGGGACCTTAGTGGCCATCCACACCAATTTTACAAATGAGCAAAGTGAAGCCCAGAGACATCAAGAGATTTGCTTAAGGTGCCAAAAATGCTATAGTCAGTGACAAGGGGTAGAATTTAAAACCAAGTCCATTGACTCCAAACCTTCCTCCATTGTATCATGGCAAAGGTAACGTTCAAACTTGCGTTCTGTTACTTCTAAACAAGCACTTATCCAGCTATATCTCACATCTTCTGGGCTAATGCTATGGTCTTGGGATTCATTTCCTTTTGAAAGAATACCAGAAGCAAAGAATAGAAAAAGTGGTGAGTTCTAAATTTAGAGCCAGGTAGTTAGTAAATAGGCATTTACTATACACCAGGCACTGTGTTAGTTCTAACTTCTATCCCTGTACAATATCTGTATACTAGAGAGTCAACAGGAACTAGTAGAGAGAAGACTGGGCTCAAGGCTCAGAAGGATCTGGGTTTGATTCTTGCCTTAGACACACATTAGTCATGAGATCCTGAGTAAGTCACTTAACCTCTTAGTGTCCCAAGCAACTGTCTGTGACTTTAAGTCCTAGAAAAGTTGCAGATAATTAATAGAGGTCAACACTGCAATCACAGGAAGTTGAGGCACCACTCCTCTCCTCCCACTGCTCCCAAATGGTGCTGTTTACCTTCTTAAAGAAATGCCTTAAGGTCATTTCTTTTTGTCAAATAATGTATTGCTATAGATCACAGACCCAAAATGTCTCACTATAAGGAAGTCATTATTAAATACCATTTTCTAAAGAAAAATTCACTATTGATTATTTTTTTTCTTTGCCCTAAACAAAGTATTACAATTATTTAAAAAGTTATAATGAGGAATTGAAAAGGTGGAGAATTTTGACATGACCTCTCATAATACATAGAAAATCCCCAGATATGTCCCTTTCCTTTTAGTCAGTGGAGACAGAATTATTTTTGTAATCACTAATTTCTATACTCCTACAATAATTAGCCACACAGAACATAGGATTTTGAAAGGTTCTTTGTTGTATATGTTAAAAAACATAAAAGATCATTTTTTTTCACCATTTTAGTCCATGGTCATCCAAGGATTGAGGAAAGAAAAAAAGGGAAGCTGACAAAAGCACAGAATCCAACCCATACCTCACAATCCCCCCTACAATACTCTCAACCAGAGTTCATGAATTTTATTTTGATTTTCTTCCCCTGAAGACTTTAATTTAAGAGCTTCCTAATTAACTATATGAACTTAGGGGGTAAAAAAACAAAACATTAACCTCCCTCAGCCTCAGTTTTCTCTACTGTAAAAAAAAAGTAGCCCATTGCATTCAGTGGCTTTTGAGGTTACCCTGATGTAGGATCCATAATCCCATAATAGCCTAGTTATTTTTCTTATATGCCAAAAATCAGTGTGGAGGACTACCTCAACATTACACACCAGGGAGGCTAAATGAGAAAACTGAGCAAGATTAACAGACTTGGCTGAAGTCTCACAGACTACTGGATAACATTTCAATGGAGGTATACAGGAGAATGAAAAAAACTTTAAAAAGCACACCTAGTAAGTGTCAGAGATAGGATCTGCATGGAGGTCTTCCTAAAACCACACATTTATCTCCTAGGTCATACTACCTCTATAGTTATTTTATTAGTTTCAATGAATTTATACTTCAAGACTTTGTGCAATTCCCACTTAAACCCCTCACCCTCCCCATTTTCAGAAAAAGAAAAAGGAGAGGTAAATTTTGTCTTTCTCAATATTTAATTCACTCACCATGAAAAACAGTAATTGTAACACCAGTAGATAAGAGGATATTTATTTCATTACCTTTAAATATAGGAATTTATAACCTGGAATTCATGTACTTAAAAAATACTTTGATAACTGCATTTCTTTTTTTTTTAAGCAATTGGGGTTAAGTAACTTGCTCAAGGTTACACGGCCAGGTATTTCTGGGTGGGTGCTAAATGTCTGAGCCCAGATTCGATCCCAGGTCATCCTGACTCTGGGGCTGGTGCTCTTACTTGCTGTGCTACCTGGCCACCCCTGATAATTGCATTTCAATACAATTGGTTTCCTTTTTAGATGTATATGATTGTGCATTTAAAAGCATTATTCCCAGAAAGGGACTGAAGAGGACCCTCTCTCTCTCTCTCTCTCTCTCTCTCTCTCTGTCACACACACACACACACACACAGGTGATTTTTTTAGCCTTCTTTACAAAATTGATTAGGATATCAATCAGTTTTGAATACATGAAACTCAGGCTTTCTAAAATAGTCAACAGTGATGTTTCTTCATCTTTCATTTTTAAGAATGTTCATTGTTTCAAGAAATAGAATGTTTTAGAGTTACAAAATGAATAAATACTTGTAGTTTTCCCCCACTCAAATTTAAATTTTCCTTAATATAAATACAACTTAAATATTTCCAAGTGCTATATTTTATTAATTTAGTCTAATGTTGCATGGCTCTTGGTTCTATGTCAGCCCTTTTTGGAATCAAATGATAGAAGAAACACAAGGAAGGCATAAAGGGATTTAGCTATAGACAAATCATTCCAAGCTTCATCCATCATTCTTTGTTTTCATGCCAGGAATATTGCTCATTTATAGTGGGAAATTGTGTTGAATTTGTTTCAATGTGTTACCCACAGTCATATAGTGCATATCAAAATACTTATAGAAATAAGGCTTGATAAAATTTCCTTTCATACTCATCTCTAATTTGATTCAATTCAATAATCATTTACTAAGAATCCACTATATTCAAGATACTAGTTAAATTCTGGGGCTACAAAGAGACAGAACTTACTTTCTAATACTTTAGAATAAAACATCAAAAGGATTGTGTCTCCCCAAATGCCTTGTTGTGAATGTCCTCCAAATATTATAAGGTTCAGTGAAAAGATATGAAGTCTCCTTTGGTGTGGTCTACAGTTTAAAGAACAGAGCTATATAAAACAGGTAATTGAAAAATGGGGGCTAAATAGGGAACAGTTCTAGAGTTTGCTTACACTCTATTCAGGAATGTAACAGGAATTTGCCATAATATCATCAGCCTATATGAATTAATCATACAAGTCTCTCTGAACTCATTCTGGGTCTTGGGAATAGAATAACTCATGCACAAGAATCTATCCAATGACAAAAATTTATTTTGAAATTGTAGTGTTAATTCACATTTATTAGTGCTTTATAATTTACTAAAATTTTCCCTTCCCCTTTTTATTTTTTATCATAAACTTAACAAACATTGGGAAATACAAATATTAAAATACAGAAAAGAGAAATAAATATGAAACCACAAATGTCTTAGATGGAATTTGTTTTTTCAGAATGTATGTTTAATTTGTCAGTTGGTCAATAAACATTTATTAAGTGCCAACTATGTACAAGGGGCTGTGCTATGTGATAGGGATACCAAAAGGAAAAAAAAAAGACAGTGCCTGTCCCCACTAGTCCCTACAATGGAAGCTCTTCTTTGCAATAAATAAACATATTCAAGGAAACAAATCAACACATTTCCATTCTCATTCTAGAAACCTCTAGTCCAGCTTATTCCTTTCTCAACCAAGAAGTAGGAACCCTATTCACCATCAGTTTTCTTATGTCCTGATTGGTCACCACTGTAATCAAAATTCTAAAGTCTTTCAACATTATTTTTAAAAACTTTCCCTGTAAAAATAATGTGACACACATTATGACAAATGTAATTACCCCCAGTTTACAGAAACTTACAATGCAGAGAGGAAAAATGACTTGCATGTTGGCATGGAACTAATATGTGGACTATCAGGTGGTCCCTGATCTAATGTCACAAAGTGCTATTAAATGACAATACTGGATTCAGAAAACATAAGTTTAATGGGCAGCTAAGTGGTGCAGTGAATAGAGCACCAGCCCTGGAGTTAGGGGGACTTAAGTTCAATTCTGGCCTCAAGTTCAATTCTGGCCTCCGACACTTGACACACTTACTAGCTGTGTGACCTTGGGCAAGTTACTTAACCCTAATTGCCTTGCCTCCCCCCTCCAAAAATAGGAAAAGAAAACATGATTTTGAGTCTTAGTTCTGCCACTTACCAGTTGGAAAAGTGCTTTGATATTCTTGGGTCTTAGCTTCCTGATGATAGCAGGAAGAGAAAAGGGAAAGGGGTTGGTTTAGAAATCATGACCTGAAGTCTCCTTCACCTCTATATCCATGACCTAAATGGGTCAGCCTATTTACAACCCTGTTGGACTAGATAATCTTAAAATCTATTATAATAATAGTGTATGATTCTAAGTAGCTGAACTATTATTAGTGCAACTCATTTTTGACAGATACTATACACAGGATTTGCCAAACCAAAGTGGTTCTGAAAGACCTATTTCTGTTCATGTCACAATGTTACTGTCTCATATCCTGAGATGGAGGAATTTAGCTCAGCTTGAACAACAAATCAAACATAATTTGCCAATACAACCCCCAAACATGGTATTATACTTGAAGTTAATGATACTCAGTGTTTTCATATGTTGTGCTCAAATATTTGAAGGGCTATCACGTGGGGAAAAAATTGTACTTGTTCTGTCTGGTCCCAAAGGGCAGAACTAGGATTAATGGGCAAAAGCTGCAAAGAGGCAGATTTAGGTTTGATATAAGAAAAAAAATCTAAAGCTATCTAAAAATGAAATTAGTTGACTATCAATGGATAGTGTGTTCTTGAAATAGAGAAGAATGGAATAGATATGTCTTGAGCATATATTGTATGCTAGGCACTGTGTTGTGTTCCATAAATATATCATTTGATCTTTACAACAATGCTGGGAGATAAGAACTATTATATCTCTATTTTTACAACTGAGGAAACTGAGGCAGGTAGCATATAAGTGACTTGCCAAGAGTCATACAGCTAGGAAATGTCTGAGGCTGAACCTGAACTCAGTTCTTCTTGACTCCAGGCCCTGATCTCTATCTACCGAACCACTTGGATGCAGAGATATGACAACTAGTTGTCAGAGTTGCCATAGAGAAGATCCTCAGTCTCCTTCAAGTTGGACCAGATGTTCAATAAATTATCTCCTTACTCCAAAATTCCATGATTCTGTATAGTGGCTGCAGCTTAGGTAGGTAGAGTTATAAGTAGCAATATTTATGCCTGGAGCAATGCTAATTATGCCTGAGGCTAATGGCACCAAATGCATTCTCAAATCAAGATGAGGGTACAACCTCTCCTATGAATTCATAGACACCTTGTACTTTCATATTCTAACCAATTCTTCTAGCTAACTAGTTCCTAAGATCTCTTGGTTCTACCCTGATGAAGGGCTACAAGTGCATTCCCCCATCCTCTACATTGGAAAGCATGGGATGAAGCCCCAGTTGTCACTTGTAACCCCAGCCTAGTTATAGTCCTGCTGGTGTATCATTCTGTCTTGCTAGGCTTCTGGTAAATCACTTAAATCTCTCTCTCTTGGTGTTCCATAGGGATAGTAATGCCTTCAGTGCTGATAAAAGTAGTTTTATTAGCAACAAATGAGATTTTAAATGGAAACATGTTTTGTACTCAGGAAGAAAGATACCCTATCAACAAGTCAAGACAAATATTGTAATCATCTCTTCTTCCCATACAACTGCCAGGAGGCATGGTGGGAACATAAAAGAGGTATATGGCATAGTTCCTGACCTTGAGGAACTTAATCAGATTTCTTTTCTTTCTTTTTCTAAGAAAAAAAAGTCTTCATGAAATGCCTAGAGAATAATTTAAGGCTTTTTAAATCAACAGATAAGTTATGTGACATAGACAAATAGTTCCATAAAACAGAGCAGTGGAAACGTTTTGCCAGATGATTGATCCTTTTCCCCTTTAAATATTTAGTGTCGGGGTCACATGGTGGGAAGAGCACAAGATTTCAGAGTCAAGAGGCTTGGGCTTCAGCCCTCATGTGACCACTTTCTAACTGGGTCTTCTTCGACATATCATTGTCCCTTCTGGCCTCAGTTTGCTTAACTATGAAATGGAGAAAATCATAACTACTTTTATGAAGATCAAAAAAGATAATTGGTGTAAACATACTTCATAAACTAAAAAGCCCTGTACAAAAGCTTATATGAGCTAGGATTCTGTATTTTTATATCACTGAATCTTAAACTGGAATAAAGGGCACTAGATTTTCCCTTTATCAAAGTTCAACAGTCAAGATTGTTGCATCATTGAATTCTTAATTTAATCTAAATTTAACTTATGTATTTTAATTCTCTTAAAATGTTTTTTTTAATTTCACTATGAAGCAGGTCAATCCTCTTATTTAATAACATTATCAGAAAACCTCAGAAAATATTTTGATAATAGGCATACTCAGAATAGTCAGAGACATGTACTCACAGAGTATTGGAACTGGAAAGGATCTTAAGGATCATCTGATCATTTCCCCATTTTTTTTTTGTTATTGTTTAGTCATATTCAGTCATGCCTGATTCGCTGTGACCCCATTTGGGGTTTCATTGGCAAAGATACAAAAGTGGTTTGCCATTTCCTTCTTCATCTCATTTTACAGATGAGGAAATGAAGGTAAACAGGGTTAAGTGACTTGCCCAGAGTCACACAACTAGCAATTATCTGAAGTCAGATTTGAACTCTAGAAAATGAGTGTTCCTGACACTCTATTCACTGTGCCATCTCTCTTCCCCCATCATTTCCCCATTTTAGAGATGAAAAAACTGGGGATCAAAGAGTTAGAGCAATAGATTGAACTGGAATCCAGTAAAGTACTTTTTCTACTATACCACAAAATATTAAAAGGAAGTATACTATTGTGGCTATATTGTAGCTAGATACAAATCCTGCTTTCAATATTCTTGAACTGTGTGATACTAAGTCTTGATTTTATCATTTGTAATTTGGGATGAATATCTGTAATATCCAACTCATAGAACTGTTGTGGAACTCAAATGAAACAATATATTCTAGCTAAAGCACTATATAAGTGTCATTGTCCAATAGAAGTGTGTAAAAAACAGTGGTCTAGTGTTTGATAAACCCAAGGACGTAAATTACTAGAGGAAAGACTCCCTTTTTGAAAAGAATCATCAAAAAAAATTAAAGTAGGTTGGCAGGAATTAGGATTAGACTAACATAGGATCATAAAATCAGAGCTAGAAGGGACCTCAGAGGTCATCTATTCCAATGAGAAACTGAGGGTGGTTAAGTGATTTGCTTAAAATTACAAAGGTTGAAAGTATGGAGGTTGAATTGAAACCCAGATCCCAAGACTAAAAATCAGTTTTTCTTGTTTTTTGGTGGTTTTTTTTTTTGTTTGTTTGTTTGGTTGGGTTTTTTTAGTATACAACATTGACTCTATTCTATGTGGCATATAGCATAGCTGATAGAATCCTGGACCTAGAATTAGGAAGACCTGAGTTCAAATCCTGCCTCAGACAATTATTAATTGTGTGACCTGGGGCAAGTCACTTAACCTCTGTCTTTCTGTTTCCTCATCTGTAAAATGTAGATGATAGTACCACCTACCTCTTAAAATTGTTGTGAGGATAAAATGATAACATTTGTGAAACACTTTGCAAACCTATATAAATGCTAGCTACTTTTATTGCATTATATTCTATACTATAATAAGCTCATAAGTGATATGAAAACTGAATGGTAATATCATTAAAAAAATTAGAAGGGGCAGCTAAGTGGCACAGTGAGTACAGCACAGGCCCTGGAGTCAGGAGGACTTGAGTTCAAATCTGGCCTCAGACACTTAACACTAGCAGTGTGACTTTGGGCAAGTCGCTTAACCCCAATTGCCCTCAAACAAAAAAAAAAAAGGCAAAAAAAAAAATTAGAAAAGAACAAACAGGTTCTTTTTCTCATCTATGGCTTTGGAAGGAATTCTAACAAAACAAGGAATAGATTACAAATTCCCTGAGTGCAAGCACTTTCCTCCCTCCATTTCCTTACATTTCCCAGAATTTAGTACAATGGCTGGCACATAGGAAGCCATAAATTAAATATTACTGATTCACTGAGATATTAAATAATAAGATAGTCAATTTTTACTGCATATTTTTTCAATTACACAAATAAAAGACAAAATTAAAAAAGAAATCATAGAATAATTTTTTCCTTAATTATTATTATAAATATTTGTTATCCAAAACACAGGGAACTGATATAAAAACATAGAACCTTAAAGACATTCCAACATATGTAAATGGTCAAATGATATAAACAGTTTTCAAAAGGTTTGCAAATTAGAATATAAAATCCAAATACATGTTCCAAGTCCCGAATAGTAAGAGAAATGTAAGTTAAAAAAATAACTCTTACATTTCACCTAACTCCAAGCAAACTGGCACAGGAAAAAAAAAATGAAGGAGTTATGTTGGTAGAGTTTGATGTTTTGTTTTGTTTTGTTTTTTTAATTAAAGGGGCCATACCTTGACTCACTTCTTAAAGAGGCATATTCACTGGGGGCGGCTAGGTGGCACAGTGGATGGAGCACTGGCCCTGGAGTCAGGGGGAGTTGAGTTTATATCCGGCCTCAGACACTTAACATACAAAAAACTTTGTGACCTTGGGTAAGTCACTTAACCCAAATTGCCCTCCAAAAAGCAAAAAGAGAGGCATATTCACTGAATGGGCATTACCTCACTCAAAATGAGAATGTGAAAAGGCCTTTGCCTAAAAGGGCCAGGGTCTCCCATTGCATCCTGGGCCATCTCCAATTGTCCTGATGAATATAATGTTGGTAAGCACATTGATCAGGTGAGAAGTGGTTGGTTTATCATTTTCTTAGAGGAGATTAAGATCATAGAGTTGACCAAAGAACTAATAAAATTTTAAAGAAGTAAAAAAGAGCAGGTAGGGGAATCAAAGTTAAGTACAATTCTAGCTTCTATTCCAAACTCCTTGTGTGACCATGGTGAAGCAACACATTCTCCCTGGGTCTCATTTCCCTTAAATTTAGATGACTTCTGGACTGCAATCCTGGAAGCATCTCCAGATCAATTGACAGTAGCATTTGCATAAGGAGCTGAAGACAAACTGTATACAGACTCACTGCTCTACAAAGAACCCAACAGGGGCAGCTAGGTGGCTCAGTGAATAGAGCACAGGCCCTTGAGTCAGGAGGACCTAAGTTCAATGCGGCCTCAGACACTTGATATAAAAAACTAGCCATGTGACTTTGGGCAAGTCATTTAACCCCAATTGCCCTCCAAAAGGGGGAAAAAAAAAAAGAAAAGAAAGGAACCCAACAGAAAAAGACTGCATCATTTTTTTTTTGCCTTTTGGAGGGCATTTGGGGTTAAGTAACTTGCCCAAGGTTACACAGCTAGTTTTTTTGTGTGGGTGTTAAGTGTGTGAGGCCAGAACCGAACTCGGGTCCACCTGACGCTGGGGACGATGCTCTACTCACTGCGCCACCTAGCCTCCCCTATAATTT
Source organism: Petaurus breviceps papuanus (assembly GCF_028583685.1). NCBI lineage: Eukaryota > Metazoa > Chordata > Mammalia > Diprotodontia > Petauridae > Petaurus > Petaurus breviceps. The sequence goes on from NW_027187460.1 coordinate 36,596,761, forward strand.
TCTTTCTTTTTTTTTTTTACTTTTTGTTTATAAGCAATTGGAGTTAAGTAACATGCTCAAGGTTACAAGGCCAGTTATTTCTGGGTGTGGTGCTAAGTATCTGAGCCTGGATTGGATCCCCAGGTCATCCCAACACTGGGGCCGGTGCTCTTACTCGCTGAGCCACCTGGCCGCCCCTACATCATTTCTAAAAGGAACCTTTTGAGGACTAGAGTTATCATGAGTTACCCCTTTGTCACAAATGTTTTCTAAGGTTGACCCTACTTTTACCTAGACTCTGTATGTTCTAGTAAGAGAATAGACTCAAAGGCAATGTTTGCACCTGTTCTTACTATAACACCTTAGTAAAAATATCCTTTTCTAAAAGATAATTAAGTTCAGCTGAGTAATTGATGATCAACTAGTAATCTTGGTGGAAGCACATTAGTAGTGGTCTGTAGGCTACAGCATTAGAAAGGCAGTTCCAACCTTTAGGGTTAACCCTAGATTTTGAAGCTATGTTCTGGGGACCTTCAAGTGGAAGTTGAGACAGTCACCTCTATGATCTTCCTGATCCATTTTGTTGCTTGTTGTTTAGTCATATCAAACCCTTTGTGACCCCATTTGGGGTTTTCTTGGCAAGATCACTGGAGTAGTTTGTCATTTCCTTTTCCAGCTCTTTTTACATATGAGAAAACTGAGGCTAGCAGAGTGAAGAGACTTATCTAAGGTCACACAAATAATAAGTGTCTGAGACCAGATTTAAATTCAGGAAGATGAGTCATCCTGACTCTAAGCCTGGTGCTTCATATATTGTGCCATTGTAGCATCAACACAATATTCACAGCACCAACAGTAACTATGAATATGCCTGCATAGTAATAAATCACAAAATATAACACTCTCCACATAGGAGACAGAAGAAAAACATTTATTCATATGTCAGAAAGTCAAATCCCAATACCACAAAACCAAATTCATCCTAGCAACAAAGAAGTTAATACACCATAATACAGCAAGGAGTCACACCATCCATTAGCCTTCCCACAAACAAACACTCACAAGCATAGCAATCACCTTGCCTTCCTCCATCTAGCTGCTTGTAAAGCCAATCACAAGCAGCTCTCCTGAGGACTGCTACTGTGAATAACTTTAAAGATCTAATTGCATAGTATAGTGAAATCTATTTATTCAACAATAAACTAAAGGAAAACATTCTAGAAACTATAGCACAACATTCACAAGAATGACATCATAACTTATTACTAAAGTGGCCACATAGTCTTAAATAAAATATACCATTCAGTAAGTTACAATTTCCTCAGTCAATATAAAGTACCCATCTAAAGTTTTCTTTCATTTTGATTGGAGGCTGGTTTCCAATCATCTTTAAGCTAATCATCCTTAAGGCATAGTGGAAAATACAGAGGACATCCACCTAAGTTACAATCTCATCAGTCAGCACTGAGTACCCAAATAAAGGTCCTTTCGTCTTGATTTAAGGCTCACTTCCAAACTCCATGCTCTTCTTCTGCATTCTCAGCTCTTGCCTGGATTCACCCAACTGTTGCCAGAATTTACAGATAGGAAGTTCTCCAAAACTAAGTTCTTCTAAGCACTCTAAGTTCTTCCTTTGCAGTTTGTATAGGTTCAATTGTATAGCAGCCTTGGCTTCTTCAAAAGCTTTACTCTGCTCAAGTCCCCAGTCAAATTCATATTTCTACCTAAAAACTTTACAAAAGGGTTTCAAAATCAGTCCCAGATGTAGAATGTTGTGTCTCCAATATTGAAATAATACTATAAATTTTGGAGCCTCTTTCTTATTGGTGGGGATAGGAAAATCCTGAATCTTTTGTCAGACTAGTGGGAGAAATCTCTCACAGTCCCTTATTTCATTGTATACCCCATTTTTTTTTTTGAGATGGCTCTTGAATCTTTGCAGAGTTAATTTCCCATCCTTTGCTTTTCATATGCTCACTTAAAAGTGTTAAAATTTTTCTCCACTTCTTTTACATTTTTTCCCTGTATCATAATATCATCTCTGTAGTGGATAAGCAGTGTACCAGGTAGCTTTAATTCATCCAAATGTTCAGCCACAATCCTATGACAAATAGTGGGACTATGTAGATATCCTTGTGGCAAACAGGTAAAAATACATTGCTCTTCCAAGTGAAAGGAAATTGGTCCCCTTGTTTAGAATCTATTGGGACAGTTAAAAAAGCATTGGCTGAATCAATAACTGCATACCAAGTCCCATCACATTTCTGGATCCTTTTTATTAATGTAATGGTATCAGAAACAGCAGCATACAAGTAGGGAGACATCTTATTTAATTGTCTATAATACACTGTCATTCTCCATGTCCCATCTGACTTTTATATTGGCCATTTAGGAATATTTCATTGAGTGGTTGTAGGAACTAATGCTCCTACTTCAACATATTCCTTTATAGTGTTTGGTAATTTCATCTTGCCCACCTAGCACAGGATAGTGCTTTAAAGTAATTACTTCAGAAGGTTCAGGTAAAGTAATTGGGTCCATTTTTATTTCTCCCACTTAATTCCTATTAATTCCTATCTTCCTTACTACAAATTGGTATCTCTCCTTAGATAATTCAGAATTATACCTCTCAATATATCTACTCCAATAATGTATTCAAGAATGGGTTCAATTACCACAGTATATTCTTTCTTAGGTAATTGTCCAATTTTCATCCTTAGTTTAACTTATTTGACTGATATTTCAGCCCCTCCCAGGTGTGTGATGGTAATAGAAGCTCCATGTTTGAATTTCAGGTTTCCCATATATAAGGGAGGTCTCTGCCATAGTATCTATTAATGCCCTGGTTATAGTTTGATTCATTTTTCCAATATATGGTAAAATTGGTATGGGGTCTGTAATCCCATCTGTATTTATTTAATCTGAGCTGGGGCTTGGCCGATTTCCTATTCTCCCTGAGGAATTTGGATACAAGGATTTAGGAGGAGCTGGATGGGCAGTCCTCACTTCCCTATTCCATCTAATATTAAACCCCCTTTCTTGGTATATTTTATATAGTTAATTAGTTGGAATACCATTCATTCTTCCAATATCTATTCCTGCTCCCAATAGAGCTGCAAACAATTCTTTTCTTCTCAATCTATTCTGACTGAATCCATTGGCCATTTACTCCTCTCTCTCTCTCTCTCTCTCTCTCTCTCAAATGTATTTTTTTTTACCATTCCTCCAAGTCACTCAACTGTGAAATCTTATCCGGCACCCCTGAAAGAGGGTGACATATATCCCCAATTAGTAGAGTTAGAATTAGGTACTTATAAGCAGGAGGAGCCATCTTCATTATGATATTTCTATGAGAAACTGCTAAGGGGATATCATGATATACATTTGGATCTCCGACCATGACTGCTGTCTTCATTATCTCCTCCTTTAACTTTCTCATACTGTCCCTAAAGGAATACCAGAGTCTCTCTCCACTAGGTCACATAGAATCAGTGGGATACATTTTACTGCATCCCTCAGCAGCTAAAGCCAACAGACTGGTCATATTGTTACCTCCTACCATATGATAATTTCTAAAAGCTTACTGCACACTATTCTGACTAATACCTATAAATTTCAAGTAATCCATGCTATCTACCCAAACTCTTCCAGTCCCTTCATCACTGATTCTCACTATCCAAGACACTAACAATTCTCCCATTCTTTTGGGTGAATTATATATCACTATATACATATATATACACACATACACGCACACACACACATATACATATCACTCACCTCTCACTGAGCGAAATCCTCAATTATCTCCCTGAACTCTGGCCCCGGCATTTTTCTGCTTTCTTCTTAGTATGGAGCAAACTTCTTCCCTCATAAAAGCCTCCTTATCTAATACTATTTCATTTTCCTTCCACACATTTTCCTGGCAGTGGTATGTGCAACTATGTTCAGCCTCTGACAAAGCCACATGTACATTCCTTGTATAATTTTTCACTTCTTTTTCTTAGCTAAATTTATAGTTTTTTCTTCTACCACCTGAGATCCTTCAGCTTGCTCTTCTAAAGGAGAGTCCAAGTACTACAATACAGAAAGGTTCTCATGTAAATCAGCTAACTTTATTTCCATTTGAGCTTTTTCTTGTAGCGTCTTGTGTCTGCTTTTACATACAATACAGTAACCAGTAAAACCCAGCCTCTTCTACATATTCCTTTCAGTTCTTTCCCTGGTTTTATTGGCATTCCTTGCAAACATGCTTCTAAATCTCCAGGTTCTCCCTTCTATAGCCTCAGTTCCCAGTTTTCACAGAGCCCTGTACTTTAAGTCCCTTTGCTAGGAAGGAATGAAGTAAATCCTCCCATCCTGGGATATCCATTTCTTCTCCTAAAGCCCTTCTGCCTCCAAATAGAGGTGCTGATATTTCAAGATCCCATCCTCATTGCCAAATGTAGCACCAATGCAATATTCATTGTACCAACAATGATTATGAATATGCCCACACAGTTCTGAATTGCAAGATATAATAGACTCTCTATATAGAAGACAGAAGCAAAACATTTATTCAGACAGAATAACCAAATCTAAAAAATCAGAAAACCAAATCCCAATACCAGAAAGTCAAATCCAACACAGCAACAAAGATTTTAATAAACCATTACACAGCAGGGAGTCACACCATCCTTTAGCCTTTCCACAAACACTCATAAACCTAGCTGTCTCATTGACTGCATCCTCTCTGCCCTCCAGCTCTAACTGCTCTGATTCTCAGCTTCCTGTGGGCAAGCAATGCTCCACCCTTCAGCAAATTTCTCCCATCACAGACTCCATGTGATTACATTAGGCCTATCAGGGGGCAGGGAAGATCTTCAAAATACCATTACCATTCCAGTCACCTACCAGCTCCTGAGTCATATTTCATGCAAATTTCTTTGCCAGCAAATTGGCCTTGAGAGAAAGCAGACAACATATAAGTTACAGTCGGAAGTGCTGGTCTGGGAGGGATTATACATCCCCAGATTATACAATAGACCACTCAGAGCCTGACAGATTGTACAGTTTACACTATCTATTTGATGGCAAATTTAACTCAAACTGCCTCATCTGTGCCACAGATGTCTGGTTCAAAACAACCATAGTAAGTGGGGGTTTGGAGGGTCTGGGCAACCAAGTCAAGCTGCCCAAGGTTTGCACCACAGCATCCTGCCTCACACCAAGGGCTGTGTGACTTAATTCAAGCAATGTCAGTTCTGTATCATTACACTGGAGCACAAAGCAGGGGTGTCAGCAGAGATTTAAGCCCCCATATGAACTTGGGAAGTGCCCCAAATCACACATTTAAAAAGTTGTTTCTTTGAGTCTGTGGACTTTTTAGAACCCACTGCTAAAATGCAAATTCCCATTCAAGTAATAAGATCTTAAAAGATCATTGGATTTAAATATAGAAGGAACCTTATCTGTTCCAATCCTCTCCAATTCAACAAGCATTTCTAAAGCTTGTATTATATACAAAACACTTTGCTCAGAATTGAGTATATAAATGCAAACAAAATTACTATATTTAGTTTTTATAGAGACTTTAAGGTTGGCAAAGCAGTTTACACATGTTATTTCATTTAATCATTTGAATAATCATTCCTTCTCCCCAAAACATTACAATTTACCAGAATTTTACAGATAATAATAATATTGTCACAATATAGCACTTTAAATCAATCAAACAATAAATATTTATTAAATACCTACTAGGTGCCACGTACTGTGCTAAGCATTAAGGATACAAAATGAGGCAAAAGACAATCTCTACCCTCAAGGAGAAGACAATTAAAAGAAGTTTGTGGGGGGGGGGGGCAGGGGGAGAGATAACAAAAAAAAAGTTACAAAAAAGTTATGTAAAAAAAAAAAAAAAAAAAACTGAAAAAAAGAAGGCAAAAAAAATAAAAAGGATTTGGGGGGGGGGGGGGGGCTGGGGGAGAGATAACAAACAAATATATACAAATAAGTTATGTACAGAATAAATAAAAAATAGCTGATATAGAGAAGGCACTAAAATTAAGAGGGCTTGGGGAAAAATTTTCTTTTTTAAATTAATTTTTAGTTTTCAACATTCATTTTTATGACATTCAAGTTCTACATTTTCCCTCCCTCTCTTCCCCCCTCCCCAAGGTGGCATGCAATATGATATAAGCTACACATGTATCATCATATTAAACATGTTTCTACATTAGTCACGTTTTAAAGAAGAATCAGAACCAAAGGAAAAGCCATGAGAAAGAAAATAAAAGAGAGAGAGGGAAATAGTTTGCTTCAATGTGTGTTCAGACACCATAGTTCTTTCTCTGGATGTGGATAGCATTTTCCATCCATTGTGAAATCTTTTGGAATTGTCTTAGATAATTATATTGCCGAGAAAAGCTAAGTCTGTCAAAGTTGGTCATTGCACAATGTTACTGTTACTTTGTACAATGTTCTCCTGGTGCTGCTCACTTCACTCAGCATCAGTTCATGTAAGACTTTCCAGGTTTTTCTGAAACCTGCCTACTCATCATTTCTTATGGAACTTATGTATTCCATTACATTCATACACCATGACTTGTTCAGTCATTACCCAATTAATGGGCATCTCCTCAATTTCTAATTCTTGGTCACCATAAAAAGAGCTGCTATAAATATTTTTGTACATGTGGATCCTTTCCCTGTTTTTTATGATCCTTTTGGGATGCAGAACTAGACATGGTATTGCTGGGTCAAAGGCATGCACAGTTTTATAGCCTTTTGGTCATAGTTCTAAAATGCTCTCCATAATGGTTGGAATCAGGTCACAACTCCACCAACACTGTATTAGTCTTCCAATTTTCCTATATCTTCTCCAACACTATCATTTTGTTGTTTTCTCATGTTAGTCAATTGGAGAGATGTTACATGGTACCCAAGAGTTGGTTTAATTTGCATTTCTCTAATCAATAGTGATTTAGAGCATTTTTTCATATGACTATGAATATCTTTAATTTCTTCATCTGAAAACTGCCTGTTCACATTCTTGGGTCATTTATCAATTGGGGAATGACTTGTATTCTTATAAATTTGACTCTTTTCTCTACATGTTTTTGTTATGAGGCCTTTATCAGAGACACTGGCTGTAAAAATTGCTTCCCGGCTTTCTGCTTCCCTTCTACTCTTGGGTGCATTAGCTTTGTTTGTGAAAAAAAACATTTTTTAATTTAATGTAATAAAAAATTATCTATTTTGTATTTCATAATGTCCTCTATCTTTTGCTTGGTCTTAAATTCTTCCGTTCTCCATAGATCTAACAGATAAACTATTCCTCGCTCTCCTAATTTGCTTATAGTATCATCCTTTCTGTGTACATCTTGTACCTATTTTGACCTTATCTAGGTATAAAGTGTAAGATATTGGTCTGTGCTTAATTTCTTCCATATTGTTTTCCAGTTATGAGAGCAGGTGTTGTCAAATATTGATTTCTTGTCCCAGAAGCTGGAGTCTTTGGGTTTATCAAACAAGAGATTACTATAGTCATTTACTACTGTATGTCTTGTGTACCTAACCTGTTCCATTGATCCATCACTCTATTTCTTAGCCAGTACCAAGTAGTTTTAATTATTTCTGCTTTATAATACAATTTTAGATCTGCTATGGCTAGGCCACTTTCCCATGCATTTCTTTTCATTAATTCCCTTGATATTCTGGACATTTTGTTCTTCCAGATGAATTTTGTTATTATTTTTTCTAGATCTATAAACTAATTTTTATTAGTTTGATTGGTATGGCACTGAATAAGTAAACTAATTTAGGTAGAATTGTCATTTTTATTATAATAGCTGGGTCTACCCATGAACAACTGATATTTTTCCAATTATTTAGATCTGACTTTATTTGTTTGAAAAATATTTTGAATTGTGTTCGTATAGTTCCTGGGTTTGTCATGGCAAGTAGACTCCCAAATATTTTATGTTGTCTACAGTTATTTTAAGTGGAATTTGGATAAAGCTTTCTCATAGAAGATGGGGTTTTAATTGAGACTTAAAGGAAGCCAGAGAAAATACTAGGTAGAGGTGAAGAGAGAGAGAATTCCAGGCACGAGAAAGAGAGAATAAATTCCAAGGAACTGAGAGATAAAGGATCTTGTTTGTAAAACAGCCAGAAAGTCACTGTTACTATACCAAAGAGTAGAGGAAGGGTAGTAAGGTGTAAGAAGAGTGGTAAGATGTATATGGGTGGGGGGACAAGGGTGGGATTCTTGAATAGCACAAAGGAAAATTTTGGGTTTGATACTACAGTCAATAGTAAGCCACTGGAGTTGTTTTTTTTCTTTCAGTAGAGGAATGACATGGTTAGATATGTACTTTGGAAAAATCACTTTAGCAACTGAACAGAGGATGGATTGGAGTAGGAGAGTCTTGAGGTAAGCAGATCCAATAGCAGTGTATTGAAATAATCAAGGCATGAAGTGATTATAGAGAGATGTTGCAAAGTAAAATTGACAGGCCTCCCTCTATCGTAATGGGGGAGGAGGCCAAAGTGGGGGGGTCAGTTGAGAAAAGATTATGAGTTCTGGTTTGGTCACATTGAGTTGAAGATGACAACTAGACATCCAGTCTGAAATGTCTGAAAGGCTGATGCAGATAGGAGATTAAAGGTTAGTAGAGAGATTGGAACGGGATAAGTAACTTTGGGAATTATTAGCATAGAAAAGGTAATTAAATCAATGTGAGCTAATGAGATTACCAGATGAAGTAATATAGAGGGAGAAGAGAAGAGTCTGGACAGAGCTCTGTGGGAGACATGCTCAGAGGGTATGATGTGGATGAAGATCCAGCAAGGCCAACTGAGAAGTAATGGATGGGTAGGAGGAGAATGGCTCTGAAAACTTAAAGAGAAGAGAGCATCCAGGAGACAAGGGTGATTACTGCTATCAAAGGCTCCAGAGAGGTCAAAGGGAATGAAAATTGAACAAATACCATTAGATTTAGCCACTAAGAAATCATTGGTAACATTCGAGAGAGCAATTTCAATGGACTAATAAGGTCAGAAGCTAGATTGTAAGAGGTTAAGAAGAGGGGAAAAGGAGAGAAAGTGGAGGCACCGATTGTAGATAGTTTTTTTCAAGGAGTTTAGCCACAAAAGGCAGAAGAAATACAGGACAATAATGAACATGGAAAGATCAAGTGAATGTTTTTTCAAGATGGGGGAGAGATATGGGCATGTTTGTAGGCAATAATAGGAAATGAGCCAGTACACAAGAAGAGTCTGAAAACAAGTAATAGAGTGGAGAAGGCCAATGAATAAGAAAAAGATGGCCTACTTGACAATGTTATTTTCTAGTGTCAGGAATTTGCTACATAAAACAGACATGCAAATGTCACAGAATGGAAGAGTTAGAAGGGATCTTAGAGATTATCACCCAAGTCAAACATTTCTTTTTGTAAGTTTTATTTATACCTTTCTTCGCTTCTCTCATAGGCATTTCCAGATATGCCCCACTTTCATCCAAATCATCCTTCCTTTATCTTAAAGAAAAAGTTATACTAACCCCACCAACCTCATCTCACAGCATATGCACCATCACACAACCATTTCCCTACCTCTCCAGTGGATAGAGGGAGATGCATTTCTTTATTTCTTTACCAGGGCAAGATCCATCCTTATGATTATACAACATTCAGCTTCATATTATTTTCTTTTTGTTTCCATTCTTGTAGTCATTTTGTAGCTTATTTTCATAACTGCTTATTTCACTTTATCAGTTTGTATATTCCATATTTTTAAAATTATCTTCAAATTTGTATTTCTCTTGGCACAATAATATTCCATCCTGTTCATATATTGCAATTTGTTCATTCATTCTCCCAACCCTCTCATTTTACAAATGAGAAAACTGGGGATCATAAATACAGAGCTAAAAGACATCTTAGAAGTTGGTCACTTCAACCTTTCATTTTAGAAATAAGAAAACTGAATAGCATAGAACTTAAGTGATTTGCCCAAAGTCACCCAGTCACCAACTGGCAAAGCCAAGACTAACCCTTGGTTCTTTGACTTTAAATCCAGTATTCTTTCCACTAATTACACTTTGACTAGATTTCTCCTAGACTCTTCCAAACTATTTACATATCTCAATGAATAACACATTCTTTCTCTTATCCTAAATGTCTCTTTACAAACAGGCTATAAATGAGACTTCAGTTGAGATTAGAATACAGTTAAAACTAAAAACCCAGTACCTCTGTACAATCAGATGCAGAATACTGCTCTTGGATTGAGAGGCTATTGAGTTGCTGAGGTCTCTAGACACATTTCCTCTTTTCAGCCTCCCCCACCTAAAACAACAATACCGGACAGACTTAGACATCAAAGGCAGCTGTGGAGCCAGAAGGAAGTGGCTGTTAAAACTGGGAGGGATCCATCCAGGTAAGTCCCTGTCATAGAATATTTGTGATCAATGGGCCTGAGTCATAACCATACCTCTAACAGCTGCCAGTAGCTGCGTCTGGCCTAAAAACAACCCAGAAATTTTTCTGGAGACTAACAGTGAAAAAGTCCATTTTGCAGAAATAAAGACATGAGCAAGAAAAATCTTTCAATTCTAAGGCCTTGTTCTGTATTTCCTTCACATGCTCAAGGAAGACAGGTGCTCCTTATGAATAAAAGAACAGCTGAGGTATTTGGGGCAGAGATCACTAGACCCAAAATAAACATCATAGAACCTAAAAATACCTAGGGCAGCTAGGTGGCACAGTGGATAGAGTACTGGGCCTGGCATCAGGAAAACCCAAATTCAAATCCAGCCTCAGACACTGACTAACTGAGTGACCATGGGCAAGACACTTAGCCCAGTTTGTCTCAGTTTCCTCATCTGTTCAATGGTCTGGAGAAGGAAATGCCAAACCACTCTAGTACTTTTTGCCAAGAAAAACCCAAATGAGGTCACAAAAAGTCAGATACGGCTGAAATGACTGAACAACAACAACAGAAAATTGCACCATTAAAATGTCGTTTCTTTGAGGCTATTGGCTTTATGTTGTCCCATTTAAGTCATATATAACTTTGTAAAGGCTATTTTCTTAAAGCTACTTAGGGTTTAGGTCTGGATAAGACCTTAAGAATCATCTTCTGACCTCTTATCATATAAATGGAGCCCAATTGTCAGAGGCAGTAGGAGATTTGGGATTCAAACTTAAGACTTCTGATTCCAAATACAGTGTAGTACCCCAATAGCATCAAACTCAAATAGAAACAGATCTCTGCATGCTTCATAGTGACTCAGAAAACAACAAATTAACGTAATCTATATTGCGTTTAAATTAATTTTGTTAAACATTTCCCAATTCCATCCTACTGTGGTTCAGGCTTTACTCAGTAATGCTGTGGGCCATATGCACTGCCTATCTGACATCTCTGTACAACTGAGGTGTGGTCCTACACTTTATATCCTTTGTGACCACTCATCAGCTAACATCTTCAGGGGATTCACAAAATCACAAATGACAGAACCATAGAATTCCAGATTTCTAAAGGCTTTCAGAATGCATCTAATCCAATATAAATCAGAAAAAAAATTCCTTCTAAAACATAGTCCACAAATCATGATGCAACCTTTGATTGAAAAACTCTAGTGATAGTTTCATAATCAATTGATTCTACCTTGGATAGCTGTGGTTATTAGGAAATTTTCACTTGAAAGATTTGAATGTAGAGAAATATGAGAAATTCTGGGTATCCCAAGTGAGGAAAGATAGTGAAGAAACTGGAGAACATCCACAGAGTCATTGTGTGGTGAAGGGCTTTGAGTCTGTGTAGGAATCTGTTGAAGGAACAAGGAAACTTTAGCATGGAGAAGAGAAGATGCAAGGGTGACATGATAATCATGTTCAGATATTTGAAGGAAAGTCATGTCAAAGACAAATCTGAATTCTTCTGCTTGGCCCCAGAGGGAAGAACTGGGGGGAAAAGACAGAAGCTGAAAAAAGCAAGTTTAGGGTTCATGGAAGGAAAAATTTCAAACCATTTAGAGTAGTGAAAAAGTAGAAAGGCCTGGCTTGGCAGGTAGTGCTTTCACTCTCACTTGTTTTCTAAGCAAAATATACTAGATACTTATTTTTTTAAGGAAAAGAAAAACATCAGAAGAAAAGCAAAACAATCTATGATAGATTCTTATACTCCAGAGGGAAAAGACAGGTCATGGTGGGAGGAAAGATATAAATATGCATATGTACAACATCAAAAAAAGGGTTAGCTGGGTAGCCAAGGTCAGGGTTCCTGACTGGTCACCTGCTTTGGGCAGGTTTCCAGCAGGTATTTCTTAATTATTTATTTCATCAAATAGCTCCAAATTCCTTTTAAAAATAATTTAACATTCATTTTTTAATATTTTGAGTTTTAGCAAGTGTTTTATAAAGGCTGTGGGGTCTGTCCAGAGCCCAGTATTATGCATCTCTAAGGAGCTATTTGTGTTGGATTGTCCCAGTGGGTTCTGGGTAAATAAGACCATGTCTTAACACCATGGAGGTGTGAAGCATCATACATTACCTTGGATATCTACAATGGGGTGGTTAAAGATTATAACAAACTTCAAAGTAAGTGTATCTACCACAGAATTCCAAGACTTGAATGTCAGGGGTTCTTATACTGTCTTAGCTACCCCATGGATAATCCCAAGTCATCAATGGCTAAAGGTTGGACAAAGTAGTCAAGGAGGTCCCTTCCAACTTGAAAAGTCTACAATCTTGATTCAATAATTAGTTGACTGCCCATTCAAAAAAAAAAAAAGACCTTCAGCAATGACATTCAGTAGGGGCTCAGGAGATAGAAGGACAAGGAAGGGCATAGACAGAGAATACCCAAGACAAGCTGTAACATTTTGCCCAAGGTTTGCCCTACTAATATACTATGAAAGTTAACATCATCCTTACTTTAAAGAAAGGAGAAAGTGAGGTCCAACGTTGCACAATAAGTTAGAGGTAGAGCTAGGACTAGAAACCATGTCCATTTATTCCCACTCTGGTATTCCCCTCAGTAAATAGTAACAGCAACTATTTACATACTACTAGCTTACTCTCATATCATTTGCTGATCTCCCCTAAATTTCTCAAGCATTTACAAATTAGCTCTTGATTAACCCAGTACTAGTTTCTACTCATCTCGAGCTCTGACACGTTATTCTTTTCCTTTTGATTAGATTGTAAACTCTTTAAGAGCAAGTGCCATGGTTTATACTTTCCTTATACTTCCCATAGGGTACAACTCAGGGTTAGTATGCAACAAATATTCAGTGAATATTTGCTGACTACTAAAAGTGCCCCATTAATTGTCTTACTAGTGGATTACAAGGGCTCAATTATCCAAAATAATCAAATAAGCAAGCCACAAACATTCACTAACTGCCTACTATGTGCCGAGTACTGAGCTTGGTGCTGAGGATGCGAAGTTAAACTTTTTCCCAGTTTCTTTCTTCAAGAAATTTACATTTTTTGTGTGGATGGATAGATGGATGGATGGATGGATGGATGGATGGATGGATGGATGGATGGATGGATGGATGGATGGATGGACAAAATAAACACAATGTAAATTGAGGTAGAAAAGGCTTTAGAACCTGAAGGTATCCAGAAGGATGTACAACCAGAACTTACCTAAACTTTGAACAAAATTTAGGGATCTAAAAGGTGGAGGTAAAAAGGTATTACATTTCAGGAATAAGGAATCCAACAGGCACAAAGACCAGAGAGTTGTGTCGTCTATGAGAAACAGCAAGAAGGTCAGTTCTGCTGGGTCAAAGCAAGTGAGAAGGGAGTAATATGTAACATGGCTTGGAAATCAGGTTGTCTTCTGGTTATGAAGGGCTTTTAATGCCAAACAGAGAATTTTAATTTGATCCTCATGGTAAAAGGAAGCCACTAGTATTTATTGACCAGAAGAATGGCATGGTCATTTGAGAAACTCTGTGAACGACACATTAAAGAAGGAACACTTGAGGTCCAAATTAGCCCTTCCAGGCTCAATTCAAATGTACATACTGTAAGATCTTTCCTGACTCCCTAGTGTTGGTATTCTCTACCCTTAACCCTCTGAAATTATTTTGCATATATAGTAATTTAAGTTTACTTAATCTTTTATATACTATTTTTCCCTGCCTCCCAGAAGAATGAAAACTCCTTGAGAGCAAGGACTTTTTTCCTGATTTTTGTTTCTTTCTTTTCTTTTTTCTTTTTTGATATTAGTCAAGAGATACAATGGTCCCTCACAGAACCAATTCCACTGCCAACTGGGAAACTTTGACCTGTTCTATTTCTAACCTGGTCTGGTTTGTCCCTCCTTATGCAGACTACTAGTACCCCTGAACTCAGTGACTCATCATATTGGTGACAGACTTAGTGCAGAAAAATAATCAACTTTAACCCTACTGCAGCTCAGAACTCCTAAGCTCAAGCAATCAACCAGCCTTAGCCTCTCCTGGTAGCAGGTTGGCATCATCACAACTGACCATTGGCTAGTTTTGTCTTCATATTCCTAGTACCTAGCATGGTGCCTGAAGTACAACACATAATTGAATTGAATTGAATTGAGTGGAATTGAGTAGAATGGAGTGGACCTGAACTGAAATACTGATTGTACCACTTACTACCTTTGTAATTTTGGACAAGTAAGTTTTCTTGGTCTTTGCTTCCTCATCTGTAACAGAGAGGATTGAGCTTTTAATGATCTCTAAAGTCCTTTCCAGTTCCAATATCTCCAATCTTATCCTTTGAGAGGTAACAAGTTGGTTTGGGGGAGGGGGAGGATTTAGGGGAAGGGGAGAGAGAAATACATTGAAATCTTTATAGTCAGAAACAGAGGAACAAGACTTGTCCAGGTGAAAAATGGAAGAAAATAAAAAGAAGGGAACTGGGATCTTGCCATGCAAACAGGAATCAGTAGCTCTTGAATAATATTTTCTCTGAAAAGAATTTACTAAACTTGCCCAGAGACCTGAAAAGCATTGCTTTTTTTTTGGCAAAGAAAAGCATGGTAAGAATGTCAGATTTCTTACAGATCCATTTCTGTGTACACACACAACATTAAAAAAATAAACAGTGAAGAAATATTCCTGGGCTTCTGGGATGACAAAGAATGTAATCTGTAAGGGACTTGCTTCCTCCTTCATAACAAAGAGCTTTCAGCCTGAAGGATAAGGAGGCATAACATGAGATAAGGTCCTTTCTTAGCTTTGGGGTAAAATGATTGTTTAACTCCTAATCACAGAAGGGACCTTGAAGATCACCAAGTTTGAATTCCTCCTTTTTCTTTTAACAGGTGAGAAAATTGAGATTTAGAAAGAAAGTGACATCTCCAAGGTCATATAGGAAAAAAATTAGTCAGGGCTGAATCCAGGTTGTCTAACTCCAAGTCTAGAGTTCTTTCCATTTCATTACTTTTTAAAACATAATTAATTAGTTTTGCATGTGCAGGCTGAGGGGTCATCAAGTACTC